>NC_073306.1:74691495-75052328 GCF_027595985.1 Sorex araneus
TGGTAGAAGGTAGAAATTGAAAAAACTGTTATCCTTGCATAGAATGTCCATCCAAAAAATAGGTCCAATGCACCATGCTCCCTTTTTCTTCCTTTCCTTCCTTCCTTTCCTTCCTTTCCTTCCTTCTTTCCTTCCTTCTTTCTTCTTTCTTTCCTTTCTTTCTTTCTTTCTTTCTTTCTTTCTTTCTTTCTTTCTTTTCTTTCTTTCTTTCTTTCTTTCTTTCTTTCTTTCTTTCTTTCTTTCTCTTTCTCTCCTTCCTTCCTTCCTTCCTTCCTTCCTTCCTTCCTTCCTTCCTTCCTTCCTTCCTTCCTTCCTTCCTTCCTTCCTTTCTTTCTTTCTCTTTCTTTCTTTCTTTCTTTCTTTCTTTCTTTCTTTCTTTCTTTCTTCCTTTCTTTCTTCCTTTCTTTCCTCCTTCCTTCCTTCCTTCCTTCCTTCCTTCCTTCCTTCCTTCCTTCCTTCCTTCCTTCCCTCCTTCCTTCCTTCCTTCCTTCCTTCCTTCCTTCCTTCCTTCCTTCCTTCCTTCCTTCCTACCTTCCTTCCTTCCTTCCTTCCTTCCTTCCTTCCTTCCTTCCTTCCTTCCTACCTTCCTTCCTTCCTTCCTTCCTTCCTTCCTTCCTTTCTTTCTTTCTTTCTTTCTCTTCCTTCCTTCCTTCCTTCCTTCCTTCCTTTCTTTCTTTCTTTCTTTCTTTCTCTTCCTTCCTTCCTTCCTTCCTTCCTTCCTTCCTTCCTTCCTTCCTTCCTTCCTTCCTTTCTTTCTTTCTTTCTTTCTTTCTTTCTCTCTCTCTCTCTCTCTCTCTCTTTCTTTCTTTCTCTCTCTCTCTCTTTCTTTCTTTCTTTCTTTCTTTCTTTCTTTCTTTCTTTCTTTCTTTCTTTCTTTCTTTCTTTCTTTCTTTCTTTCTTTCTTTCTTTTCTTTCTTTCTTTCTTTCTTTCTTTCTTTCTTTCTTTCTTTCTTTCATCAGGACAAGTTTCAAGACATAAGACTGACATTTTAGGGGCTGAAGACATAGAGAACAGCGTTAAGGTGCTTGCCATGCATGCAACCAACCTGGGTTTAATTTCAAGCACTGCCCCATATGATCCCCAAACTCTGCCAAGAGTAAGCCCTGAGAATACCAGTTGTGGCCCCCAAACAAACAAATGACTGGCATTTGGCCCAAGTGAGGACTATCTAAGAACATGGTATCTATCATCCATCTATTTTTTTTCTTTTGGGGTCACACCCGGCAATGCACAGGGGTTACTCCTGGCTCATACACTCAGAAATTACCCCTGACAGTGCTTGGGGGACCATATGGGATGCTGAGAATCAAACCCAGGTCAGCTGTGTGCAAGGCAAATACCCTACCTGCTGTGCTATTGCTCCAGCCCCTCTTTTCTTTTCTTTTTTTTTAATTTATAGTTTTTGTTTTATTTATCCATTTAGATATACATTCTTGTATCAACTGTATAAGAAAAACATCACTCCGAAGTGATTGATTAATAATAGACAATAATGGAGCCCAAATATACAAAAATAATACAAATATTAGCTATAAAAGGATTTGAAATGAAAATCCCAGAAGCAGTTGCAATTTAAACTTCATAACATGTTGTGCAATAATTCGCTATATGCCAAGATAGAACATTTGTTTTTAATTCTGCTGAGAAATTTAAAGTACTTGAAGAGTTAACAAAGAAGGGTTTTTTCCACCCTGCTGCTCATTAATTAAGTGAAATGATTTTATTTTGCCACTTGGAGGTGTGAAATTGGCAAGTGTCGTTAATTCTTCTTTACAAATAACATTTAACTTCTGGGAAAGTTTTAGGGAAAAATCCAGGTAAAAATAACTTTACAAAAACAATGCTTGCTAATTTTATTGACAATTCTGTTCTTTCTGTGTGTGAATGTGGTAGTGTATGTATATGTCGATTCTTTGAGACATTAAAACATGCTTTGTCTTTTGCTGCTAATAAAGAAGTTTGACAAAATATCTATATAAGTGAGTAGAATACTCAGTAACAACAAAAATTATATCAAGGAATCACAGGGAATGGTGACAATGATGAAGATAATAATTTTGATGATAACTGTGTTTCAGGCATAGCACAAATTATTTCATCAGTCCTCATTACATTATGAGTGGGTGAAATTATTATTCTCACATCACTTATAGGTAATTGAGATACACAGCCAGAGTATTATTTTTCCAGGGTCTACAGCTAAGATTTGAACATTAAGATCATTTTAAGGGAATGCATATTCTTAGACTACAGTCAAAATTAGAATTCATCTCTTGACTCTCAGTCCATAAAAAAGATTATTTTTGTCTAATCCCAGTGACTCTGGACAAACTTTAGGTATTACCTGTGGGTAAAATTCTTATTTTATTTTAATTTAATTTTATTTTAGGCACCATGGTTTACAATACTGTTAATGATAGACCTTTAAACATAACACAGTCCCTCACCACACCCTCCTCCAGAGTGTCCACCTCCTTCCACTGCGGTCCCAGTGTCTTTTCCTCACCTTTGTTCCCTGGACCCTCCCCTGTAGTATCTTCCTACCAAGAACCAGATCTCAGTTTCTGTGAGCAAAATTCTTAATATTTCAGTTAAATCTTAGGTATTCACACTCAAAAGAGGAAATCCTGGGTTGGAGCGATAGTATACAAATAGAGAGATCGATTGTCATGCCCATGCATGGCATCAAATTGGGTACTATCCCCAGCAACCCATATAGTTTCCCAGGGCTTCTGGGAGTGGCCCCCAAACAAAAAAGCACCATAGAATGTAGTTCTGTTGTTCATTGATTTGTCAAGTGGGCATCAGTAACGTCTCCACTGTGAGACTTGTTGTTACTGTTTTTAGCATATGTTTTTAGCAAATATGCCACAGGTAGCTTGTAAGTAATGAAGTGAAGGAAGAGCATTTCCAGAGAGAAGTGAGGAGGGGGACACGTGGGAGGGAATAAAGCCCCAGGGGTTGTCAGGGGTCAGACCTTGTGGAGCCTTTGCTAGTCCTGAGAAGAGATTCTGGATAGTTTAGTGAAGTCAAAAACGTTGTCCTTGAAAAAATTTCATCCATAATGATCAGAGACTAGACCCAAGCTTTATTTGCCATTAATTTCTTAATGAGCATGAAGCTGTTAAATTTCAAACAACTTCCAAAAGATTACAGTCTTTTTCATGGACTCTCTCTCTGTCGCTCTGTCTCTGTCTCTGTCTGTCTGTCTGTCTGTCTGTCTTTCCCTCATTCCTTCTCCCCCTTTTGCCTCCCTTTCTTCCTTCTCATCTCCTCTCTATCCCCATATCTCATATTTGAGGAACATGGTTTCCTGAAACCAATCTCTCCCTTCCTACTATAGTCTAAAAAACTTCTAGGGAACTACCAGGAGAGTTTATCAAATATTAATTATACAACTGTATCACTTTCATCCCGTTGTTCATTGATTTACTCGAGCAGGCACCAGTAACATCTATATTACATTCAGCCCTGAGATTTTAGCAGCCTCTCCTTACTCATCTTTCCCAATGATTGAAGGCTCTATCAGGGTCAGGGGAATGAGACCTATTGTTACTGTTTTTGGCATAACAAATATGGCACGAGTAGCGCAAGCCAGCCTCTGTCATGAGGGTGGGATACTCTCAGTAGCTTGCTGGGCTCTCTGAGATGTATGTATATATCTTTTACTGTATTGGGGATATGAATACGCCATGGGGAGCTTGCCAAGCTCTCCCAAGTGGGCACTAGACTCTTGGTAGCTTGTCAGGTTTCCAAGAGGGAGAACTAGGCTACTAGATGTTTAGGTTCCAGAGATCTTCAACTGTTGAGACTCTGCTCAGACCAGCCCCTCTTTTCTAAGAATAAAATAAAAATAAAAGAAACAGTTTCATATAAAACTGTACTCTACATGGTCATTTGAATATATAATTAATTTAGCTGTAGATTTAAAATATTGCTTGAGCATCAGTAGTTTATTTGGTCAAGGCAGAAGATAAGCTACAACTTCATTAATTTGGTAGTTTTGTTGATCTAATTGGTTTTGAGAATAAGAGCACAATGTTTTAAGGATCTTATTATCTTACACTAAAAAAGTAACAGCCAGAAAGTCATTCACCAAAGATGGGAATATTTCACAGTATAGTTCTGAGTGATGTGAAAATGTTCATTTCCACACATTTAAAATACATTATATAGGGTTTCATAATTTTGAAGTTCACAGTGCTAATTTTTGAGAAAATTTTAATCTTGAAAATGGGAAGGTCAAATGTAAGCGATACAGGAATTTGTTAAGGTTTAAAAATAGATGGTTTTGAAAGTGCTAAATAATTTTGTTGATAATTAATCATGATTTAATATGATTTAAAATTCCATCTAAGAATTTCTTTTCTAAAGAAGCTGTCACTGTCACTGTTATCCTGTTGCTCATCAATTTGCTCGAGCGGGCAGCAGTAACGTCTCCATTGTGAGACTTGTTACTGTTTTTGGCATATCAAATACGCCACGGATAGTTTGCCAGACTTTGCCGTGCAGGTGGGATACTCTTGGTAGCTTGCCGGGCTCTCTGAGAGGGACGGAGGAATCAAACTCTGGTCTGCCACATGCAAGGCAAACGCCCTACCTGCTGTGTGCTATCGCTCCAGCCCTTCTAAAGAAGCTATTCTATTAAAATTTAATTCAGACACTATAAAATGCATAGATCTTAAGTATACAGTCCAAAGTCTTTTAAGAAATGTAGATAAGCATATTATATAACAGATGTGATTTGACAGATTATAAGGCTTTTCATTTTTTCATTTTTATTTTTTATTGAGTCACCTGAGATACAGAGTTATAAAGCTGTTTATGATCAGGGTTCAGTCAGACAGTGTTCCACACCCATCCCTCCACCACTGTAAATTTCCTACCACCAATGTCCTCAGTTTCCCTTCCACCACCCTCTCCCCAACATGTCTCTATAGCAGCACTTTCCTTCTTTCTTTCTCTGTCTGTCTCTGTCTCTATCTCTGTCTCTGTCTCTCTGTCTCTATCTCTGCCTTTGTCTCTGTCTCGCTGTCTGTCTGTCTGTCTGTCTGTCTCCACCCTTTGGGGCACTATGGTTTGTAATACAGGTACTGAGAGGTTATCATGTTTGTTCCTTTGCCTGTTTTCAGCACACAGTTCTTATCCAAAGTGCTCATTCTCTCATTCTCTACTATCTTTGTCATGTTGGTCCCTTCTCTATCCCAATTGCCTTCTCCCTCAGCATATAAGGTAGGCTTTTAACCATGGACCAATCTTCCTGGCCCTTGTTTGTACTGTCCTTGGGTATTGGTGGGTATTGGTCTTTTATTAAGTCTCTCTCTCTCTCTCTATATATATATATACATATACATATACATATACACATATATTTCCCAAAAATAAGTGCCATCATTCTATGTCTGTCCCCCTTCTGGTTAAGATTGAATGTAGGATATTTCTTATCAGTTTAAGGTTTTTCTTTTAATTTAGGCAAATGTCATAGTGACTGACTGGAGTGGGGCTCATGGAGACGATCCATACACCCTACAATACCAAGGATGTGGAAAAGAGGGAAAGTACATTCATTTCACCTCAAACTTTCTACTAGATGATGACTTAATAGCTGGTTATGGATCACGAGGTAAGTGTAGACAATAACGAAATACATATTGCGTATTATTATTGACAATACTCTGGTTCCTTGGGGCTAAATGTGAACCTAAAGCCTGCCAGGGTGTCACCATGAAGATGGGGAGAGAGGCATGTGTTCAAGAAAAGATGAGGAGCAGAAAGAGCTAGAAAGACATTATCACTAGATTAGTGGTCCAAACAGTGTTATAGGAACTTGGTGAAGGGAGAGAACAGTTTAAGTTAATGGTGGCCAGGAAAGGCCACACAAAGGAGATTATCTTCAAGGTTACATAGTTTCTTGATCAATAGAAAGAAGGAAGAAAACAGTGGGAAACATATAAAGAAAACTATGACTATCGAAGGAAGAAGCCAGCAGAATTGAGAGCAGGGGCAGTAGACCCTGTGAACATGCCGTTTGGGGAGTGAAGTAGATGGAGAAAATGTTTAAATACATTTGGGAATGTATGAGTCACCACTGAAGATTTACAAGTGCAGGCATAGCACTGCTATCAGACCCAATTTCAGGCGCACACTGCTTGAAGACCAATATTCAAGAGACAAGAGGTGGTCTGAGAATAGCAGGTTTGTTTAGGTGTTAGCAACCTTAGAATATGGGGGACTTGTTGCCTCCAGTACCCATCTTGTCTGCACAGACCTAAGAAGAGTATTTTTTTAATCTACAAAGAGATCTTGGGGGTGGGCTCCACGCACTCTTGGCAATGCTTGGGGGACCTGGGAACCGCTCCTGGTAGAACTCAGTCAACCTAACCAGGTTGTTCAATTTGTGGGTCAGAGGATGTGGTGCTTTGGGGGCCCACAGTGCCAGCAATCAAACAGTTTACACACATGCAAAGCATGTGCCATCTCCCAGCCTGAGAAAGCATGTCTGGGAATAGTGGGTTCTAAGTGTGTAGGTGCCAGAGTAATCAATAAACTCCTCATGGGTGGGTCCTCTGAGGCACATTCCATCTAAACTGCATGCCTGAACCAAGTTTTTGAGGAAAGGATCAACCTGTTTTTACCTTAGAATTTGCGGGGAAGAACAAGGTAAGGACGACTGCTCCTATCCAGATGATCTTGCTGGCCTTGCGTTTGTTTTTAATTTTTAAATTCAATTCTTAACTTTTGGGAGACTGGTGTCAACACTATCAAAGCAGTAGTTGAGCAAGATGAATCTGGGAGTGTGTATAATCTGACTCTCAGATCAAAGAGATAAAAAGTGGTATCAGGAACACTAGAACTTTAAGTGTAAAGCTATACAAAGTTGAGACAGTGAGATATAAATAAAGGACAGGAAAGAATTTGTAAGCACTTCACATGTGTCGACAGTTTTGCTATTAACTCTTCAAATGGTGTCTTATTTAATCTTAATAGCTCTAAGTGGGAAGAGATTCCAAAGAAACTGCACAAAAACTGGAGAAACAACCCAAACAAAAACAAACACAAAAACAAACTCAAAAGCCCCCCCAAAAAGTCAGAAACAGAACTGCTAGAGCGAAATGCAAGGGTGTGTGTGTGTGTGTGTGTGTGTGTGTGTGTGTGTGTGTGTGTGTGTAATCTCTAATGGGAGGCAACATTAAAGAATTAAACAAGTTTTTATGTTAGAAATTGACAGAACCAATTTGAAGGTGAAATTCACAAACTAGGATTTAGCCACACTGAATAGGAGACATATGATTCTACCAGTGAAAGGCCCACATGTAGTTGATTATAGACACTGGAATTTGAGAGCAGACTTCTAGGTTTGGAGACAGAATTTAGTGAAAAGCTCTGAGGCAGCTGTTGAGAGCGAAAAATCAACAGGTCCAAGGTTAATACTGCATTCTTAGTTTAAAAAAAGCCATTTAAATAGTGAATTTGAAATGATGTCATCACTTTCATCCTCATTTGAATCTAAATAGATTTTGTTAGCCCTTGTACAGCTAGCAGGAAGTAGAGCAACACATGCTATAAACACACTTTATAAAACAACTTATAGAATTTTATACAAATATTTCAATCCTGCTGACCATGAGGTGCTGATAACATCTTCACAAATATAGGACTTGGGGACAGAGTGATAATACAGCAGGTAGAAGATTTGCCTTGCACATAGATGACCAGGGTAAGACCCCTGGCACCCTATATGGTCACCCCAAGTCCTCCAGGACGTATCCCTGAGTCAGGAGTAAGCCCTGAGCACCTCAAGGTGTGTGGGGAAACACATACAATACACACACACACACACACACACACACACACACACACACACACACAGAGTCTTTTCTTGCATTTTTATTTATTTTGGCTTGGGTTCCACACCTGGCGGTTCTCAGGGTTTCACTCCTGGCTCTGAGTTCTGGAATTATTCTAGGCAGGCTATGGTGATCATATGGGATGCTGGGAACAGAACCCAGGTCAGCTGTGCGTGCGTGCATGTGTGTGTGTGTGTGTGCAAGGTAAATGCCCTACCTGCTCCAATCCCTTCCAGAAATTAAAAATTCCATGACTAAGCATAATTTTTTCCTTAATACCTTCAGCCTAGATTGTTCAGCTCCCTTCTTCTGTGCCATATTCCAAAAATTGCACAATTTGCTGGAGTATGAGTCAACACAGCAAACAAGTTCTTGGTTCAAAGAATTGAGAATTAAAGGAAAAGAAACTTAATCCTATCTGAAGTCTCAAAATTGAAGAAAATGCTAGATATTTGAAGGCCAAGATAAGAATTTGATTATGAGGATAGAGATAAACATGAAGAGTTAGATATAAATGTAAATATAGAAAATGAGGGATAAGTTATAGAGAAAGGACAATTATAGAGAAAGGACAGTGGGAACTTTATAGGAGGCATTTGATCTGTTTTTGCTCTTTCTTTTCTCCATGGGGCCAGGGTATTATTTCATTTTATTGCTCCAGATAAGAAAGTTGTATAAAAATAAAAGACTGTGTGAATGGATAACACAAGCTAGAGGATAGGAAAACTTTTTATTATGTTTATTTCTAGCAGTTTTGGAGCTTAGGAACTCAGAAAGTCTAAAAGCAAGGCACTGGCAGATTCCATATCTGGAGAGAACCACTTCCTGTCCCACTGACACATTGTACCCTCACATAGCAGGAAGAAGAAAAGAACTCTTTGGCACTAGTTCCATTCATCTCTCCACCTCATGACTTAACCATTTTCCCAAACTACCACCCACCACCTCCTAATATAGTCCATGGATTAGGATTTCAGTATAAAATGAGGAAAGGGGTATATACAATTGGCCAGTTCACTGCACTTAGGTTTTTTTCTTTCCTTTTCTACAAATCCTAAAATTATAGGCCTGTGTGAAGTTAAATGGAAACCTGTTAGGCAGCTTCACTGAGGAAATGAGATGCTGTGGGGATTTCTTACTAGTTGCATAAAAGCATGCAAAGAGTGATTCACTGGTTTGCATGTAGATGACTAAACATATTTTCACAATGCCTCTTTGATGAGCATAGGGAGATGGGAATAGAATAGGGAAGATGAAAGTGGGAGAGTCTGCACTTCAACCCTTCTGAGTGAATAGCTACAAGGTTTCTGTAAATGATCCATCATGGATGCATGCATGATTGAGCTAGCAATCCCAATGGGCTACATGAGATCATCTAAGAGAGTAGTAGATAATACCACTACTTTTGTGCAATCATACTTGACAACTTTCCAAAAAAATTGCCTTATGACCCAGACCCAATTCTAAGAACGTGGTCTCATTGTCTAATTACCACTGTACACTTCATCAGTGGTGTTTTATCTTCATGCATTATCAAGGTCCGTTGCTGAGGCTTGAGGATCTGAAAAGAGATTGTCTTTCTTCCACAGGCAGAGTGTTTGCCCATGAATGGGCCCATCTCCGATGGGGTGTGTTTGATGAATATAACAATGAGAAACCTTTCTATATAAATGGGAAAAATCAAATTAAACCGACAAGGTTAGTATTTCATCTTATCTTTAAAATTCATGATTTCTTTTTTTTACTTTAAAATGAATTGGAGGGCGGGTTATGAGTGCAGAAATTCTAGGATCAAGGCACTGACAGATTCCCCGTCCAGAGTAAACCATTTCTGGTTACACTGGAAGGTATCTGTTGAAGAGATAAGATAATAGGTAAGGTGCTTGCCTTGCACATTGTAAACCCAGGTTTGATCCCTATCACCCCATATGACCTCCTGAGCCCCAATGGGAGTGATTCCTGAGCACAGAACCAGGAGTAAACCCTGAGTGTTGCCAGGTGTGGACCTCAAGCCAAATATATAACTAAAGTGAGCTAGAGGGACTAGGAGATAGTACAGTTATTAGGGCAATGCCTGACATGACCCTGATCCAAGATGGATCCCTGGCACTACACACATCCCCAAACAGTATCGGGTGCAACCTCCAGCTCCACACAGTGTGGCTTCCAGCAATGCAAGGCCTGAGCAGCACACAATCCCTGGGCCCTTGTGCTAAACCACTGCTCTGCCCCCCCGACTAAGAACTGTGGGGGATCTCTGGGCCTGCTGAAAATCTCTCAGGAGGACCCTTCTCCCCAGTCAAATTGATAATGGCACCTAAAATGCCATGATGAGAATCATTTTTTTAAAAAAGTGAATGTATTTAAAAAATACATTTTAAAATTAATTTAAAAAAACTTCTCTTTTATGTGTGGTGAGAAGGGGCACACCCAGCAGTGCTCAGAGCTTACTCCTGGCTCTGTGCTCAGGGATCATTCCTGGTGGGCTCAGGGAACCATATGGGATGCTGGGGATTGAACCTAGTTCAGCTGTGTGGATTAGGCAAGCACATTATCTACTGCTATAGCAATACTATTTCTCCTGCCCCCACCTCCGCAATTTAAATTTTTTTTTAAGTCTCTAAGTTCTATTGCATTTTAAAATTAGATATTAAATTAGTAAGTATTACCGTTCTTTTTTCTAGAAAATGTTTCTCTATATCTGAAAGCTCCCCCCACTTTTTTTTTTGGTAGACTGTGGTGTTTCCTTCACCCAAACTGTCTGTCATGAAAACTGCACTTTGCTTTCTTCCCTTTGCTCCATTTTTTCATCTGTCATGTGTCCATGGGCTGGAGCGATAGCACAGCCGGTAGGGCATTTGCCTTGCATGAGGCTGATCTGGGTTCAATTCCTCCATCCCTCTCGGAGAGGCCGGCTAACTACTGAGAGTATCCCGCCCGCACGGCAGAGCCTGGCAAGAGCATTGTGGCATATTTGATATGCCAAAAACGGTAACAAGTCTCACAATGGAGATGTTACTGTGCCCACTCGAGCAAGTAAATTAACAATGGGATAACAGTGCTACAGTGCTAGTAATCAATTAGTATTTAGTAAAAAATTAGTATAAACTTACATTGTTCAAAAAAAAACAATATCTCTCTTCTTTCTTTTTCATTTTGGGCAGAGAGAGACTGAGAGGCAGAAAGAGTGAGAGAGAAAGAGAGAGCGAGAGAGAGAGAACAGAAGAGAGAGAGAGAGAATAAAAGCACCTGCCATAGAGGCAGGCTGGGGGGTGGGAGGTGGAGGGTTATGGGAGGGAACCTGGGGACACTGGTGCTGGGAAATGTACACTAGTGGAGAGATGGGTGTCGGAATACTGTTGACTGAAATCCAATTATGAACAGCTTTGTAAGGGTCTATCTCACAGTGATTCAGTAACAAATATAAAATTAATATTTTTAAATACAAATATCGAATTAAAAAATAAATAAGTAAAATAAAATAAACCCAATGCTAGAAAAATTAAGTTTTCTTAGGAATTGTGTTTCTACCACTATCTTCGCCTTTATCTTATCCTCTCTAAGCAACTATTTTTATTAGTTTCATGCTAATTCTTCATATTTCTTTTTCAGACAGATATAAATATATACATATATATATCATTCCTCACTAACAAAACAAAAAACAGTTCAGTGTCCCGTATTTGTATATGCCAGTCACCTAGTTGCTTATCTGGCTAATTACCAATATTTTTATTACCAATAATATTTCATATTAAAACATTTTATAGTGAGTGAGAGTGAAGCCTTAATCATCATTTTGATACATACCTATTCCTGTTCTAAATTATTATTTTTTACTTCCCATAACATCATTTTCGATTGTTTTTTCAAAAAGGCTTTTTGAGTGTATGTGTGTATGTGTGAAGCAAGACGATTTTTTAAAAAAATTTTATGAATTACCGTGAAATAGTTACAAGCTTTCATGTTTGGGTTATAATCACACAATGATCAAGCACCCATCCCTTCACCAATGTACATTCCCCACCACCAATATCCCCAGTATACCCCCCCTTTCCCACCCTCCCCCTGCCTCCATGGCAGACAATGTTCCCCATACTTTCTCTCTACTTTGGGTCATTATGGCTTGCAGCACAGACAGAGAGGTCACCATGTTTGGTCCATTATCTACTTTCAGCATGCATCTCCCATCCCAACTGGTTCCTCCAGCCATCATTTTCTTACTGATCACTTTTCTATTCCATCTGCCTTCTCTCCTCCGATCATGAAGCAGTCTTCCAGCTATGGGGCAATCCTCCTATTCCTTGTATCTACTGTCCTTGGGTGTCAAACTCCTGTGATGTTATTCTATACTCCACAAATATGTGCAGTCCTTTTGTGTCTGTCCCTCTCTTTCTGATTCATTTCACTTGGCGCGATACTCTCCATGTCTATCCATTTATAAGTAAATTTCATGACTTCACCTCTCCTAACAGCTGCATAGTATTCCATTGTGTAGATGTACCAAAGTTTCTTTAACCAGTCATCTGTTTTAGGGCACTTGGATTGTTTCCAGATTTTGGCTATTGTGAACAGTGCAAGCAAGACAATTTTAATAGAATGGAATGTGACAGGATAGGAAGGGAGAAATATGTGTTCAAGAGAGAACATGGGTTTCTCCAGAGCCAGAGTGGATGGAAATAGGCAAACAAAGAAACAGTGAGACAAGTAAGCGAGATACGTGTTCGAGAGGACATGTCCTTGAAGAGCAAGCCTGAAAAGGAATCATTTTTATATTTCATTATTACACGTGTATTATTTTTTCCTCTCATATGCATGCTGCTCAAACTCTTCCATGGCCTCAGAAAAATTCAACCTGATTCCCCAAAGCTTTTGCTTTCCTTCTTTTTTTTTTTTTTAATTTAAATGGGAAAGTCCTTGGCAATACAGAACCATTTAACAGAATAAAACTATTTAAATTAAGATGAAGTGTATTTTTAAAATTAATCTGATCATTAGAGTCAAATTTTTATGTTATATATCTAGCAACTTGTAAGCCTTGCAACAATTATTATATGAATCAATGAGGAAGAAACAAATATTTATAAAATAGACGAAATTTCTCTTTGTTTTAGGTGTTCATCTGATGTTACAGGTGTTTTTGTGTGTGAAGAAGGTCCTTGTCCCCAAGAAAACTGCATTATTAGTAAGCTTTTCAAAGAAGGGTGCATGTTTATATATAATAGCACCCAAAATGCAACAGCATCAATAATGTTCATGCAAAGTTTATCTTCTGTAAGTATGGTTTTGGAATGGCAAAGTCCTGTAAGGTCCCATATCTTCTAGGTATATTGATGCATTTTAAATATTTAAACAAAAAGAGAATTAAGATTCACTATGTTTTAGACCTCGGGGAACTTTAGTGTTCATATTTTCCAGGAGAAAAAACAACAACAAAGTACTCTGAGATGATTATTCCTTTGGAAAAGTGATTATCTGTTTTCCAGAGAAGCTGCTTTAACTAGATGAGTCCCGGAGACCTCAAAATATTTTTTCTAATTGGTGATTTTTTCATTTTTTGCCTGATTCATTATGTTTTTAATTTATATCCTTAATATCTGAAGACAACATAATTCAATTTATAGTTCATCCACATTGTCTGTGACTAGGTTCATTTGTGAGATGTTTTGAAAGACCTATATAGAGAGAGCGGAAAGAGCTAAACACAAATCAACAAAAAATCAGTTCTACTCCTGTTTCCCCATGCTACTAAGAAACCCATGCCCTTAAGAAATTATTAACCTTTGAACCTGCAGTTTCCTCTTCTTTGAAATTAGAGATGGAACTAGGTCAAGGTTTCCTTCTAAAGCTGACCACCCGGGGCTCTGCTAGTTGACTGCATTCCTTCATTGTATCCACATAGCCACTAGGAATAGATGGTAACATATTTCTTTGAATTACAAACCACACTCTTAAAGAGGATGTAGAAATACTGCTTAATACTGCTTAAGTGAATGGATTTACTTCTATTAAATGAGTTATATTTGGGACCAAAGAGATAGTACAGAAGGTAAGAAGGTTAAGGTGCTGCCTTGTATGTGGCTGACTCCCTGTTCCTCTCTCTTCCTCTCCTCTCCTGATTCCCCCAGCACTGCCATGGGTCACTCCTTAAAACAGAGGCAGAAATATTGACCCTAAGAACTGCTGAGTGCCAACAACCCCCATCTCACCCCAAGTGAGCTTTAAGTTGGCTTTCTTCTTAACTTGTTCTTACAGAGATTAATATTTGAATTAGATCAGTTTATGTTAACTGATTAATAAATGAACAAGTAACAGTTATTCAATGTGCTTTCAAGACACGGAATAACCAAGATAACATCTCTTTGAGTGTTTTATTTAACACAATAACATACCAGGGAGGTGGGAGAGATTATTTCGTTTGCTCAAGACAGATGTATATAAGATATATATACATCATCTGCTCTTGTTATCTAAGTATAACAAACCTTAATTGAGGTTGATCTCACAACCTGAAAAAGGTGTCAGTATTCCAAACAAAGTTTGATTCAGTTCCATTTTTGAAGGAAATGAGGGTATTGTCATATTACTTCTTAGTTCTCTCACCTTGAAGTTTCGGTTGAACCTTTTGTTGACTAAGAATGAGAAGTATGCTCTTTGAGAGAGATGTGCTTTGCTTTCTGATGGATTTTGATCTCCTTCTAGGTGGTTGAATTCTGTAATGCAAGTACCCACAACCAAGAAGCTCCAAACCTACAGAACCAAATGTGCAGCCTTAGAAGTACATGGGATGTCATTATAGATTCCTCTGACTTCAGTCAGAGCTTTCCTCTGAACGGGACAGAACTTCCACCTCCTCCCACGTTCTCACTGATGCAGGCTGGTGACAAAGTGGTCTGTTTAGTGTTGGATGTGTCCAGCAAGATGGCAGAGGTAACGATTTGAGCTAAAATGGTTACAGGCCATTCATCATTTTTTACCCAATCAGTTTTTAGTCCTTTTTAATTTTATGGGGGGTGTTGGTGAAGGTTGGGGCAAGAGTGTGGTGGGAGAGACCAGAAGTTTGTAATTGTTATGGTTAAGCCCTTCATTCCCAACTCTCATTTTTTCTACTTGCACTCTTCTCTAATGAGGACTCTTTTTCAAAACTTTAACATGTAAAGCTCCTGCTTGGCCAAGTTCCACTCACAGGCAAATATGCCATGAGGCAAACATGTCTGGTTGAGGCAAGAGAGAGACTTTGTAGTGGGTGTGCATAACCACTGTGCATGTATTCCTAGGTCACTGAGTACCAAATCTGTATCTCAGTCATCTGACATTCTAGCTTCTAGAAACCCCTTTTGAAGACCTCAGAATTATCAGATAAAGGTTAAAGGCTTAATCTCTGAAACTTGGCAAATCTGTTTTAAATTCATTTACTGTCTAAGTAATGAAAAATAATTTCTCTGAACCTCAGTTTCCTCATCAGTAAAACCAGAATAACAGTTACATATTTGTAGGGTGTGACAAAATGATCTCATAGCAGCTCATAGGAGCCAATTGTTAGGATTCAAATTTAAGGAAATTGGTGGAAACAGGTGGAGGGAGGTGCAGAGAGGAAGTATAGAAATTAAGCTATTTGCCTAGCATGCTCCACACCCCAGTTCAATCTCTGGCACTGCATATGGTCCCTGAAGCACCAGTTAGTCTTAAGCACAGAACCAGGAATAAGACCTGAACACTGCAAGGTGTAGTCCAAAAACAAACAAACAAACAAAACCAACAAAAAATCATTAAAATTTTTTTTCATAAAATTTTCAATTGTTAAACACAAACATCATTAGAAATTAAGCAAAATATAAATAAATAAATAAATAATGCTTAAGATGTCTCATTTCCTAATAATTTTTCTATTATTTGCTACTATCTGTGCACTGAGTCAGTATATTAGAGCTCATATGCCAAGTTTGATCCACTGGCTTATTTTTTAAAAACAAATAAAATCAACTCATCAATAGAATTTCACACACATGAAAATATCTGAAGTTAAAGTGTCAGTGACCCAAAATAAAGTTTGTAGAAATACAATAATGATTAGTTCCCCATGTTATCTATGATTCACTATTAGTGTTAAAAGAGTAGAGATTAGTAGTTGCAAAAGAGAGCATATCCACCCAGTCTGAAATACTTATATTTACTATCTGGCCCTTTATTGAAAATGTCTGTTGTTTCCTTATCTGCGCTTTTGTGATGAGTTCTGGTCTCATGCATCTGGATGGGTCTGGATGGGTCCACTACTACTCCTTTTCCCAGTCTGCATTCAATGATGCTCCATTGACTGTTGGTGATCATCCGTGATGGAAGTATTTACCCCATAGAAATAGTTGCCATAAATGAGACATGTCTATTTCTTTCTTCCTCTGTACTTCCCTTTCTCCGTTCCCAGAATTTCCATTTTAAAACATTTTCCAACATACCACCATCTGCCTACCCACTACTGAGTTTCATTGAGGGGAAATAAGTAAGATGAACTCTACTGTTCATATATGTTAACTATGTATGAACTTCCTGGTTTGAATATGAAATTTATGGTTCATATATTTAGCTGATATTTTATTATAGTATACTTGGACAATGGGAGAATTTATTCATCTGGGTTTTATGGATCAATACTGAACATTGGCTTTTTTTCTTTGCATGCCTATGAAATATTAGGAACACCACACATCCATTCAGGATATGGATAATTTTGTAGGCTTGCCTATTTGCACTTGACTAGGATGTGATGGTTTCAAATTTGTTTCAAGGAAAATTATACTGGCCACATGATCAGCGTAGTGCTTCCAGAGCCTTGGAAACAAGGTACCAGAGTAGGGAGATAGCTCAATGGTAGAGCATATACCTCACATGTGCATGTCCTGAGTTTGAGTTCTGGCACTGCATGCCCAGCACTACAGGATGTAGGCTTGGTGGTCCCTAAGTATCTCTGGGTCTACTCCCACCTCCATAATACGGTTTTGGCAGTTCCCAATCACCTCCAACCAGAACAGCTGTGGCTAGTGACAGGTTTCACTCTACTGAGAGTAATCCTAGGACTCTGAGAATTGCTTGCTGGGGTTCCAAGGAAGAAAAATAAAACAAGTGACCCTTGTGAATCCACTAGTAGTATCACTGAATGTGTTTATTCAGTAGTATCACTGAATGTGTTTATTAATATTACTTTTGTTTGATTAGAAATTCAAAGTATAACTGTGCTGTTATGTCCTATCTCTGTTGATCTTCATAGCAACTTTATTAAATGAAGAAAGACTTTATCTCAAATCAGGTATTTGGCTAGTGTGAGATTTTAACTGAAAAATTTTAACTGAGAATACTGAAAGAATAGATACCTCTGACTACTGCTTCTCTCAACAGTAAGGTATCTTTTCAATGTTTACTTCTACCCAGACTAAATTTTAGAAGAAATGGTTACAAGGTACACACAATTGGTTCTAAAGTTCTTAAATTCTGAATTGGAGAGAAATAGTATTTTATGACACTCTTTAGAAGTCATAATTATGAACAATTCATTGGACTCAGAGTTCTATGTCACTTTTCCATCATTAAAAAGGCATTTGTTTTTGAGCCTGCAATAAACCGAACAATATCCTAACATTGTGTCACTCTTTACAACTTTAAAAAAATAACAGTTTGACATTTCTGAAGAGATAGCAGAGATATTTTCTACTAGTCATTCTATTAGATATTTTCTATCAGTTACTTAGTCACACTTTTGCCTGCCAACCAAATGTTGTTACTCTCCCTATTTCTCTCTGGGACATAGGCCGACAGATTCCTTCACATGCAACAAGCAGCAGAATTTTACTTGATGCAGATTGTTGAAAATCATACTTCTGTGGGCATTGTAACTTTCAACAGCAGAGGAGAGATCAGAGCCCCACTACACCAAATCAACAGCGATGATGACAGAAAGCAACTGGTTTCATATCTACCTACCATTGTATCAACCGAAGCAGGAACCAGTATCTGCTCAGGACTTAAGAAGGGATTTGAGGTACAATGAAGCCCCAAGTCTTAGACCAACATCAGTTCCCTTCCTATCCCTTCATATCTGACATTGCATCCAATTTTGGACGATTTTCGACAGTGTGGATATAATAGCCTCAGTTACAGGAGAGAGATGAAGGCCTGTCATAGAGGTTAAGACCTCTGACTTTTCATCTGGGATCTTCCAAGCTGAATATCTGGGAATTATAATTAATTACAATTAAAAGTTGCAATTACTAGCGTTGAAATTCTTGGTTTTCCAATCAAAATATGCATGGCTGGCTGCTGTCTAGGTTCAAATTAAATTTTAAGAAAATAATGAATTATGACCAGATATAGGTATTTTCAGTCTGACAGAGTTTTGAAACAGCCTAAGTTAAGGGATTTAGCCAAGCATCTAATGTGGGAGCAAGTAAGACTCATCAACTATAGTTGCTTCCTATACAAAAGTGTTTCTCAATTTAGGCAACCCATTGAAATAATCTCAGGATTTAAAAATGATGATGCCTCGGGACTGGAACAATAGCACAGCGGGTAGGGCATTTGCCTTGCACGAGGCCGACCCGGGTTCGATTCCCAGCATCCCATATGGTCCCCTGAGAACTTCCAGGAGTAATTCCTGAGCACAGAGCTAAGAGTAACCCCTGTGCATCGCCGGGTATGACCCAAAAAGCAAAATAAATAAATAAATAAAAATTATGATGTCTGGGAGTTATCCTCTGAGCAATTGATCTAGGATTTGACCTGATGTTAATTTTTTAAACTCCCATCTGATTCCAATTTGTAACCAAGGTCTGGATCTCTTATTCATCCCTCATTGGATTTCAGAGGTAAGGATCCCACACAATATTTCCCCAGAGCATCTAAAATGGCCACTTTCCATGATACCCCCTGGGGCATTTCCAAATGATGGGAACAGGAAGACTCACTGTCTACAAATAGACCTGCTTGATATATAGGGTGCTGAGGGCTGTAATGGAGTGCAGTGAGGACTGAATGGAGCTGGGCATGGAGTGTAGGCAACTACAAAAGACTATGAAGAAGTGTGTGCCCTACTGACAGGGAATTTGGAATGAGAGTGAAGTCTGTTCAGTAAGACACGTTGAACTAATTGCTTCCTTCCAAATGACTGACACCATATCTTCAGGTGGTTGAAAAACTGAATGGAAACACTTATGGCTCTGTGATGATATTAATGACCAGTGGAGATGACGAGCATATTGGTAACTGTCTACACAACGTGCTCAGTAGTGGGTCAACCATTCATTCCGTCGCACTGGGTTCGTCTGTAAGAGAAAATCTGGAAGAATTAGCACAGCTAACAGGTAAGTGAGTTTCTCAAAATTTGTGTTTCAGAGCATTTCTTTAACTTGAATTTTAAAATCATGAACATGAAACTCAGATATCAACAGACTGGATGATTTAATAGAAAAATACCCCACAAATATCATTATGAAGATATGCCAAAATTTTACTGACAATTTTCCTTAGAAGTCACCAATTTGTAACCAATAAAATATTAATTTTTATAATTGCTAAATCTACCTTAACATGTAGAATGAATGGAACCAGAAATATGTTTAAGAGCAAATACACTAACTTCCATTATAAACAAAAACACTTTTTGGTAAAACACAAACAACTTTTTTGTACTAAATGAAGTACAGTATAATCTTTTCTCTTATAGTCTCTACAGTCAATAAAATTGGGCATGTTGACTTAAGAATGGAAAGTTAAGCTTCATTGAATTATTTTTGAAACCAATGTTTTAAAAATGTAAGTGCAAATATATAGTAATATGTATAAATAGCAATTATCCCAGATTGTCAGGGAAATGGGAATCATAATGCTATTCGAAAAATATTTACTGAGTTTTTGTCATATAATTAGTAGGAGCTTAGACTCTGATATTAAAAGCTTTGAAGCAAACATATCTACCCCCATTATGCCTCTTACGTGAGTTGTGTGGAATGCTTTGCAAAGTTAAGCATAGCTTTTGCTTCCCCAGATTAGGCCTCTTAGGAAAGAAACGTTGGAAAAGGCATAATTTTTTTTGGTTTATTTGATATATTTTTAATATATGACCCGCCCTCCCCCAATTTTGTCTTTTAGGAGGCTTAAAGTTCTTTGTTCCAGATAAATCTAACTCCAATAGCATGATTGATGTTTTTAGTAGAATTTCTTCTGCAACTGGAGACATTTTTCAACAACGTATTCAGGTCAGAGTTTCCTCAGTATTATACTTGCAGATGCTGGGGTGGATGTGGAGGGAGAAAGTAAGGAAAAGAGATGAAATGTACTCAGTGCTTCATTTGAATATGTTATAGTCTTTGCATGAAAGATTTTAATGAGTTTTAGGATGAAACTGGAACCAGCAAACACTTACCTGACTTGTTTGCTTCTTAGCTGTTGTAGGTATTTCCTACAACTGTTATTTTGCTATGTAGAGTTTCTCATTTTTGTGGCTCACTCTAAGAGGAATGGAAACCAAGAATAAGGCATCTAATTTCAGTTTCAAAATAGTTTTCCATCAACAATTTTTTTGGCTTTTATTTCTTTGAGAATTTCTTTGGGATTCCTCCTTTGGATAAAATGTATCTACTATTTCATTATATTCTGAAAATTGTAAATTGTATCTTCAATTGCCATCATCTACTTGAGTTTGCTTACACCTTTCCACTAATTAAACCATCTTCTCTAAGCATCTAATCAAACCATTTTTCCTTTCTTCAAATGTGTTTTGAACATCACTGAAAAAAATTATGTTTTTTTTAACTATTGTAGGTTAGGTAGCATGGTTACAATAGTGTTAATAATTAAGAGTTTGACGTACAAATACTGCACACCCTATCACCACCAAAGTACCTAAGACCTTCCACCACTGTCCTTCTGTTGCTTCTAGTCCTTCTCCTTCCTCCTCTCCTCCCAAATAATGTGTTGACAAAATTTCATCTATCATTTCCTCACAGGTGGTAAGTGAACCTGCCAAGTTAACAACATAATGTGAACAATGAGATCCTTAGGAAATATATAACATGAAGATTATATGTACACAGTAAAAGCAGTAATGACCTTAGATTATGAATTACAAATATATATTACAGATTAAATTACAATAGGCTCTCTGAAAAATCTTTCAATTCTGTAATATTCTTTATAATGATATAAAAAAACAGACGTTTTTAAAAGTTTTAAATAATTGACAGTATTATTCATATGGCTCAAATTTTAGCCTTATGTCCCCAAACTTGGTTACATCTTTATAGTTATTTGTCATTAGTCTAGTGAGACTAATGACATACAAATAAAGGCAGAAACTATGTATAAGTCCATTAGGATAGCTCAGAGTCAAACACAGAATGTGTCACAGAAATCGATTGTCCATAAACATTTATTAAGTAAACATGAATAACAATCTACCAAATCTTTGCTATTAATACAAATAATTTGGATATGAATGCTTTCTAAGTTTAAACAGTTCTACAAAGTGTGACTAATATATTTCATTAATATGTATCATTTCTCAAAATTATTTACAGACTCGTATCCATTGCAAACACACAATAATTGATGGCAGGGGTTCTGGAGTCAGCCTACCTGGGTTTGATTCTAGTCCTGTATCCTTGCTGTGAATAAATTATTTCTGTATGCTTCAGTTATTAAATCTATAAAATGTGAATAGCAAGAGTATATTTCAGGTATCACTCCTGGTGCTCAGGGAACCATAGGGATTCCCGGGCTCAAACCAGGGTTGGCTGCATGCATGGCAAACACCTTGCCAACTGTACTATTGCTCTGGCCCCACAAGAGTATATTTTAGGGAACTTTTATATGAATTCGGTGAAATAATATGCATAAAATACAATACAGTGTCACTCACATAAATGTATTCTGTGTTTTACATATCATGTACACACAGAGACAAACATGTACACAACTTACTGGGAGCGGTTAAATGTTTTTTGGTTTTGGGGGAGCTTTTGTACAATACCAATCAGGAAATGAGAGAGAGTATGGGAGATAAGGGACTTCCTTGCATGTAACATACAACTGACAACAGTGCAATTATCAGCACTGTCTATGGATCCCTGATCACTTTCAGGGGTCACTCCTGAATCTCTGAGCATTGCAAGCTATGGCTCCCAAGCCCATACTTCAAATATATATATATATATATATTTATATATATATATGAAGCAAAATTTCCCCTGAATCCCAGTGTTTTATTTCTATCAAAATAAAGTATCTTTTTTGTCTGATTATACAAAAATTAAATTGAGCATATTCAGAAAAAAATATTTTTAAGCTGGTTATTATTAGTTGACCTGAAGCTAATGTTGATTTGGATGACAGAGAAGTATAAGAACTGGTAAAACTTAAATTCCATGATAAAAATTAATAAAGCGATACTTATATTGCCTTAAAAATATTTAATTCCTACTTTATACCTTTCATAATTTTGATTTGGCAAAGCATATTTATGACGAATGACTTGTGTAAATATAGCACAGATAGAATTATATTGCAATTATTTTTGTCAATTATTTCTCATGGAAGTAAAGACAAAGTCATAGTAATCAGCAGAAACCTTCCCATGTATATTTTCTCAAACAGCTTGAAAGTACAGGTGAAAACATCAAACCTCACCATCGACTGAAGAACACTGTGAGCGTGGACAGTGGTGTGGGCAATGATACAACCTTCCTAGTCACATGGCAAATGGGTGATCCCCCTGAGGTTGTACTTTCAGACCCCAATGGAAGAAAATACAACATGAGTGATTTTGTCACCAATCTACCTTTGCGTACTGCTTGCCTCTGGCTTCCGGGAACTGCTAAGGTGGGTGCTGTGAGCTTGTTCATAATGACACTTGGTCAAGGATGTGACTCCCCATTTAATCACATAAGTTAAACACATTGTGTAAAGGGAACCCTGTTTCAATACCACAATTTACTTTCAATTAACAAAAGGCATTTTTATAAATATGAAAAATTTAGGAGGAATAACTTAGACATTCAAAACTTTATTCAAATACTTTAGATAATTATTTTATTTTTATAGTTAAGGTAATATGGTTCCAATGGTGTTAATTTTTATGATTTTGATATGCAAAGTTACTGTGTTCCATCCTACCAAGTGCCTGGAGAGCAGTCTTTTTCACTTTCACAGTGGAAATTAGTATTTACTTCTATTTAAGTAGTTTTATTTTGGGCTGGAACAATAGCATAGTGGATAGGGCATTTGCCTTGCATGCAGCCGACCTGGGTTTGATTCCCAGAATCCCATATGGTCCCCTGAGCACCACCAGGAATAATTCCTGAGTACAGAGCCAGGAGTAACCCCTGTGCATTGCCAGGTGTGACCCAAAAAGCAAAAAAAAAAAAAAAAAAAAAAAGTAAATAAAAGCACAAAAAATTATAAATAAATAGTTTTATTTTTTGCTTACTTCTTTATAAAGTCCATATTGACTTAGTTTCCTGTTATGCTTAGGGGAAGATATACCTAGAATATATATTGAATGATTTTTAGGTTCTACTATCCACTAGCTTTTGTTCTAAGAGCTTTACAAAAAAAAATACACTGTGATTGAAAGAAGAACAGTGTACTCAGAGCATGCAGGAAGGATATGTGGATAGGGAAGGGAAGGAAAATGCTTTCTTGTTAGTGAAGATAGCGGAATGGAAATCAGGAGAATAAAAGGCTGAGTAACATGATATGTAAATGAGATAGCATATAGAAAGGCACAGAGAAAAAGAATATGGCTCTTCATAGATCTACAGACAGTTCAATATAGATAAACTCCACAGTGGCACATAAATATGGAGATTGAGGGGAAGGGATTGGGGAGAGAATGATGAAGCCAGATAGAGAACAAGGGTCTTATCAGCCAGGCCTCCATATACACTGAACGGAGGAAAAGCTTGAGTCCCAAGGAATTCACATAAAGTTCTAGGCCTGGTGGTGAAAGGGGTCAGATTCACATTAGCATTGCCTGAGTGCATTCTCTCCTCAGTACTGTGGTACTGTTACACACACACACAAACACACACACACATGCACACACACAGTTAAGGGTGGTATTTTCCCCCTTTGCTCTCGACATAAAAACAAAAGGTGTTTGTTTTGCAGCCAGGGCTCTGGACTTACACACTGAACAATACCCACCTTACTAGCCAAGCCCTGACCGTGACTGTGTCCTCTCGTGCTTCCAACTTGGCCACCCCTCCTGTCACTGTGGAAGCCTTTGTGGAGAGAGACAGCACCCATTTCCCCCATCCTGTGAAGATCTACGCAGCTGTGAGGAGGGGCTTTCATCCCCTTCTCCATGCCACTGTGACTGCTACAATTCAGCCGGAAACTGCAGATCCGGTTATGCTGAGACTTATTGATAATGGAGCAGGTAACCAGAAATGTGATGCTGTTTTGTATTTTGTGTGTGTGTGTTTGTGTGCATGTCTGTGTGCCTTAGATTTGGGGCTACACCTGATCATGCTCAGGGGTTGCTCCTGACATCCATCATTCTCAGAGGGACCATGAGGTGCTGGGATTGAACCCTGGTTTCCAACATGCAGAGTATGCACTCACACACCAGCTCTTTGAGCTATCTCTAAGCCTCAAGAGCTGTTGTTTTTTCGTACTGCAGTTATCAATATTAAACTCAATTGCAAAACCCCTTCAATTATGTTTTTCATCTAATTTTATGAGATTCTCACATCCTCAGAGAATCACTGACAGACCAAGCTGCTTCTGGTTGCAGCTACATGAAGAAAATGAATGTGAACTTGGGAAAAGCCTCCATGAGGCTTCTTGGGCTGATGCTTGAGTAAAAGAGGGAGAGAAACTCACCTAATACTTAGGTTTTGGCTTTCTTTCCCTATGGCGCTGGCTCCAAGTGAGTTCTCAATGGATGAGTTTAGTATCCTTGCGGTATGCCTGTATTCCTCTAAGATTCACCAGCTCTTTCATTTAACCACAATAAAATTGAGGCGTGAAAACCCAAGAGGTGATACTTAGTGGCAGTGCCCTTGGGTGGATTCAGTTGTGCAGAAAAAATTTGGAAACAGAACTTGTGAGCCAGGCAGCAACTCTAGACTCTTCTTTAGCCAACTAGCTGGTGAGAACGAAGTCATAGACTGTGTTTGAGTCACAAGACTACCAGGCCAGAAAACCTAGTGGAAGCAGATTAGAGATTCTTAACAATTGCAAAACAATGTGATGCACAGTACTACTTTGAAGTGCTCAGTCTTTAGACAGCAGAATATCACATCAGGCAAACAGCAGCCCTTCCCTTCCATCTGTTGTTTCAATGATGAGGGTTGCACACATGGTTGGCTATGGTGTTCTCTGGGGGTTGTCACTTCAGTTGTGGTGCTCACACACCTCTCACAATACTGTCGTACTTTTAGTCACAGTGTTCGCTGGAGGCCCTGCACTAATTTTTGGTGTTTGCTTGTACCTAGATACAGTGCTCCAGAAAGTGCACACTCTTTAGCAGCACTGGCAAGGGTGGGGGATCCCAAACAGCAGAGCTTCCAAGATTAGCTTAGCATATATGGTGGCACCAAGGATAGAACTCTATATCTCATGCTTGCAAGGCAGGCACTTTTGCCACTGAGCTATTGCCAGACTCCCTGATTAATTTGTTCTATAAAATTTTATTTTCACAAGCTCTTTCTTTTTCATCTTTCCTGTTCTGCTTTTAATTTGCAATAAATTTCAGATTAACTGTAGAGCTGAAGGTCTATATAGGCAAACCCTACTATTTTGTCTACTCAAAAACTCACAGAGAGTGATGACTAAGGAAGGCTGGTACATCTTCATATGCAGAAGCCCCTGGTTCCCTCCTTCATGCTCAGGAGAGTATGCTCTGCTCCTCCTCGTGGTTTCATGTGTCTCCATGAGCAGAGAAACTTCTCTAGTAATGAACTACAGGAAGGGATCCTGAAAGTATCCCCACATGGTTTCTTGAGCAGTCTGTCCCCGAACACTCTGCTGGGAGCATCCAAGCCCACCTCCCAGCACCACATCCGCCCACCAAAATCATATTCCTCTAATCTGTTCTGGATACACAATCCTCCCCTCCTGCACCCCCAGTGGTTTTTGTGTTTGGCAACTCACTATCTTATTTTGGAGATTTTGTATGAAATTAATAAAATAAAAAATTGAAGGATTTTTGTTCAAATTCACCTCAAAGGAATTTTGTAGAAGTCCTCTTGTTTGACCTGTTGGAATGGGTCCAAATAAAATTCTCATGCTCTGATCACCTGCCCAGGGGCCATACCTGGTATTCTTTTTTATCTATCATCTAACTAGGCACTTCGAAGACTTGCTTCTTTGCTTCCTCCTAGAGATAACCTTGAGAAGAGCTCCTGCTCCCTCAGAAAGATCACCTGAATCAGTTCAATAGCATTTCTTTCTCTTTCTTTCTTTCTTTCTTTCTTTCTTTCTTTCTTTCTTTCTTTCTTTCTTTCTTTCTTTCTTTCTTTCTTTCTTTCTTTCTTTCTTTCTTCCTTCCTTCCTTCCTTCCTTCCTTCCTTCCTTCCTTCCTTCCTTCCTTCCTTCCTTCCTTTCTTTCTTTCTTTCTTTCTTTCTTTCTTTCTTTCTTTCTTTCTTTCTTTCTTTCTTTCCTTCCTTCCTTCCTTCCTTCCTTCCTTCCTTCCTTCCTTCCTCCCTCCCTCCCTCCCTGTCTCTCTCTCTCCCTTCCTTCCTTCCTTCCTTCCTTCCTTCCTTCCTTCCTTCCTTCCTTCCTTCCTTCCTTCCTTCCTTCCTTCCTTCCTTCCTTCCTTCCTTCCTTCCTTTCTTTCTTTCTGAATCACTTAGGCCACATCCTCTCCCTCTCGTTCTTCTAAAGAAAGAGAAGAACGCACAATGGTAAAAGGCAGTTGTTAAAGCAGTAGCTAGAACTGGCTTCGTGCTCAGGAGAAGATGTTCTGCTCTTCCTCATGGTTTAGGGGGCTCTACATGACCAGAGAAACTTCTCTAGTAATAAACTGTAGAAATGATCCCTGAAAGTATAGTCTTAACAGCTTTTCTATCTATCCTCAGAAGGCATTTCTTTTGTTAAATGTCTGGAAAAAGAGAGTATGGACATTAAAGTGCAAATATGTCGTTTTCTGCCAATGTTTTGTACATATATATGTAGGTGTACAATACTAATTTCTATAATGGGAACAATGTTTTTCTGCTAAACAAAATTAATAAATGATAACAAAATACAGTTATAAGATACTTTCTAATAAATTACATATTTTCTCATGCTGTCTTAAAATTTCCACAACAAGCTTGTGTGTGAGACATTATTCTCTTTACATTGATGAGAAACTGAAACAGATTAATATTTAAAAAATCAAGATCCTCGACGCCCTCCTCCCCAAGTCAGTGTTTCCTGGTTGTGTGTGTGTGTGTGTGTGTGTGTGTATGTGTGTGGTTGAGTGAGACTCAGTACACTAGGGTGTGGAAAGATCTTTTTTATTATGTATAAAGAAACTTATTAATCATTAAACCAAAAGTGAGTTTATTCTAGTAACAATATCTCTTGTGACCATGAACTTAAGAATGTATGTTTTTATAAAATTGTTATTTTTAATAGTTGTCTGAGAACTTTAAGGTGGTTATTCAATTATTTTTGTTCAGTAAAGTAGGCACAATCATTTGACTCTAGAATATGATTTTTGCCCCCCAGAGGTTAAGGAACCACAGGAAGAAATCCTAGAGCCATTGGATTTTTAATCATTTGATAATCAAAGTAGTTTTGACTATAACAGTCTATCAAAATTGGAAAAAGACAGGGGAAAAGAAAAAAATTTTTCTTAAATTATTTAATTAAATATTATCAACCATGGTAACTAAATTAACTTTGAGCTTTTTTTTTTGACTTTGAACTTTTTCATATATCTATATAGGTGCTGATGTCATAAAAAATGATGGGATTTATTCGAGGTATTTTTTCTCCTTCACCGAGAATGGTAGATATAGCTTGAAAGTGCATGTCAATCACTCATCTGGCATAAACATTCTAGCCAACTATGTTCCAGGGAGTCATGCCATGTACATACCAGGTTACATAGAAAATGGTAAGAATTATTAACATTGTCATTTGAATAACATGATTTAATATACTTATCTCTGAAGAACCTATCTCTATATGTGTGTATTTGTATGAAAGAGAGGTGAGAAAAAGAAGCAATTTCAAAACAATATATGTATGTTGATTACAATTTATTTATTTCTTCATTTCTCAATGACTTGTGGTGTATATATGACAGAAAGACCATAGGTGGAACTTACAGATATCTCTTACCCCTATTTAGTGCACTATTTTCACTGCTCTCTTATGACAGTTTCATCATAATTGCTAATGGAAAAAGAGATTAACGAGCTTTCTTAGTTAAAACTGTATTTCCTCGAAGAGATACAGGAAAGAGAAGAGGCAAAATTTTGTTGTTAGAAGTGGAAAGAAGATAAAAACAGATCAAACAAACCACAGAGAAAATGAATTTATGAATAATTATGGGTTTGGATATTACTGACAACTGAATGATTTTTGAAGATATTTTTCTTTTTTCAAGATAAAAGTGACAAAAGGTAGAAGATAGAAACCTTTTTCAAACAACCCCATATTTAGAGTTGCTGATGGGAAGCAGTGATCATAGTATAAGAGAATTATGCTATGTTTAAAACAATCTAAAAGACTTACATATACTTTTTAAAAGCTCAAATTCTTTATGAATACTTTTTATATATGTTAAACTATAATAATTGGACTATTTATAACACAATTATAAATTTTGCTTTATATATGCTTTAATTGGAAATAATGAAGAATATAGTAAATTTGCATCTCCTGATGGTTTTAGTATAGCTTCTAGAACACAGTTTATTTTCATCTGTACTTTAAATAACTCAGATAACTTCAAAACCAATTTTAAAAGTTACACTGTAGGCGGGCTGGAGCAATAACACAGCGGGTAGGGCATCTGCCTTGCACGAGGCCGACCCAGGTTCAATTTCTCCACCTCTCTTGGAGAGCCTGGTAAGCTATCAGAGTATCCCGCCCGCACTGCAGTGTCTGGCAAGCTACCTGTGAACATTAACAGGTCTCACAATGGAGAGGTTACTAGTGCCTGCTCGAGCAAATCAATGAGTAATGGGATGACAGTGACAGTGACATTGTAGGCAAGAGTCATAGAACAGGTGTTAAGGTGCCTCGCCTTGCATTTGGCCAACCTGGGTTCAGAACCTCACATTCTGCATCTCACCACCAGGAATGATTCTTGAATACTGTCGAGTGTGCCATCCCCCCCAAAAAATGTTACATTGCCCTTATTGAGAGAGAGATGACAGAGAGAGAGAGAGAGAGAGAGAGAAAGAGAGAGAGAGAGAGAGAGAAGAAGAGAGGGAGAGAGAGAACACTTTATCTTAAATAAATATGCCCTCTTATTTATATATCAAACATCTATGAAGCTCTTTTAGGTGATAAATATAGTTCTAGGAACTTGAGGTAATTCAAGACTTGATTCCTGTCAAGGAGAGTGGAGGCTATGACCCTTTTAGACTTTTTTTAAAAATCCATGATTTTAATAACAATATGCTATTCACATTAAGTTAAGAAACATAATGTTCAACTGACTTTTTATTCTTCTTTTTCCTTCTTTTCCTCCTCCTCCTCCTTTTTTCTTTACAACTTTCTCCTTCTTTTTCTTCACAATTTTCTCTCCTTGAACAGTCAAATTTATTGCTATATCATACTGACTTTATTTATGAAATACAAATTGCTGACTTCCTTCTACTAGCTACTGTCAGCCCAACTTGACAAGTTCTGGCTGAACTACTGCACTGTCTTAGTGGCCTCTGCTTGAATCTATTTTCCACGAAGTACAGCCAGTGACCTTTAACAGCAAATGTGAACACATCACTTCCCTGCTTCACACAACACATAAAGTTAGACTTTAAAACTACTGTTCTCCCCATTCAAATGTTTCTAACTTACGAAACTTTTCTATACCTCAAAATTCTTACTTGTCTCCTTTGCCTGGGATATTCTTACCTCTCCTCTTTATGATAGCACAGCAGGTAGGGTATTTGCCTTGCATGTGGCTGACCCGGGTTCGATTCCTCCATCCCTCCTGGAGAGCCCGGCAAGCTACTGAGAGTTTCCCTCTTGCACAGCAGAGCCTGGCAAGCTAACTGTGGCATATTTGATATGCCAAAAACAGTAACAAGTCTCACAATGCAGACATTACTGGTGCCCGCTTGAACAAATCAATGAACAATGGGAGGACTCTTTACCCTAAAGATTCCTATACACCCCTTAGGAAAATTTTGTTTGTATTAGGGAAGTCTCCTAAGAATTGCTTATGGAGCCTGAAGGCCACTCCCAGTGGTGCTAGGACCACCCCAGCTATATTCACTGGTCCTAAAGTGATTGCATTGCCAAGCATGGAACCTGGGACTTCTACATGCAAGACATGCATTCCAGTCACTTGAGTTCTCTTCCTGGCTGGCTCCTGTATGTTATGTTATCAATATCTAGAATATTGTAGCGCTGTCATCCGTTGTTCATTAATTTGCTCGAGTGGGCACCAGCAATGTCTCCATTGTGAGACTTGTTACTGTTTTTGGCATATCCAATATGCCACGGGTAGCTTTGGTAGCTTGTCAGACTCTGGGGATGAGGAATTGAATCAGGGTCGGATGCATGCAAGGCAAATGCCTTACCCACTGTGCTATTGCTCCAGCCTTTTATTAATAAATTATAATACTAATATTCTGATTTATATACCTGTCTTTCATAGCATCCTAACTTCTTTCAGGAGTATACCTGACTGTGCTTACAGGTCACACCTGGTGGGGTTCAGGGCACCATATATAATGCTGAGGATCAAATCTAGATTGGTCATGTGCAAGGCAAGCACCTTAACTTACTGTACTAGCTCTCCAACCCTTAGCACCTTAACCTGTTTTAATTTCTACATTTATCAATATATGTATCACTGTCACTGTCATTGTCATCCCATTTGCTCATCGATTTGTTCGAGCAGGCACCAGTAACGTCTCTCATTGAGAAACTTATTGTTACTGTTTTTGGCATATTCAATATGCACGGGTAGCTTGCCAGGCTCTGACACACAGGCTTGATACTCTCGGTAGCTTGCTGGGCTCTCCAAGAGGGGCGGAGGAATCGAATTCGGGTCGGCCGCGTGAAAACAAATGCCCAAATGCTGTGCTATTGCAGGTGACACAACATTCCATAAAGGATACTTTTTTGCCTGTGATTCTTGTTTGTTTGTTTGGGGACCGTGTCTGGCAGTGTTCAGGGTTCAGTCCTGCCTCTGCACTCAGGGATCACTCCTGATTGTACTCGGAGGACCATATGGAGTGCCACGGATCAAACCCAGGTCTGCTGCACGCAAGAGCCTTACCCACTGTATTATCTCACCAGCCCCTGCCTGTGATTTTTGGCACAGGATATGACCTCCAAATGATTTGCTTGTTGGGTGAATGAATATATGAACGAATTAATAAATTACTGAATAAATGAAATAATTCTAAATAGTAGAATTTTTTTTAAATGTCGCTAATATGTGGACAACAAGCAACTTGGAATATCATAATATGGTTGGTTACTCTTTTTTTAAATTAGAAACTGTGTTATTTATATTTAGTCTATGATATTATAAAAACCCCATAGATAATAAGTGAAAAATAGACTTATGGTTGATTACTTTTTTCTCTGGTGTGACAGGTAATATTCAGATGAATGCACCACAAAAATCAGTGGGCCTGAATGAAGAGGAACAAAAGTGGGAAATTGGCCGAGTCAGCTCTGGGGGCTCTTTTTCTGTGAAGGGAGTCCCAGATGACCCCTACCCTGATGTGTTTCCTCCATGCAAAATTATTGACTTGGAAGCTATAAGAGTGGAAGATGATGTGACTTTGTCTTGGACAGCCCCCGGAGAAGACTTTGACCAGGGGAAGGGTAAGTCTGTTGGTTTCACACCTATCTTTTTCTACAAGGCAGCATTTCTAATAATGTCATGGGGGCTTAGAGCTGACAAAACTACAGCATCTTGCCATGAAACCTTTGAGTTATTGTCAAGGCTGGAGTCTAGGAATTAGAATGTGTCAGCTCCCCCAGAACTGAAGAGGCCTGGAAAAAACTGATTGGCATTCGTCATCCAGAAAACTTGATACTAAATATAAATTCTAAAATATAGTTACTAAAACAGTGGTCTAGTCCACAGAAATGCTATTAGTTGTGTATTACAGAGCATGGGCTTCCAAATACTAGAGGTGATTTGTTTTCTGATGATTGAAGAATGATTATTTATTCAAAGATTTACAAGTTATGTTTGGGTCAATAATTCCCACAAATCATGCAGAACTTGATGAATTTTCCTCTCCACTTATGGTCATAGTTTTTGCTAGGGACACTGGAATGCATGTCCTGACTGGGAAATTTTTCCTTTGTTTGGACAGACATTGGTGATGTTTCGGTTTCTTTCCCTTTTCTATGGTAGCACACAAGCGCCTACCATTATGTCTTAATCCCCGCCGAAATGCAATATCTCTTCTCTAATTATGGCATTTCACCATCACCAAAACAGAGTTAGTAATGATTACAGGTTAGATAATTTATATCCTGGTGCTGCTGACTAAAATTCTTATAGAAACCTATCTTCTATGTTTAGAATTTAGTGTCTTGGAATTTTGCTTGTTTTACTTCTAACTTGGATCTTTTTTCTTTGTCTTTAAATTTTATATGAGTTTATTATACTCATCAAAAAGTGTCTCACAAATAATTCAAAACTGCTGAGGAACATGGGGCCGGAGAAATACAATGGGTAGGGCACTTGCCTTGCAGACAGTTGACCTAGGTTCAGTCCTCAGTACCACATATGGTTTCCTGAGCACCACCAGGAGTAAGCCCTGAGCACTGACAGGTTTGTCTCCCTATTCCATTCCCCACCCCCACCGCCAAAAAGGAAGAAAAGGTAGCATTAACGTTGTAGCTTTGTCTTCAAACTATTTTTTGTTTGCTTTTGGTTTTGAGGGCCAAATCCGGCAATGCTCAGAGCTTGCTTCTGGCTCTGTGCTCACTCTGAGGGTGCTTGAGGGCCACATGCTAAATAAGGGGTAGAATCAGGGTCAGCCACATGCAAGGTAGGCACCTCATGTACTGTACTAAATCTCCAGTTCTGTTTTCAAATCATTTTTCTGAAAATCTATCTCAATTTGCCAGAGAATGCAGGAAAAATATTTACTGAGTTTTAAGGATTATCTTAAATTAAAGTTTGGGATTATGAAAGAATTAAAACTCTGCATGGGTTTGTCCCTTGTATTGTGGAAACAGCTATAACTTGAATAGCATGAAAAAAAATAATTCTTCTGTGATTTTTCTCCGTTAATACTAAACTGCCTGATTTTCTTGCTGCTTCCTCTGACATTTTAAAAATCATGTTCTTATATAACTACCATTCAGCATGTTATCTTCTTTTTCTGGAAATCTTTTTTTATTTCGTTTTTAATTATTTTTAATTATTTTTATTTTTTAATTAATCACTGTAAGGTACAGTTACAGACTTACAAACTTTCCTGCTTATGTTTCAGTCATACAATGATCAAGTACCCATCCCTCCACCAGTGCCCATTCTCTACCACCAATGTTCCCAGTTTCCTTCCCATCCCCCCCTACTCTCCCACCCCCACCCCCTGCCTCTGTGGCAGACACATTCCCTCTTACACACTCTCTCTCTCTGTCTCTCTCTCTCTCTCTTTTAGGGTGTTGTGGTCTACAATGCAATACAAGTATTGAATGGCCATCATGTTCGGTCTATTATCTACTTTTGGCACCCATCTCCCATCCTGAGTGGGCCTGCCAAACACTCTTTGCTTGGGGGTCCCTACTCTATCTGAGCTCAGCATGTTATCTTTAAAAAACTGTTGAGAATTTGTTGATTCTGGTAGGAGTTATTCAATGACAGCGATAGTTCTTCCCACTGCCCTGCACCCAACTCTCAGTAATGCTTCAAGCTGGAAGAACATTTATTGCAGGAGAAACCTTAAATAATCTTTAGAGGAAAGCTTGGGTTTCAAATGAAGAGAGGAAATGGGAACTGTTCCCACTGGTAGAGAGAGCACGTTGAAGATGGGTCAAGTCTTCAACTTGCTTGTTCTGTCCAAAGTCCAAGCCCAGAGCTTTCCAAACTAGGAATGTGTTGTTTAAAGAGACTGTTAGATTGTAAGTTTCAGTAACCAGAAAAGTAGCAGTTTGGGGGAAATAAAAAATAAGAGAAAGCATAATCCAGGTTGAAGCTATTTTTAAGGCTAGGGCTCTGGAATCAGACCAATCGTCTTTTTCTCTATGTAACACTAGAAAAATTACTTAATTTATCAAAGCTTTAATTTCTCTCTAAAAAAGCATGTAGTTCAAATATTCATCTCAGAGGGGCTGTGATGAAAATCAAATGAGATGAGGCCCAGAGAGAGAGAGAGAGAGAGAGAGAGAGAGAGAGAGAGAGAGAGAGAGAGAGAGAGAAAGAGAGAGAGATAGAGCTAACTTAAAATAATGGTCAGTTCATTCTGTTTTCTCTCAGTGAGTATCAGCATTTATAAGACTGTAAGGACAGAAGGGACTTTTAAGTGTTGTCGTCTAAATCCCGGGTTTAAATAAAATGGAATCACCCTGAAAGGCTAAGGGTCTTAACTATGGTTATAGATCTTTCATAGGATACTGTGGAAGAAGAACTAAAGACTATTCCTAGAGATATATAACTATGAAGTCAAGGATACAGAAGCCAGCTCTACTCTCTTTTATCACAGGAAGAGGAGGGAATGGAAAGAATAACAATCAAGGAAAGTAGACATTCCAGGAGTGCATAAACAGAGTCAGTGTTTAGCCTTTGAGTTGCAAAGCAGTCCTGCAGAATTTTTTTTTTTTTATAATTTATTTATTTTTAATTAGAGAATCACCGTGAGGGTACAGTTACAGATTTATACACTTTTGTGCTTATACTTCCCTCATACAAAGTTCGGGAACCCATCCCTTCACCAGTGCCCATTCTCCACCACCCGTAAACCCGGCGTCCCTCCCACCCTCCCCACTCCCATCTCCCCCCCACCCCACCCTGCCACTGTGGCAGGGCATTCCCTTCTGTTCTCTCTCTCTAATTAGCTGTTGTGGTTTGCAATAAAGGTGTTGAGTGGCCGCTGTGTTCAGTCTCTAGCCCTCATTCAGCCCGCAACTCCTTTCCCCCACATGGCCTTCAACTACAATGTAGTTGGTGATCGCTTCTCTGAGTTGCCCTTTCCCCGGAACGTGAGGCCAGCCTCGAAGCCATGGGGTCAACCTCCTGGTACTTATTTCTACGGTTCTTGGGTATTAGTCTCCCACTCTGATATTCTATATACCATAGATGAGTGCAGTCTTTCTATGTCTGTCTCTCTCTTTCTGACTCATTTCACTCAGCATGAAACTTTTCATGCCCATCCACTTAACTACAAAATTCTTGACTTCCTTTTTTCTAACAGCTGCATAGTATTCCATTGTATAGATGTACCAAAGTTTCCTCAACCAGTCATCCATTTTGGGGCATTCGGGTTTTTTCCAGATTCTGGCTATTGTAAACAGTGCTGCGATGAACATACATGTGCAGATGTTGTTTCGATTGTACTTTTTTGCCTCTCTGGGATATATTCCCAGCAGTGGTATTGCTGGGTCAAATGGGAGCTCAACCTCTAGTTTTCTGAGAGTCGTCCATACTGTTTTCCAAAAGGGCTGAACTAGCCGGCATTCCCACCAGCAGTGTAGAAGGGTCCCTTTCTCCCCACATCCTCTCCAACAGCGGTTGCTTTTGTTCTTTTGGATGTGTGCCAGTCTCTGTGGTGTGAGGTGGTATCTCATGGTTGTTTTGATCTGCATCTCTCTGATGATTAGTGATGCAGAGCACTTTTTCATGTGCCTTTTGGCCATTCGTATTTCTTCCTTGGTAAAGTTTCTGTTCATTTCTTCGCCCCATTTTTTGATGGGGTTGGATGTTTTCTTCTTGTAGAGTTCAACCAGTGCTTTATATACCATTGATATCAACCCCTTATCTGATGGGTATTGTGTAAATATCCTTTCCCATTCTGTGGATAGTCTTTGGATTCTGGTCACTGTATCTCTTGCGGTGCAAAAGCTTTTTAGTTTAATGTAGTCCCATTTGTTTATCTCTGTTTTTACTAGATTGCTTAGTTCCGTGTCACGTTTGAAGATACCTTTATCTTCAATATCGTGGAGGGTTTCGCCGACCTTGTCTTCAATGTACCTTATGGTTTGTGGTCTAATGTTGAGGTCTTTAATCCATTTTGATCTGACTTTTGTGCATGGTGTCAGGTCAAGGTCTAAACCCATTTTTTTGCATGTGGTTGTCCAGTTGTGCCAGCACCATTTGTTAAAGAGGCTTTCCTTGCTCCACTTCACATCTCTTGCTCCCTTATCAAAGATTAGATGATCATACATTTGGGGTTGTGTGTAGGGATATTCCACCCTGTTCCATTGGTCTACGGCTCTGCCTTTGTTCCAGTACCATGCTGTTTTAATTGTTACTGCTTTGTAGTAAAGATTGAGGTTGGGGAGGGTGATGCCTCCCATCATCTTTTTCCCAAGAATTGTTTTAGCTATCCTTGGACGTTTGTTATTCCATATGAATTTTAGGATTGCTTGATCCATTTCTTTGAAGAGTGTCATGGGTATACTTATAGGGATCGCATTGAATCTGTATAATGATTTAGGGAGTATTGCCATTTTGACAACATTGATTCTCCCTATCCACGAGCAGGGTATATGTTTCCATTTCCTCATGTCCTCTTTGATTTCATGGAGTAGCGTTTTGTAGTTTTCTTTGTAAAGGTCTTTTACTTCCTTGGTTAAGCTGATTCCGAGGTACTTGATTTTCTGGGGCACGATTGTGAATGGGATTGCTTTTTTCATGTCCCTTTCCTCTGCCTCATTGTTTGCATATATGAAGGCCATGGATTTTTGGGTATTGATTTTGTAGCCTGCAACTTTACTGTATAAATCTATTGTTTCTAAGAGTTTCTTAGTAGAGGTTTTAGGCTTCTCTAGATATAGTATCATGTCGTCTGCAAATAGTGAGAGTTTGATTTCTTCCCTTCCTATCTGGATGCCCTTAATCTCTTTTTCTTGTCTAATAGCTATCGCAAGTACTTCCAGTACTATATTGAAGAGGAGTGGTGAGAGTGGGCATCCTTGTCTTGTGCCCGATCTCAGAGGAAAGGCCCTTAGTTTTTCCCCGTTGAGGATTATGCTTGCCGTAGGCTTGTGATAGATGGCTTCGACTATCTTGAGGAAAGTTCCTCCAAACCCCATTTTGGCGAGGGTTTTCATCATGAAAGGATGTTGGATCTTGTCAAATGCTTTCTCTGCATCTATTGATATGATCATATGGTTTTTGTCTTTACTTTTGTTGATATGCTGGATTATGTTGATTGATTTCCGAATGTTAAACCATCCTTGCATCCCTGGGATGAATCCCACTTGGTCGTGATGTATGATCTTTTTGATGAGTTGTTGGATCCTATTTGCTAGTATTTTGTTGAGGATCTTCGCATCGGTGTTCATCAGGGAAATTGGTCTGTAATTTTCTTTCTTAGTGGTGTCTTTGTTTGCTTTTGGTATTAGGGAGATATGTGCTTCATAGAAACTGTTTGGGAGAGTTCCTGTTTTTTCAATTTCCTGGAAAAGTTTGAGGAAAACAGGCAATAGGTCTTCTTTAAATGTTTGGAAGAATTCGCCAGTGAAACCATCTGGGCCTGGGCTTTTGTTTTTGGGGAGGTTTTTGATTACAGTTTCAATTTCCTTAACATTGATGGGTCTATTCAGGTATTCCAGGTCTTCTTTCTTCAGTGTTGGGAGATTGTAGGAATCAAGGAATCCATCCATTTCTTTTAGGTTCTCCTTTTTTATGGCGTAAAGACCTTCAAAGTAGTCTCTAATGATCTTTTGAATCTCACTGGTTTCTGTTATGATGTCCCCCTTTTCATTTCTGATTCGATTTATTAGAGTTTTCTCTCTTTCTTTCTTTGTGAGTCTTGCTAGCGGTTTATCAATCTTATTTATTTTCTCAAAGAACCAACTCTTTGTTTCATTGATCTTTCGGATTGTTTTTTTGGTTTCGATGTCATTAATTTCTGCTCTAATTTTTATTATTTCTTTCCTTCGGTCTGGTTTGGAGTCCTTTTTCTGGTCCTTTTCTAAGGTCTTGAGTCGTGAAGTCAAGCTATCTATGTGGGTCCTTTCTTCCTTCCTGAGGAATGCTTGGAGAGCTATAAATTTTCCCCTTAACACGGCTTTAGCTGCGTCCCATAGGTTTTGGTAGCTCGTGTCTTCATTCTCGTTAGTTTCTAAGTATCTTTTGATTTCTTCCTGGATTTCCTTCCTGACCCACTCATTGGCCAACATTGAATTGTTTAGTTTCCAGGTGTTTGATTTGATTTTCCGTGTTTGTGAGTGGTTAGCTTCTATCTTCAGCGCATCGTGGTCTGAAAAAATGGTTGATACAATTTCTATTTTTCCGATTCTATTGAGGTATGTTCTGGGGCCCAGTACATGGTCTATTTTAGAAAATGTTCCGTGTGCACTGGAAAAGAATGTGTATTCTTTCTTTTTGGGGTGTAAGGCCCTGTATAGGTCTATTAGGCCTCTCTCTTCTATTTCTTCTTTCAGAGTCAGTGTTTCCTTGTTGAGTTTTGTTCTTGTGGATCTATCTAGAGGCGATAAGGCCGTATTGAAGTCTCCGACTACAATTGTGCTGTTAGTGATGTCCTCTTTGAAGTCTGTTAGGAGTTGTTTTAAATATTTAGCCGGTCGTTCGTTAGGAGCATATACGTTTAAGAGTGTGATTTCTTCCTGTTGTACATATCCCTTGATAAACAGAAAATGACCTTTGCTGTCCCTTTTGATCTTTTTCATCCTAAAATCTATGTTGTCGGATACCAGGATGGCCACTCCAGCTTTTTTAAGGGGGTTGTTTGCTTGGAGGATTGTTTTCCATCCTTTGACTTTGAGTCTATGTTTACTCTGTTTGTTCAGGTGTGTTTCTTGCAGGCAACAGAATGTTGGGTTTAATTTCCGGATCCATTTAGCCACTCTGTGTCTCTTGATAGGTGCATTTAGGCCATTGACATTGAGAGAGATTATTGTGATGTGGTTTTGTGTCATCTTTCTGTGGGATTTGTTATTCTTATGGGGCTCCTCCTTGTCTTACAGTAGCCCCTTTAGACCTTCTTTCAAGATTGGTTTTGAGTCTATGAAGGACCTGAGCTGTTGTTTATCCGAGAAGTAGTGTATGGTTCCTTCGAGTTTGAGTGAGAGTTTAGCCGGATAAAGTATTCTTGGTGAGGCATTCATTTCGTTGAGTTTTTTCACTATGTCCCACCATTGTCTTCGGGCTCGGAGGGTTTCTTCTGACAGATCGGCCGTAAATCTGAGGGGTGCTCCTTTGTATGTGATTTCCTTCTTTGACCTTGCTGCTTGCAGAATTGTGTCTCTATCCATGGTATCCGCCATTCTGACTATGATATGCCTTGGGGTCTTTTTATTCGGGTCTCTTTTTGCTGGTACTCTTCGGACTCCTTGTATCTGGATGCCTGCCTTCTCCAGCTCTGGGAATTTCTTAGCAATGATATCTTTGACTGTGTTTTTTTCATTGGGGTTGCTTCCCTGCGGTTCTGGTACTCCAATGATTCTTATGTTGTTCCTCTTGAAGTCATCCCCCAGGGCTCTGATTCGCTCGATAGCCATTTTGAGGTCTTTGGCCATGATTTGTTGTTGTCTATAAGCTTTCTGCAGCTCATCTTCCAGATCACTGATTCTGTCTTCGGCTGTAGTCATTCTACTGTTGAGGGCTTCTAGTGAGATTTTTATTTCATCTACCGATTCCTTTATTTGTGAGACTTCCATTCGAAGGTTTGAAATTTCTGCTCTCATTTCTGCTCTCATTTCTTCCTGTATTTTCTTGGTAGACCGTTCCAGCGCTTGATTCATCTCCTCCCTTAATTTATTGGATGTCTGTTCCATATTTGCTTGGAGTAGGTCGACTCTCCTCCATATTTCCTCTCTGAATTGTTTATCTGAGAGGTCGTAGATGTTGGGAGCCTCTTTTGAGGTTTCTAGTATCTTTTCTTCTCCCTCTCTTCCTGGAGGGGATTTTCGCTGCTTCTTCATATTGTTATGGAAGTATAGGATTGGAACTTTGTAGGTGTTTATTCCTCCTACCACTTGCTGAGAGAAGGAGGGGCTCTGTTTGTGCTATTTCTGATGGCAGCTTTATTCCTATTCTAGAAGTCTTCCTTACACTCAGCCTTTTCTTTGTGATTGATGTTGGGGCCTTAATGAAGACTTAAGGCTAAGTTGTCTTTACAAAAGCTTTGCTAAGCTTCTCTTATTCACTGATAATTTTTCTAAACTTAGAGCTAATAGGCTAGGTCGCATAAGTGTATGAGATGTGTTAAACCGATTTTCAAAGCAAGAAGACCATACCTAATGTGCTAAGGTAGGAGATAATAACTGCGGCCGCATGAGCGGCCGCCGCTCTGGCAGGAGGCCACGCCCCTTTTTAGACCACGCCCCTTTCAGGCCACGCCCCCGTTTCTTCCTAGCAGGGGCTCCTGGGACAATGGTCCCAGGAAAGTCGGGGCGGTGGGGCGCGGGAAGTGGCGGTGGCAAGGGTCCCAAGTCCCGGCGGCCGCGTGGGAACCAGGGGCGCACTCGGGAGGCGTGGCTGGGAGTCTCCTGATTACCTGGGAAAAGGCCGGGTTGGAGGGAGCTGGGCGGACGGGAAAGCCGGGGCGGTGGGGCGCGGGAAGTGGCGGTGGCAAGGGTCCCAAGTCCCGGCGGCCGCGTGGGAACCAGGGGCGCACTCGGGAGGCGTGGCTGGGAGTCTCCTGATTACCTGGGAAAAGGCCGGGTTGGAGGGAGCTGGGCGGACGGGAAAGCCGGGGCGGTGGGGCGCGGGAAGTGGCGGTGGCAAGGGTCCCAAGTCCCGGCGGCCGCGTGGGAACCAGGGGCGCACTCGGGAGGCGTGGCTGAGAGTCTCCTGATTACCTGGGAAAAGGCCGGGTTGGAGGGAGCTGGGCGGACGGGAAAGCCGGGGCGGTGGGGCGCGGGAAGTGGCGGCGGCAAGGGTCCCAAGTCCCGGCGGCCGCGTGGGAACCAGGGGCGCACTCAGGAGGCGTGGCTGGGAGTCTCCTGATTACCTGGGAAAGTCCTGCAGAAGTTTTAATACTTGTTCGTAAGAAGTGGGACTTAGGCTGACAACTTCCTCAGTGCTGGCTGCAGCATTATATTTAACTTCTTGAGTGCCAACCCTTTTATTTTCAAATAAATGATCAACTTGACAGGAGAATGATGAATGTGCAATTCTTTGTAAATTCTAAGGCTTGTGAAATAGTACGTTTTCATTATGAGGATAAGATTGGGAGATCCCACAGCATAGAGCTTCCTCTGTAGAGAAAACGAACCTAAGAACAATGGTTTGTTCTACTATGTGTGTAAAACAGATGGTCAGCGTATCTTCTCTACCATATCTGTCCCACTGCAATAAACCACAGTAGGAGCAACTCAGCTTCAAGAAGATTCATTGCGAAGAATTTGCTTATAAGCCTAAATACAAGGGTTATTTTGACAGCCTTGTTAAGGTTGCTTTACTCTAATTACTACTCAGACTAATAGAAATAGTCTCATTATAAAGAATTACTATAGATTTAAAAATGTTCAGCACACTCACTAGAAAATTTTCATATTTTAAATTAAAACAGAGAGTCATATGATTTTCATTTCTTGGGACAAAATACTTTTTTGAAATTTTTCTATTCATTGCCAAATGTATTTTCAACCATTTATAATTAGAATTGTGATATCATTAGAGTGCCCTGGCACTATTATAGGTAGTTACTTTTTTAATCTAGCATTTTTCCTATTAATAATTCTATTTTAATTGATAATATATTCAGATGGTTGAATATCAAAGCAGCACAATGTGAATGTATACTTAGCACTCCAGAACTGTACATTTAAACATTTAAAAAGTGGTTAAAATGAAAAACCTTGTCATGTGTACTTTATCCTAATTTAAAAAATTAAAATATTAAAGTCAGAAATAAAATTCCTTCCCTATTTCATAAAACGCATTTCTTACATTTATAACATGCATCTTTCTTAACTTATCATAGTCTACTGGAATTAATGTCATACCAGTAACCTTCAATGGGAAAATCTTTGAAAGCACAATTCTACTGAATCTTCTGCCTCCCTTTGCAGTATTGCTCTCACAGTTTACTTCTACATTTGCTACAAACTCCACAAGGAATTGCTATAGCTTCTTTCTAAAACAATCATTTGAATGATTGTTTTTGAGTCCCCATATTTTACAGTACTGTTAATATCAACTCTTCGGGTATACAATATTGCTATACACACACATCTCCAGAACACAAGCACCCCTTCATCTCTCGATGCCATCTCATCTCCCACCATCCTGTCTTAGCAAAAGTAGTTCTCTAAGCCAACCTTCAGTGTCTGTTATCATTGGCTATTTCTTATTCCCTTACTGTTCCTTCTATTCCACTATGAGAGATCACTTAGTATTTATACTTCTCCATTTGACTAACTCAGCTCAGCATGGTACCCTCCAGACCTACCCACATAGCAGTGAATGGCAGGGTTTCATCATTTCTATTAGCTAAATTGTATTCCATTGTTCATATATGCCACAGTTTCTTTATTCACTCATTTGTTTTCTAGGTCACTTGAGTTTATCCAGATCTCTATCCAAGATTTATAAAACATACAAAAGACTAAGCAACAAAAAAGAACAAATCCCATTTAAATAGGGGAAGAGAAGTCAAACAGAAACTTCATCAATACAAAAACAAAAACAAAAAACAAAAAACAATTCTACTGAATCTTCTGCCTCCCTTTGCAGTATTGCTCTCACAGTTTACTTCTACATTTGCTACAAACTCCACAAGGAGTTTGTATTATATGAAAAAGTAGAATATTTTTCTTTCTTCTGAGTTTATACATGATATTTGTTAGAAAGTTTGGTCTAGTAGAAAAAATTTAGTTATTATCAGAAGTAAACTTTATTTGGTTTAAATTACAAACATTTTTGTCAGATGAAAATTATGTTTAAGGTTTCTTGATTTGTGAATTCAAATTTAAAAAAATGTAATGACTTCTGAACTTTGAGTTACTACAATTACTTTAAGGTTATGCAAGAATTTAGTATTTTTTCCTTCTAGGTCACTAATATTTTTACATCAATTTTTGTCACTTGGTAACTTTTGAAAGAAAATTTGTGATATGTCTAATTGTACTTTTTACTTATTTTTATAAGTTCGGGAGCTTGTTTCATAGTCTCTGGATCTTGGCCATTGATGGGATTACACGGACGCAGAGGCAGTTTCTGGGTATGACTGCCTAGCTACGGGAAAATGGGGGATCTGGGTAGAAGAGGCCCAGTCCCGATCTGAGCAGCCTTGTAGATCTCGGTCCCAGGTCCCTCGCACCTGAATTTCTCTGCTGGCTACCCCCATGTGTGAGGCTCATCCAAATGTGTGGAGAGTGGCCTGAGCATGGCCGTGGCTGGGTTCTGGAAGTCCTTAACTGGGGAGGCTCTGCTGGCAGGGTGGTGGGGGAGAGGGGGGGAGGGAAATGTAACCTATCCCCTCCGATGGGCCCTAGTGAAGACAGCCAGGCACAGGGGCAAGACACTGTGTTGCTCTCTTCCGAGAGCATGGTTTTATAGTCTCTGGATGTTGGCTGTTGATGGGATTACATGGCGCCAGGGCAGTCTCTGGGTGTGACTGCCTAGATACTGGAAAATGGGCATTCTCTAATAGCCTAATTCTTCCTCTTAGAGAACCTGACAAGCTACCCAGAGTCTATTGCCCACTTGGGAGAGCCTGGCAAGCTTCTCGTGGCGTATTCGTATTCGATATGCCAAAAACAGTAACAATACGTCTCATTCCCCTGACCCTGTAAGAGCCTCCAATCGTTGGAAAAGACAAGTAAGGAAAGGCTACTAAAATATCAGGGCTGAGTGTAATAGAGACGTTACTGGTGCCCGCTTGAGTAAATTGATGAACAACCCGATGGCAGTGATTTATAAGTCCATTTTTTTAGCCAAATGGTCACACTATTATTTATACCATTAATTTTAATGCATATACCTCATTAATCTTAAATCTTTACTAAAAACTAAATTTCTGTTTTGTCCAGTACTTAAGACATTAGTTTATCCATGCACTAGCATGCCAGTTTTGTTAGTTATTGAAACATAACAGTGTTTTTATACCAGTTAGGGGTCTTTACACATTTTTATTTTTAATACTTTGATCAACATTGATTATTTTGTTGTTGTTTTCTGTTTGTTTGTTTGTTTGTTTGTTTTCTTTTGGGGTCACACCCGGCAATGTGACAGGTATTACTCCTGGCTCTGCACTCAGGAATTACTCCTGGCAGTGCTCAGGGGACCATATACGATGCTGGGAATCAAACCTGGTCGGCTGTGTACAAGGCAAACTTCCCACCCGCTGTGCTATCGCTCCAGCCCCTATTTTTTTACTTAATATTTAGAATAAACATGTTAAAATAGAAACTGTAGGCATTTAGAATCATGTAAATTTATTTTAAAAAAACAGGAAAATAACATTTTTACTATGTTGAATCTTGCTGTTAAAAAAAAATTAGTCTGGCTTTCCAATGAGATGTGATCCCGGCGGCCACACGTGTGCGGCCTCACTGCAGCTGCATGAGCATGAGTCCAGAGGCCAGCTAAACTACTTTTGGTACCGGCAGCTTCTTGCAGAAATGTCTCCAGACTGAGAACTAAGCCGCAGCCCCATGCCTGCCCAGGAGGGAAAAGGTTTTTCTCTCTCACCTTTTCCTTGCAGAGAGGGGGGGAAGGGCGTGGCGACCGCCATATTATGAGGCCACTAATGAGAGATACAAGCTTGCAATGAACCAATTTCTGGAAGAAATTTTCCTGAACTTAGTTGCTAGAATACAGAAATCCAAAACCATGCCACCTCATGTCTCTTCACAGCAGGTCTGACTCTAGTGGGGAACTCCTAACAATAATAGTGAGTTTTTTGTTGAAATATTGAATGTAACCAAAGTAAAGAGAAAGTAAAGTGAAATTTATCAGTTACACAGGCGGGAGTGGGTGGGTGGGGGGATGGTGTGTATACTGGGGTTTTTTTTGGTGGTGGAATATGTGCCTTGGTGAAAGGATGGTTGTTTCAGCATTGTATAACTGAGACTTAAGCCTGAAAACATTGTAATTTTCCACATGGTGATTCAATAAAAAAAAAAAAAAGACAGATGTGAAAAGAATAGTCCTCTTCAGCTGGTTTTAATATGAATTCTTATGCAGTGATTTAAATTTGTATTTGTATTTGTACACATATTTTTATTCTACTTATTCATGACCTTTTGATGTTGTTCTTATTAGCAATTTATAATGAACTAGTAATAATATCAAAATAACTTAATTTATATTTTTTCATTACAGCTAATAGCTATGAAGTAAGAATGAGCAAAAATCTACAAAATATTCGTGACAACTTTAACAGTGGTATTTTAGTGAATACATCAAAACTTAATCCTCAGCAAGCTGGTACCAAGGAGATATTTACATTTTCACCAGATGTTTTCACAAATGAACCTGAGCATCATCCCGATGGAGGGATACAAGATCACAGAATTTATGTGGCCATACGAGCAATTGATAAGAACTCCTTAAAGTCTGCTGTATCCAATATCGCCCAGTTATCTCTGTTTATTCCCCTAAAACCTGCTCCTGTGTTTGCCAAAGATCATCTTATATTGGAAGGAATTTTGATAGCAATGGGTTTGATAGGAATAATCTGTGTGAGTATAGTTGCAATACACTGTATTTTAAATAGGAAGAAAAGAGCAGGCAAGAGTGAAAATGGAACAAAATTACTATGAACAAAACATACAGAATCTTAAACGTAAGACTCATGGCATTTGCATTTTATAAAAGCATATTATATATTGTCAAATGAACATCAGAACCATTAAAATACTTTGATTCTTGAATAGCATAGTTCATATTTTTACATAATAAACCGAACGAAAATCTTTTGAGGAAAACTGTGAACTTTAGATAAAATAGTAAAAATTATTCTCCAAGGTAATATTTTTAAAGACAAAGGCTCATACAAAACTGAACCAAAGAGGGTCTAAAGATTTGTCTAATTGAAGAGGAAAAATATCCCCAAGCAAAGAAAGGAAGTTTAGGGCTGGTTGTATAATTACCTACATGGAGTAATTATTTAGTGACTTTGAATAATTTTTCACTTTTCCTTATCTAATCGTCACTGTCATCCCGTTGCTCATCGATTTGTTCGAGTGGGCACCAGTAACGTCTCTCATTGAGAAACTTATTGTTACTGTTTTTGGCATATCCAATACGCACGGGTAGCTTGCCAGGCTCTGCCGCACGGGCTGGATACTCTAGGTAGCTTGCCAGGCTCTCCAAGAGGGGCGGAGGAATTGAACTCCTGTCGGCCTCGTGAAAGGCGAATGCCCAACAGGTCTCTTCCCTATGATTAAAGATCAAACTTAACCTTGAATATAAAGCTCTTACTATAAGGTCATTTACCATTTAGTTAAGTATATTACAGATCAAATTCTGCTGCTAATTCACAAAGAAATCTTTGTTCTTGATGAGAATTAAATTTAAAATGCAGCTCATCCTTATCCCTTGATACCTGGCTTTGTAACAAAAATCTATTGAATTTATTGTTCTGTAAGTCACTATTCTTCTCAAAGCTTCTTTCCAAATTATTGCTATTTCTATTATTCAATGAAAATGGTTAACCCTCATCAGGCTTGAAGTATACACTAGTTACATATGATTTTATTACATTTCTTTTTAAATTTTTTTTTTATTTTATTGAATCACCATGAGTTAGTTAGAAGCTTTCATGTTTGTGTTACAATCTCACAATGATTAAACACCCATCCCTCCACCAGTGCACATTCCCCACCACCAATATCCCGATACCCATCTGATAAAGGATTAATATCAAGGATATACAAGACACTAGTAGAATTGTATAAGGATTTTATTACATTTCAAGTGAAGAAAATGTCATGAAAATAAGCTGAACTTTGTAAATTATTAACTGATTCTATTTTATTATTAAAAAAAAATGCCTTAAGAACCTTTATTCACCAAGAATTACTTCTCTGTGGGGAAATAGGTAAGAGGTGAATAAAGAAAAAGATGCACGGGTCATGAAGAAACAAAAAAGTCTTTTATTTATTCTAAAAAGTAGAATACTTTGCTTTATATATTAATAACTCTAAAATCTGTTGAAAAATATAAACAACTTTGTGGAACTAGGTCCAATTTTATAGCCAAGAACAATTTAGAGTAAAAGTTGGGTGAATTTTTTCCACAGGGAATAGTGGAGATATGAGACAAAGAGAATAAAACAGACAATAAGAGTGTCTGGCCAGAGCTGAGAAAAGAACCCACTGGTCTTCCCTCTAGGTTGACTCCTTGCAGGCCAGACAAAATTCCAGGTGTGCTCTGTAACTGTTTGAGGCCATAGTGTCAAAATTTTCACAGACAAAATACTTAAGTCCTCAGGTCAATCAGTTCCTCCACTCTGTATTGTCATTAAGTCTGGAGTTGCTTCACTATAATTTGAAAAGATTGGTAAAAAACTTGGATTTGTGGGTTTTAAGTTTTTTTTATATCTTCCTGATTCTTATGAACAAGACAATGGAGGTTTCAATGCGTAATCACTTGCTGAGCATTAGGGCTATGAATGGGTTCAGGACATATCAAGGACGACGTGGGAAATACAGGAAAGTATTAAGACATTCTAACAACTGTTAATATAATAACATAATTACAAAGTATCCTGAATAAACAAGTAGACAGGATTTGACCAAGGAGAAGGAGGAACTGTTTTTATTGCTTTCTGGTGAGCACATAAATAGTCACATTATTGGTTTGCTTTGAGATTGCAAGAGTAGGAAAGAAATTATCTAGAAAGAAAAGAAATCTAGAAAATGAAGGTGATATAGGGTGGATATTATTCTTATTGTTGTATATATTGAGAACGAGAACGCAAACAGGATGAGAACGCTATTAGGGTATTCCAAAGAGGAATCGAAAGAGCTATGCTAGGAGTATCACGTCTCACTCAAGTGGGAGAAAGAATCCGGAGTTCTGACCTCCATCAATGGGCAAGAAACAGGGACGCTGTCTCGTTTGCCAAGGCACCAAAAATCAGATGGGCCGGATATGTAATGCGATTCAGAGATGACGGCTGGACTAGAGCTGTTACTGATTGGATTCTAGGGGACGTCAGAAGACCTCGTGGCCGCCCACCAACTAGATGGTCAGATTTTTTTCGTCAAATCCCTGAATGAATGATTTGAGGCTCTTCCTGTTCCTGGAGCAAGCAGATCTCATTGGGCTACACTAGCATGCAACAGGGACAAATGGAGATATTACTGGCGCCCGCTCGAGCAAATCGAAGATCAACGGGACAACAATTTGTGATACAAGTGATACAAGTTGTATATATTGCCATTTATTATTACTAACTTCAATTGCCAGATTGGTTTCTATTATTTTTCATAAATTAACAATGGGTTTTTCCAATGTTTGCCTTACTGTTTTAGAGATAGTTAAAGGTGAAATCTCCACAAGAGACAGAAGCAAGAGATATATTTGTAGGAAATAAATTCAATGTCATTTATGAACTGACTATTGTTTATATATTCCTTGTTTTCCTCCCTTAAAAGGCAGGGAAAGAGAGTAATTTGTACCTGCATATAAATAACAAAAAGGAAACCAAAATTTATTTTGTCTTTAGACTTTCTCCTGTAGAAAATTATTGTCAAATAAGTCTACTTACTTAAAACCCAATGTGATGATTTCAATTGCACTAATGGCAGAATTGTTTATACTAAACTAATACTCTTACTACTAAGAAAATGGAAAAAATATAAAGTGCCACTTTTTTTGTTATTGTTGGGAATGGGGGCGGGGGCACATCCTGAGCTGTTCAGGCCTTTTTCTTGATTCTGTGCTCAGGGATTATTTCAGGAGATACTTTGGGGGACCATATGTGGTACTGCAGATTGAACCTGAGTTGACTTGCCTACATGTCAAATGCCCTCCCTGCTATACTATCTCTGGCCCTAAAATGCAACTTCTTAAAAGCATTGAGCATGAAAAAATAAAGCAGGTAAAAAGCAGGAGAGATGACCTATTTAAAAGGGAAGCAATCTAACTGTGATCCATATTTCAGTTATTCCCCCTGGAATGCATTTCTGTTTGTTTGTTTTTTTTCATAATATTGAATAAGAGTTAAAGCAGGAAGTAACAGTTTTATTGAGTTGATAAGACAGAAGTAATAGGTATTACTGAAGCAGTAGAAAATGAAGGGAGAATATCCCCAAAGATAAGAACCACATAAGGAAGTCCCCAAATATGCGGCATTTCAATCCTTGTGCAAATCTTTTAACTGCTAAAGAACCCAGTGGAAAAGAAGAGCTTGGAGGTTAAAAGAGATGAACAGAGGTTTCAACAACTGCTCAGTCTGGGGAGAAAACATGTAAGGTTCAGTCCCATCCACGTTAGTGTACTTTTAAAATACTTAGGTTTTAGTCATTAAATTAAACCATGTGTTAGGTTGTAAACACATATCAGAATGTAGAGTGTGAAACTGACTTGCACATGTATGATCACTAGGCTTTCCATGCAGTCATGTGCAGATCATCAAGTAAAGGAGGGTTTTTTTCAGTAAATGATATTATAAGAAGAAACATGGTCCTGGAATTTTTTAAATGCAACCTTATAGAATTATAAATTAATAGTGAATCAGAGATATAAATATAACTTAATGTATAAATTTACAGAACATATATCTTCATGGCTATAGCATAGTTAGATTTCTGAGGATAGAAAAAACACTAAGAATTAAAAAAGTAAACTGGACTGCATCAAAACTAAATATTTTTGCTCATCAAAGTGCACAACCAATAAATGAAAAGGAAACTAGAGGATAGAAGAAAGCATTTACAACATACGTAAATGTTGCAAGAAGTAATATCCAAAGTACATAAAATATTATCAATAAGTTATAAAAATAAAGAACCCAATAAAATTGACATATTTGAGGACTTGGAAATAGTATGATAATCAGGGCACATGCTAGACACCTAAGTAAACTTGGTCCCTGACATCACATGGTTCCCCAAGCATTATGAAATGCAGTCCTAGAAGATCCAAAACATCACTGAAATGGAACACTTTGAGAAGAACAAAAAAAAATTAAATGACGTGAAGGTGATCATGTTAAAGGACTAAATTCATAATGCTGGTAGAAATGCAACTGGTAAAAAACTTAAAAGGAAATGCACAAATTTAATGAAATCTATGAATCCTATATTTGTGAATAAAATATAGAGGAATATAAACAGAGGGAAAATGAGATAGATCTCTGTGGGATGGAAGACCTTACTTATGGTGTATATGTCATGAAAAGTAAGGAAAAATCACTTATCAGTCATAAAAAGAGATAAAATAAGATGTGAAAATTAAGGAAACATTATAAGGTATTTGTCTCAAGGAAACAGATATATGCTGTATCTCAAACCCCTGGGGGCAATTAGAACCTGTGCCCAAATCTCAAAAGGACATCTTACTCCCTAAATATATCCTTCACTTAGAGTATTTGACTCTTATCAGTAATACTATTCCCTGGATAAAGAATGATGCAGATGGTGTCCAAATGATCCCCTACTGCTCTAAGTTATAGGCTGCTTATCAAAAATCTATTGTCTGAGAACAGTTGTCTTAAGGGCACAAGCAGGAAGCTATCAGTGGGAAATTGCTTTCTATCTTCCTGGCTCTATAGAGAAGATGCAATATAAATTAACAAACATCCACAAGAAACTTGCCAAATTTCCTAGACCTTACATAATAACAATAGAGGGAAAAGGAAACAAGTGTGCTGGTGCCTAACAGGAACTGTTAGAATGACCCAGTGGAGACTGACCAGAAAGCAGGCAGGAACACAGGCCCCATGAAAATGGGCAAGCCATGACTCCTGTGTCCGGACTGGTTTGGAAAAGGTTAACATTTATTTTTTTTTTTGGCTGCCTTTTAGCTCTTAGAATTACATAGAAGCAATATTCCCTTTCTCACAGATCTCTAACCCAGCTCAGCTTTGGAATGCAGACATTCTCTCACATCCCCTTATCACTCCAGGTGTACTGAGTGCATTAGATGCGTGTCCATAGGATAGTGAATTAAAGAGGCCGTGGGATGCTTCTTTGCCACTGTCATGCCAGAGAGAGCTAGGAGCCTTCCAGTCATTTTTAGAATTCCTCTCCCTGTTCTATCTCTGCAGCCCTGACAGAAAGAGTATTCACACAACACAAGTGCATAAAGACAAATGAAAAAGAAGAAAGTGAAATGGAGGAGTAGAAAACATTAGAAATCAAGAGTAGAATAAGACAAGATGTTAGTCTTTAGTCTTTAATTTAATTTTATATATAAATTTATTTCAGTAAAAATTATACAGAATATGTTATAAATAAAATATTCAATAAATAAGCTTATTCCCTCAGTTCCATTGTTATTTATGCCCTGATTAATGAACATTTGGGTCATTAGTTACTAGATATCATAAAGTAGGCTTTAATTATTTTATTATTGTACATGGGGCTGAAGCGATAACATAGCAGGTAGGACTTTTGCCTTGCACGTGGCCAACCTGGGTTCGATTCCTCTGCCCTTTTTGGAGAGCCCAGCAAGCTACCGAGAATATCTCGACCACACAGCTGGCAAGCTACCCATGACGTATTTGATATGCCAAAAACAGTAACAAATCTCACAATGGAGACGTTACTGGTGCCTGCTTGAGCAGAAAATCGATGAGCAATGGAATGACAGTGACAGTGATTATTGTACATATGATCTTGAGTTTTTTTTAAATTGCATCAAATTCAGAATGTGCATGTATCTTTTGGGAAGAACCACATTAGCGTGTTCTCAGAGATTACTCCTGGCTCTGTACATAGAGATTACTCTTGCCGGTACTCAGGGGACCATATGTGATGCTGGGGATCAAGCCAGGGATGCAAGCGCCTTACTGACTGTACTATTTCTCTGGTTCAGCATATAATCTCATGTATCTGCAGAAGTTTATTCTTTTTAAAATTTTTTTTAACTTTTTAAAAATTTTTCATTAATTCACCATGAGATACAGTAACAATAATTTCATGTTTGAACTTTGATCAGACAGTCATCCAACACCCATCCCTTCACCAGTGCTCATTTTCCACCACCAAAATCCCCAGTATTCCCTCTCCCCTGCCCTGCCATTCCATACCTCCCCCTGCCTGTGTGGTAGACAATTTGCAAGGTATCCTTTCTCTACTTTAGTTACCTTCGATTTTTCGAGACCAGTCCTCCCTCCCCTCATCACTTGTATCACTTGTAGTCCCGTTGATCTTCGATTTGCTCGAGCGGGCGCCAGTAACATCTCCATTTGTCCCTGTCGAGAGCTAGTGTAGCCCAATGATACCTGCTCACTCCAGGAACAGAAAGAGCCTCAAATCGTTCACTCAGAGATTTGACGATGAAATCTGACCATGTAGTTGGTGGGCGGCCACGAGGTCTTCTGACGTCCCGTGGAATCCAGTCTGTCCAACGGTCGTCTTTGAATCGCATTACATGACCAGCCCATCTGATTTTTGATGCCTTGGCAAACGAGACAGCATCCCTGATTTTTGACCGTTGATGGAGGTCAGAACTCCGAATTCCTTCTATCACTTGAGTGAGACATGATATTCTCAGCATAGCTCTTTCGATTACCTCCCCTCATGCCTGGTGAAAATACAATTGCTAGACAATGTGTTTTGCATTGTTTGTTCTGTATGTAATATAAAGTTTTAGGAATTCTGATATCAATAATTAGGGTCCTAAGAAATTGCTGCCGCAGGTTGCTCATGTCTGAGATTCCTGTGTGTGTCTCTGGATCATAGTCATGTGGGAGCTGGTGCTTCTTGCTGACTTCTAGAAAAGGTAACTGCTGGAACTCTTAGAGGGCAGGCGGTGGGACGGCACCTGCCCCCGTCTGGAGTATCCCAGCCCAGTGCAAAGTCCTAGGCCATCTCTGCCCCAAGTTGTGCGGGTCTGAGATTTCTGTGGTCTCAAAGTTTGTCTTTTTTATATGCTACCTTATATATTTGTATATTAGCGGGGTGACTTTTTATGAATAGAATTGTTACGTTGAATGATACACACACTAAAATTCAGGTGAACATTTCACTCTGACAATCAAATTCATGGGTACCAAATACCATAATTTTAAAGTAAAGAAAGAAAACTTACAAATACTGAAAAGGGAAAGAGAAAAAAGATAAATTATTAATTATAATTTAATATTTTAACTTATCTTATTAACTAAAATATTAAGTTGATAAGAAATTGACTGGAGTTTTGAGCAACATATTAAGAATTTGGCTAGTATACATTGCATAATAGACATTTTTCTCAAAATGTGTCTGGAACATTTATTAATTTAGATCAGAAGCGGGGCTGGAGCAATAGCACAGTGGGTAGGGTGTTTGCCTTGCATCCTACAATGGTGCCTTGAGCACAGCCAGGGATAATTCCTGAGTGCAGAGCCAAGAGTAACCCATGAGCATTGCCACGTGTGAACTAAAAAGCAAAAAAAAAAAAAAATGATCAGAAGCTTAACCAAAGAGCAAGTATCAACATATTTCAAGGTGCTTGCTTTACATATGGCCAGCTTTGGCCAACCCCATTAATCAGTGTTGGTTTGATTCCCATGACTTCATCATTTGCCCTCATCTCTGAATTGCCAGGAGTCACTCCTGAGCATGAAGCAAGAATATCTCCAAGCACTGCCAGGAATAGGCAAAAACCCTTCAGAAAAATTAACAATAAATAAATCCAAAGATTTAAATCTTTGTTTTCTGTCTGTAATACAATATAATTAAAAATAGGTTAACTAGAGAACACCCAAATTTCTAGTAATTAAGCAACACATTTCTGTATAGCTCATATTAGAAAATAATTCAAAAGTTAGAAAATATATGGAACTGAGCACAAATAAATATAAGTCAAAATATTTATGATGAATAAAAAAAAGATCATGAGAAGAAAATTTCAGGAGAAATAATGAAAGTTTTAAACTAATCCAGAGAAGATAAAAGAAGCAAATGTTTTCCAATTCATTTGATACTGAATACCTGGAAAGGACATTATAAGAAAGGTAAAGTGCATACCAATCTATTGCATGAATGTAAATAAAAAATATTAAGCAAAATAAGAAACCGGAAAGAGTATGAAATCATTTTCAGCAGTAGTCATTCTAGGAATATATAGTTGGTTTTACTTAGCATTGAAAAAAGTCAATTTGTCACCACATTGCCAGAATAAGGAAGAAAATATCACATGATCTTATCAATAATCATCCAAAAATAATTTTTAAAACTTTAACCAAATAAAGAGCTTAGAAATTAGTCTAATTCAATATGCACAAAATCTCTGCCCTGAAAATCAGAAAACTAGCTAATAGCTGAGACCAATTAGCAAAGCTCAAAATCTTAAAGATGTGCATGATTTGGGCTGGAGCAATAGCACAGTGGTAGGGCATTCACCTTTCACACGGCTGACCCGTGTTCAATTCCTCCGCCCCTCTCGGAGAGCCCGGCAAGCTACCAAGAGTATCGCGCCCTCATGGCAGAGCCTGGCAAGCTACCCGTGGCGTATTTGATATACCAAAAACAGTAACAATAAGTCTCACAATGAGAGATGTTACTGGTGCCCACTTGAACAAATCGATGAGCAAAGAGATGACAGTGACAGTGACAGTGCATGATTCATGAATGAAAAGATTACATTTGTCAGTTCTCTCCAAACTTGTTTATAAATACAGTTTAATCTGATTAAACTCAGCAGTCTTATTTTTGTGTATGTGAAAACTCTACTCACTTGAAATATAAAATAATTAAAATGACCAAAACAATGAAAAATAGTCAAAATAATAAGGAAAAGCAAATATGGACTGTTTACACAGTTAGATAGAATGCTGGGATAAAAATAGTCCCATAGGACTCTACTTCACTGCTGGTGGGAATGCCGACTGGTTCAGCCTTTTGGAAAATAATATGGTCATTTCTCAAAATATTAGAAATTGAGATCCCAATTGACCGAGAAATACCACTTCTGGGAATATATCCTGGAGATACAAAAGTGTAGTAGAAATGATATCCGCACTTGTACATTTATTGCAGCACTATTTACAATAGCCAGAATCTGGAAAAAAAACCCAGTGCCCGAGAACAGACAATTGGTTAAAGAAACTTTGGTACATCTACACAATGGAATCCTATGCAGCTGTTAAAAAAATGAAGTAATAAAATTCACATATAAGTGGATCAACATGGAGAGTATCATCTAAGTGAAATGAGTCAGAGAGAGAGGGACAGACATAGAATGACTGCATTCATTTGTGGAATGTAAAGCAACATAATGGGAGACTAACACCCAAGGATAGTAGAGATAAGGGCCAGGAGGATTGCTTCATGGTTTGGAAGCTGATCTCATATGCTGGGGGAAAAGGCAGCTGAGATAGAGAAGGGAGCACCAAGTAAATGATGCTTGAAGAGCTCGCTCAGGATGGGAGATGTGTGCTGAATGTAGACTATGGACTGAACATGATGACCACTTAGTACCTGTAGTGCAAACCATAACACGCAAAAGGAGAGAGAGAGTAAAAGAGGATGTGCCTGCCACAGGGGGGGTATTGGGGGTGACGGATGGGATACTGGGAACATTGGTGGTGGAGAATGGACACTGGTGGAGGGAGGGGTACTCAATCATTGTATGACTGGAACATAATCATGAAAGTTTGTAAGTCTGTAACTGTACCTCAAGGTGATTCATTAAAAAAAAAAAAAATTAAAGAAAATAGTCCAATAGACCAAGAAAACAGAAAAGAAAATCCAGAGACAGAGTGAACATTTGTAGTTATCTCTTTCAAAAGAAAAGTCAAACTATATTTTTCGGTAGAGGAAAGTGTAGTCTTGTCTAAGTTGAATGGGCTATTCTTAAGCAGGAGTGGGGGGTGGGGGGAAAGGAAATTTTTTAAAGTCTTAAAAGTCTTAAATTTGACTTCAACACTAGTTATAAAACAAAAAAAAATTTTAGAACAGATTATAGGCCTAAATGTAAAAAAGGAAAGCAATAAAGCTTTTAATACAGAATTTTCCATAACATCTTCATGAACTTGGGATAGTTATAAAACCCATGAAACTCTACTAGTAAAAGAAAAGAATAACTTTGGCTCCATTAAAATTAAGACCCTCTGTTTGTACAAGAGTTTCATGAGAGTAAATTATAAAATGTAAAATAAAATTGCAGTACATATATCCAAAAAAGAACTTAACACAGAAAACATACAAAGAATTCATATAAATTACTTACCTGATTAAAAATCAGGCAAAAAGTCTTGAGTGGAAAGATTCCTAAAACTTAGTAAAATATTCAAAATTCAGATTAAGGGACAGGGATATGGTTCAGTGGTAAAGCACATGCTTGTCTGTGATATAAAAAGAAAGAAGAAAAAAGAAAAGGAAGGAAGGAAGGAAGGAAGGAAGGAAGGAAGGAAGGAAGGAAGGAAGGAAGGAAGGAAGGAAGGAAGGGAGGAAGGGAGGGAGGGAGGGAGGGAGGGAGGGAGGGAGGGAGGGAGGGAGGGAAGGAAGGAAGGAAGGAAGGAAGGAAGGAAGGAAGGAAGGAAGGAAGGAAGGAAGGAAGGAAGGAAGGAAGGAAGGAAGGAAGGAAGGAAGGAAGGAAGGAAGGAAAATGGGATGCAAATCAAAATCACCAAAAGGCCAGGGAAGAGAGATAGTATAGCAGGAGTGTCACTTTTTTTTTTTGCAGGAAGTTGACCCAGTTTATTCCTTAGCACCGAATGTGGTCTGCCAAGTGTTGTCAGATGTAAGCTTGAGTACCAGAGTATGGTCCAAAAAGAAACAAAATCACATGTAATTATAATTATCTTTTACACTTAAAAATCCACCCTATATAAACCCTGTGACCCAGTAATCCCAGTTTTGTCATATAATGAACTGAAGTTAATATTTTAATCTATGATCATATTATAATAACCCCCAGAAAAAACTATCCAAATGTTTACGAATAGCAACTGATAATAAATTGTAGTGTATTTGCACAATGGAGAGTTGGAGTGATAGACAGCGGGTAGGGCCTTGCATGTGGCTGACCCAGGTTCAATTCCTCCCCTCCTCTCAGATAGCCCCGCAAGCTACTGAGAGAATCTCGCTCGCACGGCAGAGCCAGGCAAGCTCCCCATGGCGTATTAGATATGCCAAAAACAGTAACAAGTCTCACAATGGAGACGTTACTGGTGCCCACTCGAGCAAATTGATGAGCAATGGGATGATTGACCGCACAATGGAAAAATAATGTTGCTGCTATGTTTAACATGTCTGAATTTCATATAGAAAGGAGCAAGATATAAGAAGACCCTATTTTTAAATAAACTTAAAAACAGGAATAATTAATCTGTGTAGCAAAGGAAGTCAGAATGCTATGTATCATTCAGTGTTTTTTCATTAGACAGACAAAATGTCTGGAATGTTGAATGTATGCTACCACTTTGGGGTGTAGTTTGTTTTTCCACATGTAAATGCTCTACCCCTCTGGTTTGCCTCATCTGGCCAATCTGACCTGCCTCTGACAAAGCCAGGTCCCCAGGCTGGGTATACGCTTTGTGTAAGGCAAACTTTTTGTGAATCTGTTTAGGCTACACTTAGAGAATGGAATGTCACTGTGGCCTGTCCAGTGGAGGCCTTGCTCTAACTAAAACAGATCTTCTCCCTGGGGAAGATGAGAAGAGCCCAAGGTGTTAGAAGATAAAGTAGCCGTGGTAGCATTTTGGACTTTCCACTGAACAAGCAATAAAGTCCTAGTCAAGGCCAAGAAAATCTAGAAAAAACACCTAAATTGATTGTGATACCAGGAAATCCCTGTCATAGGTAACTGACGCAGATACAAGTGAACTTGGGTCATAAGAGCTCATCATATATCTCCAGAGAAGGGCTTGGGTTCATCAACAAGCAAATCAAGATCAGTCAAAGTGTCCACCAAAAGTGAGGGGAACTGGTGATGAAAGAGAGATAACACATAGCTATCATGTTCTTGAGGCAAGCCATAGCAGGAGATAGGCAATTTCTTTAAAAAATTTGAGAGGATTGAAGTTGGCCTCTGCTTTGAACGATTAGACTCCTACCTTATCTCAGGGAAAAGTGAGACGTGTTATAGTCTCAAAGAATGCAGTGACCTTTATATTTAATATTGGACCAAATGAACATGAGTGGGTCTATGCAGTTCAAATAATGAGTTGTACTGGACTCATTTTGTTCAGTCTCAGTCTCATAGGTCTAATAGATATTAGTTCATTTTTTCCACCTCTTTATTTTTCTTTCATCACCAGTTACCCTCACTTTTACCTCTGTTACCACCCACCCTCTGTAGGTCTTCTACTGCTAGAGGTGAACTAGGCACTACTTGGAAACTTTAGATACTGGTATATCCAAGACATGGACTTTCTCTCTCCATATATTTGGTTGTCTGGTATATTTTAGAACTCAAATTTTTATTTTATATGTATAATAAATGTATATAGCTATTCAATACATTTTAATACATTTTTATTTCAATGCACATTGGGATCATCTAGACTATAATTTTTTATTGGATACACCTGTACCTTATTTTAATGTTTCAGTTTTGATTGCTGAAAGGTTATGTAACTAAGTAATTAGTGTAAATTAAACATTAGCAATAAGTACAATTTAATTTTTATGAGCTAGTATCAAGGACATTTGATGAAAAGTTAAAGTTAATGCTTACTACAAGAAAGACATTGAATGATGTCATATTTGAAGATATATTTTAAATATTTTGAACAAAGGAAAGTGGTAGACCATTTTGAGTTTCATCTGAGGTCTGCAAAACTTAAAAGAATCTAAGCAGTCTATGAAAGTTCATAATTCACATTCTGAGCAACAGTTTCAGCAAAATTATTTTATCTTTTTCATTTTAGTTCTACTGATGACCAATAGAAGATATAAATATTTTAACTTGATATCTGACAGAGAAACTTGAGAGAGTTTGCTTTAAACTATGAGATACATATTATGTTTTTCTCTCCATTAGGAAACATCTAAAGTTATTATGGTTACATTGAAGAAGATAAAAATAAAGACAACATAAAGGATAACTGAATACTTGGTTTACACTTAACAAATACTTACTGAATACATAAAACAGTGAGGCCTCTGCTGTATAGGAAGTACTGGAGGGTAGCAGTAAGTGGGTTGGTTCTCTTGGATCAGCAAACATTTATAAGAAGTAAACAAGTCTTTCAAATGACCAAGCTGCTTGTCACCTGTGAATTCTTGCAGGGACCCGGATGTGGTCTCCCCACCCTCAATTCCAGCAGCTGGCACAGGTGAAAAGTTTAATGACTCTTTCAAAGTGAAATACTTGAAGGTACACAGAAATTTAGAATAAGTCATAATCATTCTTCATATTGCAGACAAGAGCAATAATAATTTTAGGTCATTTTGTTATCAGATATGGTCAAATAAACCATATATGATAACAAGAAAATGTATATTATACATTCATATATATAGAGCTAAAAAAGGTGCCTTCAAAACTAGTGTTTTCCAGAGAACAAAATCAAAGGGAGATGTGTAGTAATGGAGCTGCTTAAGAGTTCAGTTTCCATTCTGGTCCTTTATTTTCTGAGAGGAGTCCTAAGTAATTCACTCATTGAGTTGAATAACAATGGCTATGAAGGCATTGTTATTGCTATTGACTCTAATGTGCCAGAAGATGAAACACTCATTCAACAAATAAAGGTAAGTTCAACATTAGTGATTATTCATGCTTCTTAAAGAAATGTTAAGTTTAAAGTTGTAATAGAGTAAAGAATATATAAATCAAAGTTTTGTTCTTAAGTGACTTTTGGTTTCAAAATCATATAATGTAAGCAATAATACTACCATTAGGCTTCTTGAGAGATATGAGATGATAAATATAGTGCATGCTACTCTGAACTTTATACTTTATTCATTTTAATAGGGAACGTCTACACTTATGAACTGGAGGTAATGTCATTGAGAGTTGCTTAGTTCTGCACCAAGGCAGAGCCTTGCTAGATACTGTGAGAGATACAGCTGATAGTTCCTTTACCTGGCATAATCATTGACGCATGTCAGATTTTTCTTGTGTTCTCCTAGTTATAACACTCTCCTCTGTGGTCTTATTATAGGAATCCAGAATAAAAGTCTGTGATTTTCCTGATTTTTTTTTAAGTCCCAAGACAATGGACCTTTCTAGGACTGCTGAGCAGCTTCACTCCACTTGCTACATCTTCTGGAGTGGGGAGGAAAATTTAGAGAAATAAGATTGTCCAGGTTCAGGGGAGAGACATCTAAATGTTATAAATATGCATGAATTAGATTGGCTGTGGACAAAAGCAAACTAAAATGAAATGAAAGTGTCGTATAAAAGACCATCCTAAAATTTGGGTGTCATACATTCATAGTCAGTATTGTGCAATGAGCAAATGTACTAGCCTATAAAATGAGATTAATTATTAGTACCTTTATCACAGGATTAAATTTAACAATTAATGTGTATAAGAGAAGCTGCATGAAAGGAATTGGTAGGAGGGAGCTAGACAAATTTTTCACATCTTCTCAAATTTCAAATTTTTTCTCAAAATTAAAAAAAATCAATGTGTAGTTCCATGCATAGTAATAACACCAAATACAGCATGAATAACCCTCAGTTACCAGTGCCTCATTTAGTTCATACAGGTGGGAAGTGTTCATTCCTCTCAAGTAAAGTTGCTAAGTGTGAACTCAAGGTAATAGTGCAGGGGACCCACAGACAGGATCACTCAGAATGGCTCCATACTCTGAGGAGAAGCAAACAAAGATTCATCATCATCATCATCATCATCATCGTCATCATCATCATCATCATCATCATCATCATCCCGTTGATCGTTGAATTCTCTAGCAGTCTTAGTAACGTCTCCATTTGTCCTAGCCCTGAGATTTTAGAAGCCTCTCTTTACTCATCCTTTCCAACGGTGCCATATTGGAGGCTCTTTCAGGGTCAGAGAAATGAGACCCATTATTGTTACTGGTTTTGGCATGTGAATACGCCATGAGGACCTTGCAAGTCTCTCCCATGTGGGCAGGTAGCTTGCCAGGTTCTCCCAAAGGGATAACTAGGCTAAAAGATGTCGCACTTCTGGAAACTTGGTTTTATAGTCTCTGGATGTTGGCCATTGGTGGGATTACATGGTGCTGGGGGCAGTCCCTGGGTAATATGGGATATTTATACCTATTTTTCAACTTGTTGGTAGAGTTTTATTTTATGAATAATAGTTAAATTTTCCTACAAATTGTTAAAGATATGCTTTTGTCAACTTATATTTTTGAATATTATTTTTCATTGATGGAATACCCCTCTATACTTCCCATCTCACCTTTCCTTTGGAAGCCACTACAGTTTTCACTGAGTCTAATAAGAGTTTTGTTTCTTAAAATCTTACTTTTTCTAGGGGCTAGAGCAATAGCACAAGTGGGTAGGGCATTTGCCTTGCATGTGGCCAACCCAGGTTCTATTCCCAGCATCCCATACGGTTCCCTGAGCACCTCCAGGGGTAATTCTTGAGTGTAGAGCCAGGAGTTACCCCTGTGTAACCCCTGTGCATCGCCAGGTGTGACCCCCTTCCAAAAAAAAAAAAGGAAAAGTCTTTTTTTTAAAAAAGAGTGAAATACAAATCATTATGGGAACTTTTTGAAAATAGCAAGACAGCTCTTGTTATCACTCTGTGAAAGGAAGGTAACTGGGACTCAGATGAGCTAAATCTCTCAAATTTAACTTGAGGAAGTAGCAGAGTGGGAATCATCCTGGATTAATTTGGGAATATTGCTCCCCCAGGTAAGAAAAAGCAGTTTTTGCTCCCAAAGCCACACCAGAAACGAGAGCCTGGTTTCCCGTTCCCCTGATCTGCTCCAGCAAAGACTTTCCTCCTGTATGATCCTGGTTTCTCTTGCATTACCAGGGTGGTTCACCCTCCCACCTCTCTATTAACCTATTCATAAAATAGTACCCATTAAACACACAAAGAAAACAATTTCCTTGCCCTAAGATCGTCTTTCATAAAGACAAAACTTCTTGCTTTATCTCTCCAACCCTCTTTAATTTTATATGAATTTCTTGATTTGGATGTTTCATTGTCTCCACTTCTCATCTTCCATCCTTCTGAATTTCTCACTCTCCTAAAGTTGTTTCCATTCCACTAGAAGGGCTAACCCATGCTGTTAGCTCCAGTGTTCAGTTTTTACTCCTCATCTTACTTGGCTGTTCAGTAGCACTTGACATTGATGATCACTCCTTCTTTCCTGAAACACTCTCATCCCACTGTACTTCTGATTTTCTTCCCTGCATTAGTCAGTTCCATGTGATTCTCCTTTGCCAAGTACTCCTCTTTCCACGAGTATATGCTGGGATCCCATTCAGATTCAGTTGTTGGTCTTTTTCTTCCTCTGTTCATACTACTTTTATTACTCTCAGTGATTTCCAATCTTAACATCCAATGCCTCTTCCTATAATAAAAATCTTTCCATAACCTCATTAGTATCTTTCCTGATGCATTTCAGGGAATCTGCAGAGTTTCTTATAGTCAAACCCTACTTCAAAGAAAGAATCCTATGCTCTTTGACTTCAGAGAAATTAGTAACTAATTATTCCACTTCCTTAAACCTAACATGTAGTGCTATACTCAAAACAAATACTTCCATAATCTTCATAACCTCTAACTTATTGGTGGAATCAGGAAGCATTGAAATGTGTAAAATACAGATATTAAAAATAAATAAATGTGAATGAATCAGTGATTATTGTGTCATAATTGTCCTTGTGGTAATGTTTTATTTTTCTTAGGATATGGTGAATGAGGCCTCTCCATATCTGTTTGAAGCTACAGAAAAAAGATTTTATTTCAAAAATGTTGCCATTTTGATTCCTGAAAAATGGAAGACAAAACCCGAGTATAAGAGACCCAAACTTGAAACCTACAAAAATGTGAGAATATCAGTTTGATTCTTCAAATTCAGTTTTCTTCTGTGATTTGAATTTTTTTACTCAAGTATTATAAAAATCAAATAAAATGGTTCTAGTAAGCTCCAGTATATGTAAGTTTAGTTCATTTGCTGAAATATTATAATGAGAACTATTTTCAAATTTCAGGCTGACATTCTTGTCACTGAACCTAATACTCCAGGTAATGATGAACCCTACACCGAGCAGATGGGAAACTGTGGAGAGAAGGGCGAGCGGATTTATTTCACCCCTGACTTTATAGCAGGGAAAAAGTTGGCTGAACATGGACCACAAGGTAGGGGTAGAGATGAAGTACTAGTCTATGTTAGTAATTTAATAATTTTTTTTATAAAGTGGAACAATAGCACTATTTTTCAGAGAAAGCAAACATAAGTCAGATTATGATAGTATATTTTGTACTTTAAAATAAAAATGCAGAATAGTGCATTACTCAGTTCAAAACAAAATTTATTCCTATTCTTATGTTGTAGTCAATATAGTGTTTTAGTTTTAGAAATGTTTTACAGATAGCATCAATATCTGACAATTGTAAAATAAATTTAATATGAAGTATTTGGTTTCTATGGAACAAATTAAACGCATTAAATATCATGCCTGCAGTTCAGATATTAGTCACTAGATGGCAGATACTGATATTATAATGATATCAGACTTTTTGTTTGATTTAAATATGAATGGATCATTAGACCGCGTGTTATGACTAGCAGATGGGACTAGACAAATCTGGTATTGATATCGCCCTACCAAGGACTATACTTTGAGTTCTTGACCAACTCTTCTTACAAGTCGGTTCTCAAAGTCCTGTGATTAAAGTCCAAAGCTCTTTATTGTGGGAGTGCTAGCACGTGTATGCGTGCGTGCGTGCGTGTGTGTATGCGTGTGTGTATGCGTGTGTGTGTATGCGTGTGTGTGCGTTTGCGTGTGTGTGTGTTGCCAGAAGGTGAACTCAGGGCTTTCAACTTCCAAAATAAGTTCTCTGCCACTGAGGTTTTAATTTCCCCCCAATCTTTTATCATTTTTATATGAGATACTTTGAATAACCTTTAGAGAAAAGATGAAAATAAACAACTGAGTGTATGTTATATATACTTTCCCAAATAGTCACATGTTATTAGTGTTTTTGACTTAGGTTAATTAATAGTTAGTATTAGGGTTCTTTAACTGTCTTGAGAAGATTAGAAGCTGACTGATTTTCTCCATTTAAATAAACAAGGTAGAGAAAACTAACAGACAAAGCAAACCTGGTACCCTCATGTTCTCCTCCCCAAAACACTAGAGTACGTTTAGAGATTGTCAAAAAGGGGTGTCAAAGAAACACACTCCTTCATTGTTCTTTCAGTCTTCCATCCAGCCTCTAATGAGACAAAGGATTTCCAGTATATGACTCAATAAGTAATACTGAGTTGACTTTTCCTCATTGCCCCTTCTCACTCCTCTGATTTCCCCAGCCATTATTGCCATCACATATGCAGTTCCTTTATAATCTCCCTTTCTGTACTGTAACTCCAAGCCTGCTCCATTACACTCCTTCCTTACCTCAGCACCTACAAAATAGTTGAAATCCTTCATGTGAAAAAGTTGGGCTTCTGTAGGTATACTGTAGGTATACTTCTGGTAGGTATACCCCTTTACCTAACCATACAAATTTACTCTACCTCCTCCTATACATTTCAAAAATTTTGAGCTGTACATGTCAATAAAATTCATCCAAATTTAAGAAATACTCACTGAAAACCTATTTAGTTCTAGACACGAAGTATCAAGACATGACAATGAACAATCATCTAATGTAGGTGATCAGCAAGTAATAGTGCTGACAATTTACCATGGCAAGTGTCATAATGGAAAATAATTAAAAATACAAACAAAGAATTCTTGGATCAATTTAGGGATGTCAAAGAATGACTTCGAGCAGTTATAAGCTTGCCATTGAGAGAGGAAAAAGAGATAGAACTATTCCAAGATGAAGAAAACTATGTAAAATATATATATATATATACATATATATATATATATATATATATACCAGAGATGAGCAAGAGTCTCCAGAAAGTAAAAGGAGTTCAGAAATTTGTAGTGATTTGAGAGTTTTGAAAGTGGATGAAGAATGGCAAGAAATAAGGATGCAGAGGCGGTTGGAATGCTATGTTGAGAAGTTGGACCTAAACCTTCAGTGGTTTCCCTGGCCACCAAAGGGAAATCACTGAACACTAGAGACATGGAGGCAAGTTGAGCTGTGCAGTAATTCTAGACTAAGTAGAAACATGAGAACTATAAATATGAAAACAAGGTCAAAGTAAAAAGGTAGAGGTGGAGTATGGAGTATGGGCCAGTTATGAGTAATAAAGGCCTGATTTAGAGAGACTGGTTGGCAGGACCTGCTAAACTCTGACTCTAACAGCAAACTGCGTGGACTAGCATTACACTTGGATGGCCTACGATCTTAGGTGCCATCCTCCGGGCTATGAACTATGGAAGGGCAGGGCAGGTCTTTCATTTTGTATAAACAATGGCCTAGCACTTACTAAGTGCCTCAGTCACATTTGATGAGTCGGAGTAAGCTGCTATATTTTTTTTAAAAATTTGCAGGGGGGCTGGAGCGATAGCACAGCGGGTAGGGCGTTTGCCTTGCACGCGGCCGACCCGGGTTCGATTCCCAGCATCCCATATGGTCCCCCGAACACCGCCAGGGTAGTTCCTGAGTGCAGAGCCAGGAGTAACCCCTGTGCATTGCAGGGTGTGACGCAAAAAGCAAAAAATATAAATAAATAAATTTGCAGTTGTCCTATTAGATTCTGTCTTACTACTGAAAGCAAATATTTAATTTAAAACTCATCATAGCATGCACTGAACAAAACAAACTCATAACAAAGTAAAACAACATTCAAAAGAATTACTTTCTCCCAATATGAGAAAGAAATTTTTCCATTCTCGTGTAATCCAGTGTTTTAAAATATTTTCTCACAGGAAGAGCATTTGTCCATGAATGGGCTCATCTGCGATGGGGAGTATTCAATGAGTACAATGATAACCAGAGATTCTACTCATCTAAAGGAAAAATAAAACCAGTAACGTATGTAATTTTTGATTTAACTCTTCCCAAACTGTTTTAAGTTGCAATTATTTGACCTTGATTAACTTAAAATACGCAGACTTCTCTCTTATTTGCTAATACATCCTTAGTGCTTTATTTATACCCCTGCAAAATGAATTTTGTTTACTTCATAAGTGCTTCAACTACAGCTATAAATCATTCGCCTCTTTTCAGTAAGGACAACCACAAGAAATCTATCTTATAATGTTCAGATTCAGTATTAGGTTAAGTGACATAAAACAAGTGAAATTTCCTGATGTCTTAAAGGCAGAATGACATTTTTATGGATTTTATTATTGCGAGTGTGCCGGGGGTGGGGAGGAATGTGGAATTTTTCAAAAAGAGAGTCTGAATATTAAAATTTGAAGTAATTCTATTTTTTTTTTTTGCTTTTTGGGTCACATCCGACGATACATAGGGGTTACTCCTGGCTCTGAACTCAGGTGTTCAGGGGACTATATGGGATGCTGGGAATCGAACATGGGTTGGCTGTGCGCAAGGCAAACGCCCTACCCATTGTGCTGTTGCTCCAGCCCCCTGAAGTAAATTTTAAGTAAAGTTTGAAATAAATCGTAAATGGTGTCAGCAGAAAGTTTGAAATAAATCTTAAATGGTGTCAGCAGAAAGCAAACTAAGCTTTAGAAACTACTCTTGGGCACTATTATTTTGTGGACAAATTCTTGCAACACACAGTTTCAGTGAATATAAACTGCTTTCGTACAAACATAAAAGATACAGAACTTTCCTCTTAGTTTAGGGTACTATGTACTCAGATTTGACAGATAACATGAAAAAGAGGTATATACTGTAGATTGCAACTTTCTAAAAAAGATTTTATTGGAGTAAACTATATTTAGCAGAATTAAGTGAATCTAAGACATACTAAGGCCAAGGCTGAAAATGTAGATAGTAAATTACTAGAATGCTCTATTAAGAAGAAAAATAAAGTACTATGCCAATAGATTCAAAATAATAATTTGACCTTGTGAAATGCTATCATAAGGAATTTGATAATTTTGCTTTTAAATTAAATGCATTTAATTTAAACATTTGAGTTTAAGATACAACTTTTAGAAAAGGAATTTGGAACAGCACATCTCTCTATTTTGAATGCCTATAGTTCTGCATGGCTCATGGATCTTTTTTTTTTTTTTATTTTTTTTTATTTTTTTTTTTATTAATAGTTTATTTTTAATTAGTGAGTCAACGTGAGGGTACAGTTACAGATTTATACATTTTTGTGTTCATGTTTCTCCCTTACAAAGTTTGATAACCCATCCCTTCACCAGTGCCCATTCTCCACCACCAGTAAACCCAACATCCCACCCCCCCTTCCCAGTCCCGTCTCCCCCCACCCCACCCTGCCACTATGGCAGGGAATTCCCTTTTGTTCTCTCTCTCTGGTTAGGTGTTGTGGTTTGCAATAAAGGTGTTGAGTGGCCATTGCGTTCAGTCTCTAGTCTATATTTGGCCCACATCATCTTTCCCCCACATGACCAACAACCACATTTTACTTGCTGTTCCCTTCTCTGAGTTGCCCAGAAGGCTCATGGATCTTTAAAGAAATAAAGTCAGTTTTGGTTCTGTCTGTATTGGTACAATTGTTTCTGAAGGGAACTTTTCTGGCTGCTACAGAGTCCAGAGTTGGTTTGATTTCTCCCATGGGAGAATCACTGTTTTCAATTTTCCCCATTACTTGTTAAATTCAAACTATTTGAGCTTAATCAACTGTCATTATATTTTTCTCACTGCTACTTCACTTCAGGGTTAAATAGATAACAAGTGCCTATTGTAGCCACAAAAAGGTTCCTGATTTTCTTAGTGTGTTTGTTCCCTCTGTACAACACAGATCTCATACCAGGGTCACTTCCCTAACGTGATCATGTTAGATTGGCCTCTTAAATCTCATCCAGTGAAATTGTCAACAGCCTACATAATATTTAATAGTGAAGCACTAGAGGCATTCTTAGGGATAAGAAAAGGAGAGCTACATTAACAGTTACTTAATCTTGTTTGTAGCCTCTGCAATAAGTCACTGGGGAGCTTAAGAAAGGGCCGGAGAGATAGTAAAGAGGGTGGGGCACTTACCTTGCAGGAGCTGACCCAGGTTTGGTCCCTGGCATTATCCATGGTCCCCAGTGCACTACCAGGTGTGACTCCTGAGCACTGCTGAGTGAGTCCCAAAAACCCAAAAAAAAAAAAAAAGAAAAAGAAAAAGAAAGGAGAAGGCTACTAGAAAATAAGAGAAGAAAATTGCTTTCTACAAATCATGTATGGTCTTACAAAGTCCAGGGGAATAAATAGAAATTAAAATTGACAAGAGAAGGAAGGGAATAGGTAACCAGAAACAAAATGAAAACTCAAAGTGGTCTTTACGTGTGTTAAAAATACCTGGTCCAAAAACATAATGGAAAAAATAATCCATTTAAGACAGCAAGCAGTTATAAAATAGCATGGCAATTTCTAAGAAATGTGTAAATCATATTTGATTAAAACTATAACATTCCTTTAAAGTACTCTAAAGATAATTCAGATAAATTGAGAGATTTTCAATTGGTACATGTAAATTTAACCTAAATATATAATTTTTATGAAACTCTAACTTCATAGCAGTATGTTGACTTTTGACTTATAAAAAAATCTCGAAGTTCATTTAGTAGATAGCAACTAAGAACTGTCCCTTATAAAATAATAACAATAATGGCTACTTTTAGTCATTGAATTTTAATTATGCTACAATGCTATATTAATTATGTAATAATTTACATTTTTATAATTAAATACAAGTCTCTAAAAATGCAAAAAACTTTAAAATATCTGGGCAAATTTCCCCTATTTGGGAAAAAAATTAACAAAATCTTTTGCAATTAAATAAACCCATTAATAGTAAAACATAAAATCAGAGTCTGGAGAAGAATGACATGAAGAATAAATGACATGGTGCACCTCTGAGCATCACCAGAAGTGACCCCTGAGCACAGAGCCAGAAGTAAGCCCTGAGCTCTGCCAGGTATTTCCTAACCTTGCCCCTGCACCAAAAACGGCGCTGAAATTTGTAAGCATTTAACATAAAGTAAAATCTCACATAAGTCTGAAAATTCAAGAACTAAGCAAAAACTGTTTGATATAAATGAATTAGGAAAACAACAGAAAGTACCATTCAGCTTTTTGTAAGAAATGAGACTTAATTCCTAATTCGGGATTGAGGAAACCAGATGGATGGCCTTTTAGGACCTTGATCTTAATTCTCACACCAGCATAAGCTAAACTTAATTTTGGGAGTGTCTTGGGCACTTTCTGGCAAATAGAAATGATTCTATTAAATCTAATGACTATTTTTTCTACTTAAGATATTTTTTTCCCTTGGATTACATATGAAAGAAACTCAGAGACTTGTTGCCTTCTAATTCTAACCCTTTGAAGTGGTTACATCACCTAAATAGCTAACCTTACTATATTTTCAGATGTCCATCAACTATTACTGGTGAAAATAAGGAAAAAAAATGCTCAGGAGGCAGCTGTTTTGACAGACCATGCAGACCCGACAGAGTCACGGGATTGTACACTAAGGACTGCCGTTTCCTGCCCCACGCTGTCCAGAGAGATAAGACTTCCATAATGTATTTACAAAGCCTGATGTCTGTAAGTGCCCTGTTCCTTTCTCCTTTCTTGACATGTATTTAGTGAAGCATTATCCCCGATGCTATGAGAGGACCATATTTTAGGAAATTCTCAGTGAAAAGTTGATTTTTTTGTGGGATAGAGCTGTACTCTGGAAGTACAAAATCAGGATAAAGTCACATCTTTCTCTTAATCCTTTTTAAGACTCATTCTTACATTCTATGATCTACTCCTCATGACTTTTAGCTTAGTGATAATTTTTAGCTTAGTGATAATTCTAAGCTTTTGGTGCCTGCAGACAATGAGAGCCCAAAAAGCTTAGAATTGCTTTAAATGTCCTTCAAGTTGGACAAACACAAAAAATCATTAAACAGGAAATTTGCTCGGGTGATTATTAGTTAATAAGAGCATAGCCACCTTAGCTTAATTTCCAGAGTTCTTTTTGGCCTGCTTATGGTTTTATTTATTCATTGACATTTTACATATTTTATCTTTTAAATGACATTGGTACTGGCACTGTTAAGGAGTTTGGACATTGTTTAACAGTTTCAAATAACTTTTAAAAGTACATCATAATATTTTATAAATGACAAACTCTGTAAGATGAACTTTGCTAAGTATATACCTGAGCAAATTTGCACAAACTTAAACAGTGGGAAGCCACTCTTCCAGTTTCTTGCATAAAATTGTTTCAGTTTTTGAAATAGAGAGAAAGAGCTTGCAAGAGCTTGTAAATACCCATGTGGTATAAATTTAAATGCCAGGCCCATGGATCACCTGAGCCATCCTTGTTTTTTCCTGACATTCCCAGACTTACTCAGAAACTTTCAAGAAGAGGCCAACATTATGTTTTTTAATTAACCAATTTAATTCAAATGTGGATATTTTTAAAGCCATATAACAGCACTTTAACCAAGTTAGTCACAATTTTTATCAAGTAACTGGCTTGCATTTATGTCATTTTCTTGACATTTTCAGGTGGTGGCATTTTGTACAGAAAAAAACCACAATAAAGAAGCCCCAAACCAGCAAAACCAAAAGTGCAATCTCCGAAGCACGTGGGAAGTGATTCGTGATTCTGAGGACTTTAAGAAAACCACTCCTATGACAACACAGCCCCCTAAGCCCACCTTCTCACTGCTGCAGATTGGGCAAAGAATTGTGTGCTTGGTTCTTGATAAGTCTGGAAGCATGAGCGTATGTTCACTGAATCTTAGCTGTTTGCAGGCTGGTCTCATAACTGTGTACCTAAGTTCTGGACTGTAACTTGGAACTGGGTGGGAATAAGCCAGAAAAGTGACAATACCATTGCCATCAAAAGTGTCGATTTCAACTTTAAAATAAAATTCCATCAATTCTCCCATTAGCCAGATAAAATGTACTTCCAAATTCTGAGGAAATATCTGATGAAGTACAGTCCTAATGATTTTTGTTTCCCTGACATTATGTAGGTCTGTAGGACAATTACTGTATTGCATTAATGATTTCTAACTCTAACTTTATATCGTAGGACCCCTAGAATTCTACCCAAATATGCAGTACAAAGGGGAGATTTACCTGCAGAGAAGGTTATGATTTGAGTAGCTTATTATTGAGACATCCACTTTCCAAAGTTCTCTACCCTGCTCTGTGTTTATTCTGCCTGTGTAGTAACCTCACCTGACCAACTTTCTTCTGCTTCTCCATCCAGATTGATAACCGCCTTAACCGACTGTCTCAAGCAGGCAAACTTTTCCTGCTGCAGACAATTGAGCAAGGATCCTGGGCTGGAATGGTGGCATTTGACAGTGCTGCCTCTGTGAGAAGTGAGCTCATACAGATCAACAGTGGCACTGAGAGAGACAAACTAATTAAAAGCTTGCCCACTTCAGCTTCAGGAGGAACATCCATCTGCAGTGGACTTCGATTAGCATTTACTGTGAGACAATTTTCACTGCCATGTTTGCCAATGTTACAGTATCTGTTTCCCTCCAAAAACTCCCTTTTAGTAGGTCCTTATAAATTTATTGTCTGGTTGAATTACAATCAAAGGTAGAGCAGTGGTTTAAATGATACAAAGGTAAAGGCTCACAAAGCTCTTATTACTAATTCACTCACATTGTTGTGCTTTTCTGTTTCTCTTTGTTTATTCTCTTTTGCAAGCTTGTTTACATTCAGATTGTTATTCATGGTGTGTCTTCTAGATGCCAGGCTCTGTGCCAGGCATAAAAATGCCATTAAGGTCAAACAGACATCATGTCTCATGTCATGGAGTTTGTAATTTTATTGGAGGGGGTAGTGTTGCAACACTTTAATAACATAGTTATGTAAACAACTGTGTGATCATAAAATGAGATAAGTATTATAAAGGAAAGACAATAAGGGATATACAAGAGTATCCTTTGTAAGGAAAAAAGAGCTTTGAAAAATGGCTAGCATTTGAAGTAGTTAAGACATCTCTAACTTCTGAGAGGAGAGGACCTCCTTCAGACAAACTTAACAGATTACTTATTAAGTAGGGATGCCTTAAAAATGTAACTGTGATTTTGTTTCATTTATTTGTTTTTGGGCCACTTCTGGTGATGTTCAGGGGTTACTGACTCTGCTCTCAGGTATCAGTCTTAGTGGTTCTTGAAACATCATGTGGAATACCAGGAATCAAACCTTGGTTAGCTGCATTTAAGGCAAGCACCTTCAAGCACCTTATCTGCGGTGATATCTCTTTGGCTGGATGTAATTGTGGTTTTATTTGGGGAGTATCCACAGTCTCATTTGATCATACAATTATGTCATTCTTCAACTCACATATCAATGTCTTGGCATAGTTAACAAAATTAATAATAAAACTGTTTTATATTTAAAATCCATTCATAATGGATCCCCTACATACCTTTTCAGGCCTTAGGGCTCTCTTGAAGGCACCCTATATTTAACTAAATCTTGTCACCTCGTCTTCACTTCTGTGCTAGCGTCTCAATGTGCTTTCTCCTTTTATATGTTAAATCACACTTTTTCTGCTAAGACCTATCACAGACACCACCTACATTTTTAATAAAAATTTATTTTGCATTGAGGTGACATCAGTTTACAAGGTATCTGTGAACCTCTGGGAGCCTGTGAAGTAGGCATAGGTGAGGGAAACCGTAGTCATCTTCCTAATTGCTCCCCCAGGGCTGCCATCCTTGAGACTATCCAGCGTTACACTTTCTGCTGGATAGGAGAGAGTAAAGACCACCGTCAAGTTCCATGAGTGTTGCTGACTTAAAATGTATTATTTAAAGAGATATTTGACTTTCCCCAGACATCTTTATTTATACCCTCTGCAATTTTGTTTCTTATTCCCTTAAATACCTTTCCCCCTAAACACCATGATTTCTCTAAACCTAACTCATGCCCTACATTATGTCCTTAGGTGATTAAGAAGAAATTCCCAATAGATGGGGCTGAAATAGTGCTACTGACTGATGGAGAGGACAGCACTATAAGTGGATGCTTCGGGGAAGTGAAAAATAGTGGAGCCATTATCCACACTGTTGCCTTGGGGCCCTCTGCAGCCAAAGAACTAGAGGAGCTGTCTAAAATGACAGGTAAAGGATGATCTATTGGGTCCCACTGTTTCCTCTCTGGCATTGAAATGGAAGCTTCAGTAATCTGGAGAGTTGTGGAAGGGTAGGATAGATAAACAGAGGGTCTTTCTGCCCAACCAGCTCCCTTCATAATTACCTGACTCTACCCATTTATTTGAAGGCCTTTGATCTAGAATTAGGGCAGTGTGAAGATGGAAAAAGCATAGCACCCTTTAATAGAATAGGTAGTCACTTCAAACTTTAGAAACAGTATTAGTATATTAGTTATTAGTTGAAGTTCTTCCTGCAGTATTTAAATTGTTTTCTCCCAATACAACCTGTTTTATGCTAGGTTTATTAAAGCGAGGCTTGAAAATGGGATTGGAGAGCATGTGATTTACAGAAGGAAAGCTCTTAGGCAGAAGGGAAGGAGGGAGAGTAGGAAAGGAACTAAGTATTGGTTTGAACTTGGTCAGAGTCTAGCTGAATCTGTGATCAGAGACATGCAGTGAGAGAGATGGGCTTTTGTGCTACTGTGTCGATCATTCAGAGAGTACACAGACTGGATTTGGGGAAACTTACTTGGGCTTGGGTGGTTAATACTATTAATATGGTATAAATGTACTTTCACATCAACTATCTTAGTTTCACCTGTTCTAATTATCCCATGATTTTTTAGGTCTGCTTTATAATCTTATTTTACTATATGTTACTCTTTTGTGTAATTGTCCCTTGTCAGATGTGTTTTCTAATGGTCACACATGTTTTTTTAATTTTATTTTATTATTATGAAGTTGTTCACAATAATTCATTATATTTAATATTCAAACACCAATCTCACCACCATATTTCAAATGTTTCCACCCCAAATCCCAAATCATACCTCCCAAAGCATAACTAAACCAATAATTTTGTATTGCTTGCTATGAATAATTAGCTAAAAATGTTTCACTAAAGTTTCCTTAGAGGAAACTGTGTGAAGATTATTGTATTTCATCCTGTAGCAAGTAATCTCTTGTATAAGATATTACTAACATGTTTATTAAACCCAATCAAATGTTGTGTGCTACTCTTGGTACATCAGTGGTGTAGAGTATGAGATGTCACTCCAAGAATTCTAAAATTTAGAATGCATTTATACAGCAGATGCACTCATGGGTGAAGCCTATGTTGCTCTCTTCTGGGAGCTTTATTTTTGAGTATCTGGATCATGGCTGTTGAGGAGATTATACGGGTCCAGGGGCAATTTGTGGGTATGACTGCCAAGCTACTGGAAAACTTGGGATATGAGTGGGAGAAGGCCCATTCCTGCTCGGCTCAAGCTTGGAGTTTCAGTCACAGCTCCCGCATACCTGGGTTTTTCTGCAGATTCACTCATACACATGCTTTTCCTAATGTGGGAATAAACTCAAAATTTCAACTTGCTAGAATTGTGTCTAAAATAAGAATAAGTTACTAGACCTAAGGGTAGTATTAGATGAATTTTCTTTCTTTCTTTTTTTTTTTTAGCTTTTTGGGTCACACCCGGCAATGCACAGGGGCTACTCCTGGCTCATGCACTCAGAAATTACTCCTGGCAGTGCTCGGGGGACCATATGGGATGCTGGGATTCGAACCCGGGTTGGCCGCGTGCAAGGCAGATGCCCTACCCGCTGTGCTATCACTCCAGCCCCTGAATTTTCTTATATACAAATGCATGACCTGTATAACACAATAATTTCACTCTATCATCATTCATGGATGTTTTGCAGATAATTGAAGTAGTCAGTTGATAGACATGAATGAAGCTTTTAAATTAAATTTCTTAATCAATGGCTGATAAATACCAGTACTCCTACATTAAATTTTTTTTGCCAAACTTAATGATGCTTTATTCAAAGACTTTATAAAAAGATCAGAATAACAGAGGGACACACCTAATTGTTGGATAAAGCTCTAATGCTGTGAGAAACTACTCTTTTCCAAGAGCAAATAAAAATAACAAAAGATACTGGCAATGGAACTTAAGTTCAGCTCACCTGAAAAAGAAAAAGTGATCAGGAAGAATGTTCTCATTAGCAATTAGAAATATATGGCATAGGAATGGAAGTGATAATGAAACAGAAATAATTCCAGAGACAGATTGTCTCTCTCACACATACACATTCACTCACATATACCTTTTTCCCACCTGTATATTCACACACACAGATTTCAAATTAATGGGAAGAGTTTGATGAAAAAAACAAACAAACAAAACAGCAGTTAGCTGTACATTAAGTGAAAAAAAAAGCTAAAAAGCCCATGCATTTGAATAACAAAGACATGAAAAATTGTTCATATTTCACTAGTAATCCAGACATGCAAATTAAAATTATGGGTCAGTTTTTTGCCAAGAAATGAAAATATGCAACACTTTAAAGCTTGTGAGTAAAACTAGCCCCTTCATTTATAGTTGATAAGAATATACATTTCTGGAAGAAGGCCTGACATGATTTACCAAACAGCAAAATTTACTTAAAATTTCCATTCTAGGGACTCTATCTTATTGAGAAAAACACTATAGAAATCTGTAGTTTATAGCAAGAGTAGTATACCATATTTGATTGGGTTAAAAGTAAAATGAAGCTTTTATTTAGCAGGAATCTAAAAGTAGCATCAATCTGGGGAGATAATGCAAAGCAGTGGAGCACATGACTTGTATTCATGAGGTTTTGACTTTGATTCCTGACATCATATACTCCTCCGTCCCTCCATAGAATCACTGGTAAAGTCCTGCTAGCCCCAGAACTGCTGGGCCAAGTAGTATCACATTACTGGGCTTGATTCCCTAACCGCTAAGCTTAGATAGCCAAGTACATCATCATGAGTGACCCTGCAAAAAAAAAAAGATTAGTACCAACCTCTGAGCTAATCTGAATGTATGCTTGGTATATCTATTCAATGATACAACTGAATACTTATTTAATGTATTCCACTATCTTAATATTAAGTTAAATGCTGCAAATAATTGCTTTGTTTTCTAGAAGATAATCTTTATGTAATTGAATTTTAGGTGGTATACAGACATATGCTTCAGATCAGGCTCAGAACAATGGTCTTATTGATGCTTTTGGCACCTTTACTTCAGGAAATGGAGCTGTTTCCCAACGTTCCATTCAGGTCAGAGTTACTTCTTACATTTTTCATGTTGGTAAATAATCACAGCAAAGATGGAGAGTTTAATGCTAAAGTGTTTCTACACTCTTCTAGTAGTGAATTAAAGGTTCTAGCTTGATATTAGGCATTATTTCTAAAATGCAATATGAATCATTTAAACAAGGAAATTAGTGTTAGCCTGTTTGGAAATGACAGTAAGTTATGTGCTCATGGAAATGCAAAATTTAACGCAAAATGTAATGAGTTCAAGAATTCTTTTTTAACATCTGGCAATACGGACTCATCGCAGTGTAATTGGCTTGGAGTTGTGTTTAGAATAGACCATCATAATACAATTTTGGGGACAAGTATTCAGGAATTACTTGTCCTACTTTTCCATTATCTCAGATCCCTGAGATTTGCCAAATATTTTCTAGTTATAGATTTAAACTGCTTTGTACTGGTAAAAGCCAATATTTTATGTTCAGCTATCTGGATCCTGTTGTGGGTCTGCCATTACTTCTGGGCAAAGAACTTTTTATTTGCCAGATATAAACCATAAAACTTCTATGGATTTTTCTGTTTCTAAAATTTCTAAAAAACCTAAAATGTATTTCAAAAGTCTTGGATCTTTCTTTAAAAGGAAAATGTATTTAAATATACTTTGATTATAATAACACAGAAAATTTTTAACTAGAGTTAATAAGCAACACTGAAGGCAAAAGAGTAGCATCAAAGGCAAATAGTGATTGATTTTAAAATAGTAGACTTTCTATTTACCTATGTATTTATTCAACCAGAAATGTAAAAACTTATATTTCTTTGGGCGATCCTACTTAAGACAGAAAAGCAAGATATAAGAGGCAGTTCAGAAAAGAGAGTACTGTGTTAGGAAAAAGCTTATGAAAGTTTATAGGAGGTTTCTGTTCATTATTTTCGTTATCTAAGAAACTAAATAGGAAAATAGCTTGAGAAATGAACAGTACTCATTTACTCACCTTCTAACAGAATACTATCTTAGATTCCTTTACCTTTTCCATATCCAAGATCATAATCTACCTATAAAATTGCAAAATCTAACACTATAACCAGCCTCCTAATGTCTTAAAAGTTATCAACTCAAGATAATTCAACTAATTATGTAAGGAATCATCTTCAAAACTATACTTTCTACAAAATTTTTTAAAAATTCTTTCTAACCTTAATCTCTGTTCCACCTTTCTTCCTTCTTCTTCAAACAAATTAGTCTTGGAATTTAGGTAGGAATTGTGATAATGCTTGACCTTACAATTAGATATTTTGAATTCAAACAACCTACCTGTAGGTGAAAATAAGTCTCATTAAGTTCCCTTCATTTACTGTCTTGTATATTATATGAGCTATATCTAGTAGAAGGTATAAAGTAAAAATAAGAATAAAACAAAGATAAGATTCTGGTTGGGAGTTCATAAAAGAGAGAAATTATTTAGAAATGGCAGGTCATAAGAATATACAACAGACAGATTTATGGAAAAATGATATTGAATTTTAACTGATAGTCAAGTAAAACTTAAATAGAGATGAAGCAGGAAAAGAAAAAGCAGACTATGATAAAATCAAAGAATTAGGGATTTATGAGGATCATTTGGGGAAAGTCCTGACTTAGTTGCATGAAAAAATATTTGGATGCCAAACTTGGAAATGTAAGTTATAATTAGATCATGCTAGAACTTAAATATCAACTTAAGAACAGAAGCATCTGTGAATTCTTTTTAACAGAGAAGTAGAAGTATAATGAAAGATACTCTGTGGTAAAAGCAATATTCTCCAGGAAAGTGTGTTTTTCTTAACAGCTTGAGAGTAAGGGACTGACCCTCCAGAACAGTCAGTGGATGAATGGCACAGTAACTATGGACAGCACTGTAGGAAAGGACACACTCTTTCTTGTCACCTGGACATCAGGGACTCCCAACATCTTTCTCTGGGATCCCAGTGGAAAGAAACAAGAAGGCTTTGTAGTGGATACACAAACAAAAATGGCTTACCTTCAGATCCCAGATAATGCCAAGGTAGGAAAGTCAATCTGTTGCCACTTCACAATTTATGCCGTTTTTTAAAAAAATGTTTTCCCAAATTAATCGTATCAAATTTTGAATTATGGTTTTTTCAATATGGTTATCAAAGCATTAAAGTTTATAATTTTGATATACAAAGTTACTGCATACTATCACCACAAAACTGCCCATAATTGTACCAATTATTTAATTTTGTATTCTGAAGTTTTCCTGTCTTTTAAAATTTAACTTTGGGCACCATGATTTACAATAATGAGTAATTGCTAAAAGGAGAGTCAATGTTGAAAAAAAAAGAAAAAAAAGCACAATACCCCATGCAGTGCATATGATTAGTCTGGTAGCAAATCAAGGAAAATGAAAGGACAGTCTCTCCAGATACTAAAGGAATGCAATCAAACTGCTTAACAGGCAAGATGCAAAATCATGGGGCCATAGTACAAAGTGTATAGTGCTTACTATGTACATGACCAAACAACCTGAATTCCATTCCCTGGCATCATATATGAGCACCACCAGGTGATTCTTAAGTGCATAGCCAGAAGTAACCCCTAAGCATTGCCTCATTGCCAGGTGTGGCCCCAAAACAAATACAGAATTGTTTTTTGAAGTTTCAAACTCATAAAATGGTTTCCTCTATCTAAGAAACCCATCAATTTGATCTTGCTCTTGAGAAACCAATAAGGATATAGCTTTCAGATCTCATTTTCCATGCCCAACAGCCTTTCACACGGCTGACTGGAGTCTGATTCCTCCGCCCCTCTTGGAGAGCCTGGCAAGCTACCCGTGCGTATTGGATATGCCAAAACCAGTAACAATAAGTCTCTCAATGAGAGACGTTACTGATGCTCGCTCGAACAAATTGATGAGCAACGGGATGACAGTGACAGTGACAGGATTTTCTTGACCATAAGAAGTATGACCCAAATATACTTAAAGTTTCCACAGCCATTGAGTCACCATAAATCTTCTTAGCTATGACTATAACATATTTGAACCACATAGGCAATTTCTGTAAGTGTTTTTGAAATCAAGTCAGTGTCATCTACTTATTAATTGAATTGTCTTTTCCCTTCTTCACATTTTTGGTAAGGTTGGCATTTGGAATTACAGCCTGCAAGCAAGCTCACAAACCCTGACTTTGACTGTTACCTCCCGTGCATCGAATGCTTCTTTGCCTCCCATAACAGTCACCTCTAAAATGAACAAAGACACGGGCAAATTCCCTAGCCCTATGATAGTCTATGCAAAGATTCACCAAGGAGCTAAGCCAATTCTCAGGGCCAATGTCACAGCCCTGATAGAATCAGCAAGTGGCAAAACAGTTACCTTGGAATTATTGGACAATGGAGCAGGTAACCATACAAAACCCTGAAAATATATCTTTCTTTTGCAAGAGCTAAGTAGGTAACAGTAGTACATGATGTGTGAAAGAAGTTGGATGTAGGGAGATCAGCTCTGAGAGTCTGGTTGAAAGAGGTCTCTGCTTCTCCTCAACCCCTAAATTTTTAAATGTTGGAAAACATAAGGAAGAACTTATTTTAGCCTTGGCAAAGCCTCAAACTCATTAGTGGCAAAGCTGAATAAACTCAGAGAGGAATACCCGCCCCCTCCCCAAAAAAGGGTATGGAAGAAAATTAATAGTTATTAGGTATTTTGTGTGTGAAGATTTCACAAAAATATATACTTACAATCCTATAATTTTTATCTTAGCCATGAACTTTTGAGATATTGTTATCCTTACATTGCACTTTAAGAAATATAGGGCTCTAAATTTAGGAAGCAGCAAGGATGAATTCAAGCAAAGTTCTACATGACTTGTCAATGTCTTTGCAGAATCTATTATTTCCCCCTCCCTAATGTTTCCAGATTTTAGAAAGGACAATTCAAAAAGGCAATACATATAACTATGAAACTACACACAGACATACACACACATACACAAACACACACATGCACATATTTACAAATAAAGGTAATAGACCTCATTGTAAACATAATTGAATCCTAACTAGCTTGAAGATAATATTGCATTATACATGTGTTGACATTTTTAAAGCACATATGATTTGGAAATTTAAAAATACACAGTTACCTTTAGAATAATCATTAATTGTTTTCATTTCCCTATCAAGGTGCTGATGCTACCAAAAATGATGGCATATATTCAAGGTATTTTACAACTTATAGTGAAAATGGTAGGTACAGTGTAAAGATACGAGCTTTGGGAGGAAAAAATACAGCCAGACAAAAGGTGATGCCCCAGCAGAACGGAGCCATGTATATTCCCGGCTGGATTGAGAATGGTAAGTGATCTGTAATAACACACCAAGCTTGAGTGAAAGGTTTAGGAGCTAGAGAAAACTTATAAAATGAATCGGGTGTGGTGAGAGATAGTACAGGACTAAGTCAGAGTGTTTGGTCTTGGCGCTATTGGCATTTGGGTCAAATAATTCTTTGTTGTGGAAGCCCGTTCTTCCACAACATGTTGTAGAGTATTTAGCAGCAACTCTGGTCTTTACCCATTAACTATTAAAACACCTATACTAACAGATTTAGAATCTGAAATACGACAACTTTAGGTGTGAGACCTATCAATCCGGAAAGTTTATCAAAAGAAACTTTCTATTAAAAGCAACTCCACAGCCATGACAGTCATAAATGTCTTGAGGGCTAGAGAGAGCACCAGCAGATAAAATGCTCACCTTGCTTGAAGCTAACCCAGTTTTATCCCTGACACAGACAGACAATCCCTGAGCACCACCAGGGGCCACTCCTGGCACAGATCCAGGAATGAGCCCTGAGTACAGCTGTATATGGCCCACAAACTAAGAAAACCAAAAAAAAAAAAAAAACCTCCAAACTTCATTGGAGAAATAACCCCCAGCTGAAAATCACTAAATTGAGTGTGTTTAAGAAACTAAGGGCAACTGGGATTGCTACAAGAACAGAAAAAGTAGTCAAGGCTAATCCTTAAGGTTCAGATGACTCATTGGCAAATAAATAGCAGATATAAGAAGTCAACAGTATTATCTAGATGTAAGAGCTTTCTTGAGGCAGTCTGAGATTAGAAACAGGGAGCATTTAGGCTGAGCTTGTCAATGGGTGAATCAAAAGAATGGGAAGAAATACAATTTCAAGATAAATATAATAAAAATCTTTTGTGGAAGTGGTTTCACTAAATATTCAAACAATATGTACAAAATTAAGTACAATAATTCCTTCTTTGTGTTTTTAGCTCCAGACAATTACTTTGTAACAAGTAGTAAAAAACTGATTTTGTTGAACAAAGAAAAAAAATTAATTTTGTGTAGGAAAAAGAAGACAGAGTATAATAGAGGTATTCCAAGAACAAAACAAAGGATTGCCATTCATTTGTGGTGTTGTGATGTTGCTTATTTTGTATTGTCATGCATTGCAATGCAGGGGAAGTGAAATGGAATCCGCCAAGACCGGAAATTAATACAGATCTTCAAGGCAAACAAGTGTGTTTCAGCAGGACATCCTCAGGAGGCTCATTTGTGGCTTCTGATGTCCCAAAGAATCCCATACCTGATCTCTTCCCACCTTGTCAAATCACCGACCTGAAGGCCAAAATCCAAGGGGACAATATTAATCTGACCTGGACAGCTCCGGGGGATGACTACGACTATGGAAGAGGTAAACTGAGTGTGTGAAGGTCCCCCAACCACCAGAGGCAGAGAAAGGGTGAGGCAGGCAGGTGTGTTGTGATGAACCTGGAGGGAAGAAGGCAGACAAGAACATGAATGAAAGGAAAAGTAAAGATTTTTAAATAACAAATTTAGAATCTGAAATACAACAACTTTAGGTGTGAGACCTATCAATCCGGAAAGTTTATCAAAAGAAACTCCTCTATTTTGTTTTATTTTTTTCTGAAATCTTGCCAAATTCTCCTTTAATTCAGCCCATTTTTTTTTTTTTTGAGTAACAACCTCTGGAGAGGATTGGAAATACAACACAGATATTTATGAAACGGAGCCATGCTTTGGAAGAAACATAGTTCCCATCAGGTTTTAGATGTCCAATCAGGACATTCTAAAAGTGTCAGTGAACTGCAGCAAGGAAATGATATGAATGCCTGTAGAATGTAGAGAAGCCTTGGGCCCCATCCCAGACCAGAATCTGCATTTGACTATTATTGGGTGATATGTATGCACACTGAAGTTTGAGAAACATCTATACTAAATACTTCTCTATAAACAATAAAACAGACAATAATTATATAAATTCCTCTCTTAGTCATGCAGCTTAGAAGTACTAAGGCCTAAGTCACTCTGGTTCAGCTTTACCTTTATTACTGTCAAGATAAACAAAACTATAATGTGAAAAGATAAAATCCTTGTAAATATGCATTACCAGTTATATTTATTCTTTAAAGTTTTATGAGATGGTGACTTAGTCTCAAATAGATTGTTAGAACTTCTTGAGAATTTAATTTAAAATCTGAGAATTACAAGTCACATCCTTCTTTTCTTTTTTTTTTTTTTAGCTTACAAGTATATCATTGGAATAAGTACAAATATCCTTGACCTCAGAGACAAGTTCAATGAATCACTTCAAGTGAACACTACAGATCTCATCCCTCAGGAAGCCAACTCCAAGGAAGTTTTTGTGTTTAAACCAGAAAACATCGTTTTTGAAAATGGCACCAATATTTTCATTGCAATTCAGGCTGTTGATAAGGCTAAACTTAAGTCAGAAATATCCAACATTGCACAAGTTTCTGTATATATTCCCCCTGAGGTTCCTCCAGAGACATCTATTCCTCTTCCTTGCCCTGATGTTCATGTTAATAGCACCATTCCTGGCATTCATATTTTAAAAGTGATGTGGAAATGGTTAGGAGAATTACAGCTGTCAGTGGATTTGCACTGAAATTTACAAAAAAATAAATAATAAACTGTTCATTCTTTTTTTGATTACAAAATTTTCTAAAACATCCTATACTTCCTTTAAGCATGACATAATGAAATAAAAAGCTAAAAAACTGAATATATGTGTGCAAATATATATTCATTCAAACTCAAACATTTAGTCATTGCTATTTAGAGTATTAGAAAGAAGGGGTGCTAGCATAGCAAACGGTATCACTGTATCACTGCCATCTCGTTGTTCGTCAATTTACTTGAGTGGACACTAGTAACATCTCTATTACACTCAGCCCTGAGATTTTAGCAGCCTCTCCTTACTCGTCTTTCCCAATGATTGGAGGCTCTTTCAGGGTCAGGTGAATAAGACCTATTGTTACTGTTTTTGGCATATTGAATACGCCATAGGTAGCTTGCCAGGTTCTGCCGTGCAGGTGAGATACTCTCGGTAGCTTGCTGGGCCCTCTGAGAGGTATGACTATATCTGATACTGTATTTTGGATATAAATATGCCACGGGGAGCTTACCAGGGTCTCCTAAGTGGGCAATAGACTCTTAGTAGCTTGTCAGGTTCTCCAAGAGGGAGAACTAGGCTATTAGATGCTTCTGGGAGCTTGGTCTTATAGTCTCTGGATGTTGGCCATTGATGGGATTACACGGCCCTGAGGACAGTCTCTGGGTGTGACTGCCTAGCTACTGGAAAATGGGGGATCCGGGTGGAAGAGGCCCAGTCCTGATCCCAGCAGCCTTGGAGATCTTGGCCCCGGGTCCCACATACCTGGTTCCTCCGCTGACTCCCCCATGCGTGAGGCTCATCTGAACAAATGGTAGTATGTTTTAATTTCTTTTCAGGAGCTTTTTTAGCTAGGAAGAATATGTAAGGACCTTGAGAGGTTCCATAAATGCCTAAATATCATAAATGCCAAATCAGGTCAAACTACTTAAATATGAAAGGTATAAATTTACTACAGAGGAAAATCAGACCACTATTACCAGGAAGATGTAATTTTTTTTCCTTTTATCTGTTCAAGGATGATGTGCTCAAAGAAAGACATTGCACTAGAAGTAATAATAGAGATGAAGACTTTTTAGACATAGAAATGTATGTGATATTCCTTAAACTACAAGAGTCAGTGATGCTTTAAGATACGTTAGTGAGAGATGATATGGGAAAGGTTTAGGACAAGTATAAAGTGAAAGTGATTGAGAAATATTTATTTCTCAATTGAGGTGTTATATGATTATTTTACACGAAGTTTGCTCAACAATCACTTATCAACTGTCAACTATAGCCCAGGCCAATACTAAATCCTGATCATAAAAAATGAATGAGTCAATCTTTTCAAATGGCAAAAAAGCTTTAAAAATGATACTAAGAGTAAGATAATGTTAGAATTATGATTGAAAAGGAGGGCTTTGAGGTTTACATGAAAGTAAGAGATATGAGAGGCATGGCAACTGAAAGAGGAATAAGAAGAAAAGAATAAATGAGTCCAATAGAACCAGCAGTATGGTTTTCCTCATCAAGGACAAATCACAGATTCTTGTTCCTTCAAAAGAAAGTACTTTTGTCAGTTCATTAATATAAGTTCGACATGTGCGTGGCCCCTTATTAAAAACAAAATATGTAGGATATTGACTCAATTTTTTCTTTATACATAATCCATAATTCAGAATAGGATTAGGGGCAACTAAGATTCATATAACAAACATAAAAATAGAGAAAATTCAGAGAGAAGTGGAATGAATATTAAAAATAAAGGAAATTTTAGCACAATCACTGCTTGATGAAATGTTCTGTATAATTTCTACAGACCAGTCACACTTCCATTTTAGTTTCCATGCACGTAGAACAAAAGAATAGCAAAATATAGAGTCTACAATAGCAAAGCAAAGCAAAACAAAACCAGAGATTTGGGATGTCTCTCTTTTCCTAGTTGAAACCTATGTGAAATTTCACCTACATAGCTTCAAAAAATTAGGGTATTGTCTAATCAAAAATTTCAGCCTCATCTAACAACCAAAGGTTTAGTAGAATGCTGATCACAAAATCCACAACTGTAATCACACTTCACTAAGTTATACAGTGAAGTAACACACCAACATAACTGAATAAAAGGCAATTATACATGGATTCCTTACATCACAAGTCTAGCAAGTGGCCCTTGATTTTGCTCCAAAAATAATTTGCAGTGAATAGATCATATGTTCTTTAGGTGACTTTTATGATAAGAATTTTTCCTTTTGCAAAATCTGTGATAATAATTGAAGAGCAGAATTTTTTAATAGCCTAAAACCAGTATTGTATATTGAGGGTGATCGAGGTGCTTTGCTAAACAATAGGAGGTTAGACTTAAAGTGTTCTGAAAGTTATGATATCATAGTTAGAACACAGATCTGATTGAGATACACTCACCTGCTCCATATGAACTAATTAATTTGAAGCCTCCAACTTAGCCATATAGAATGTGACTTCCATGAATCTAACCTTTAATAATTTCTTAGAAATCACTCACTGAGATATACATTTTCCACCTAGGAAAATTTGGCAGAATATACAAGGGAGAATTATACATAGGTTGGAGTGATAGCATGGCGGGTAGGGCATTTGCCTCGCACGAGGTTTGGTTCCTCTATCCCTCTCGAGAGCTCAGCAAGCTACCGAGAGTATGGAGCCTGCACGGCAGAGCCTGGCAAGCTACCCGTGCATATTGGATATGCCAAAAACAGTAATAATAAGTCTCTCAATGAGAGACGTTGCTGGTGCCTGCTCGAACAAATCGATGAGCAATGGGATGACAGTGACAGTGACAGTGTCCTCTGAGTTATTTACATACTATAGCATTGATATTTTGTAATCAATAAATAAGCGAGAAGCACATGCTCTCCCTTGCCATGTGCATTTGGTGGCTAGAGTTGCTTCCCCACCTGGCCTGCTGCATCCACCAACGAATGCATGAGGGAGGGCACAGGGCCACCAGGCTGGTTGGTGGTCAGTCGCAGTTTATTCCGACCTTGTCTCTCTCTGCCTCCTACCAGTCTCACCCGCTCCTGTGTTCTTCCTGTCCCCCATGCTTTTCTCTCCTAACTCCATCTAGCCACCTTAGTCTAGAGCCCCCACCTCCCAGTTTTGGGGTAGCAACTACCCCTATATCAGATTGCACAAGCAACATATATAAAGCCCTTCCTTCTGGGGAAGCACCTCTAGGACAAATTCTCATCCGGCAAGGTGATTCAAAAGGGTGAAATACCATCTAGGGTGCATTTCTCCTTTCCTTAGTCCAATTTAAACATTCATCTTAATTCTACTTCTCAATAATATTAGTCATTTTGCATGGAAAAAGTAAGAGATACAGTAAGCTTTTAGGGTGGCTCTCCTGGAGACATCTTACTATAAATTCTAGACTACAGTGCTCAGGCCAGATAGTACTACATAACCCTAACAGGGTTCTTGTCCAGTTGTTTCTCTTTGGATCACGACAGAATTTGTCCATGACCGTGCTCTTATAGTCAAGTATTGTGGTGCTTAGCCTGTCCCGTTTTGATGCCATGGCAGCTTACAGATTTCCCTGAGTCCATCCAATCCCTTCATCAGGATGCTGCTTTTGTGTGCTAGGAACTAAGGTCAACTGAGGTTTAAGTCAAGTAAATATGACAAACGCCCAGGAATGAATATTATTCAGAATCAATTAACTCCCAAGTTACGAAAGCATAGCATTAACTATCTTCCTGTGTCTATTAAAAGGACATTGCTCTAAAGTAAACTATGCAAAGCAGAGAAAAGCAGTATTTCACTCACAGATACAAAATCTAGAGTCCTTAGAAGGACCTTACAAGTCACAGGGTCTGATTTGGGTGATATAGTGATAAACAGAAAGAGAGCACAGAGAAGTTAAAGATAAACACAGAGGAATGGGAGTGCCTCAGGAGCACTGTGATGGGTGTAACCCAATAAACCTAAGCTCTTTGTCACAAGGGAGAAAGGACAAACCAATGTTATCTTACAGATATGACTTGCAATTTTACAATAAACTTCATATTTGTTGACTGCTTTAACCAAGCTCATTGCTTTCTTTTCAATGCAATCTCTGTATGCTTTGGTGTTTCACTTTGTTTTCCCGTGAAAACTTCGACTCTCTCATCTATCTATTATAACTGTCTTAAAAGTCCCTAGCTTTTTACTAAGCATATTTTCTGCTGTCTTTAGGTATTAGTTTTGCCATTCAACAGTTTTATTAAATACTTAACATTATACACTAAGTACCAACTGTTATATGCCAAAGCTACAATAGGGAAACAATCAGATGTGATATATGTTTTCAAGAAGTTTATAATCAATCAACATATGAGAATGCAAGTGGCATTTAACAAAGTTCTGTGTTATATTTAGAGGAAGCATCTATGTTAAAATCCCATCGTTTTATACCTAACGTACATATGGTGTCTGTCAGAGGAAGTGATGCTTTTCCTTCCTTGATGCCTGACTCTAAGTGTAAAATAAGAAAAGAAAATCAACGCACAGAATAGAACCAAAATGTCCCCAGTAAGATTTTCACTCCACCTTCCCAATATTGTTTGTTGCATCTTTTCAAATGGGAAAAATCTCTACTGGATGTACTCTGTAGTGATTCTAAGAGATCTAATTGTTTTCTTTCACTTGATGATAGCCTGGCAACACTTATAATAATATAAGAATAAGGAAGGAGAAAAAGTAGAGGGAGAACAGGTACTAGTTTTTAAAAATTATACTTTAAAATATTAACGGACATACAGCCTCAATGAACTGACTCTACCTGCCTTCAAATAATTCCTCATGTTTCCATTTTAAATTAAGTTTTTGTTAAGGAACCACGATTTACAAAGTTACTCATAGTTGAATTTCAGACTTACAGTTTTTTAGCAGCAATCCTACCATCAGAGTCAACTTCCCTCCATCAGTGTCCCCTGTTCCCTCCTGTCCTGCAGTCTGTCTCCTTGACAGGTTCTCTTTAAGTCTGATTGTTTTAGTTTAGATCTCTTGTTTTCAGTGCTGTTGATTCTGTAATTTAGTTTTACATATGTATATATGCCACATCTCTACACCACTGAAGTGCCTGAGGACCTGACCTCTTTGAACTTCTGCCTCCTCCCACTTCCCCCTCTGCCCAACTTGGTTTCAAGGTTTTGAGGAATTGCCAAAATATTTCCAAAATATCTTATGCTTCATAAAACTATGTTCAAAATGATTACAAGCCCATTCTCCACCACCATAGGCATGTAAGCTCATCTATTGGCCCTGTTCCAGAGACTCACAAATAAATCTTGAGAGATCAGCTACAAAAAAATATTTTTTTATGCAGCCACTCCCATCTGAGACCTCTGGGGTGATCTTGGAGGGAGGTGGGCCAACTGTCCTCCAAACACAGCTAGAACAGCTGCTCCCACATGCCAAATGCCCCATGCTTCGGGCAACGCTGCCCAGGTAAATATACTGGAATTCTGGAGCACATGACCACATTCACATTCTGCAACATCTCCAAACTCTTCAACACCGACTTCTCAGTAGCAGCACACAAGATTGGATTGGATGTAACACGGAAGCCAACCAATCTTAACTAACAAAAACATTCACACAGAAGGCTTAACTTGAAACAATTTAGGCAGGCAGGACCTAATGTCCCCATGATGAGATACAACAATTTTCACAAATTTTATTGTATAGAAATATGTTCTGGTCATTTTGTTAGCCATTTAATGGTAAGCAATATAAAATAACTTATTGTGGGTCTGCTATGGGTGCAGGCTTTAGGGGCGATTGAGAAAAATGGAGAAAATGGTGGAAGGAAGGTGGGATAGGTGTTAGAATAGGAATGCCTCTAACAAATCATCATGAACAACTTTGTAAACCACAGTGTTTAAATAAAGTGTGTGGGGGGTAGATTTTAGTAAAAATTAATAAAATTTAAGAAAAACAATCAAAGATGGCAATTATGATAAGAGTGAAATGAGATCAGAAAAAAATTAATGGATTAGAAAACCTAAGCAATGCATACTTACTGTAAATGAGAAGTCAATTTAACTGTACAGTTACTAGTACCCACTATGATAAAATGAAACATGTTAAATTGTTCTTCATATACTTTTTTACTGTCACTGAACATATTTTCTTAAATTTCAAATCCATTCTCAAAAAGATAAGGGCATATCAAAAGGTACACATTTCCAGTTATAAAATAATGGTCATGAATTTTTTTTTCACTTTCTTTTTTTTTATAATTTATTTTTTTATTGAATCACCAGCAGAGAGTCTCTTGCCCGCATGCCTGGCTGTATTCCCCTGTGCCCCTTGGAGGGGATGGGCTCCAGCTTCCCTCCCCACCCCAAGCAGAGCTCCCAGCGGCCGAAGACCACCAGAACCTAGCTACAGCCGTGCTCTCCACACGTTCAGACAGGCCTCACACATGAAGGTACGGCAGAGGAACCCAGGTGTGTATAATCCCATCAACGGCCAACATCCAGAGAGAGACTTAAAAGCAAACTCTCAGAAGCATGCGGCCGCGCAATGTCATGTAGCCTACTTCACCCTCTGGGAGAAACTGGCAAGCTTCTGAGAGTTTCCTGCCCACATAGGACAGCCTTGCAAGCTTCCCATGGTGTATTTATATGCTAAATCCAGTAACAAGCTGGATCTCATTCCCCTGACCCTGAAAGATCCCCCAGTGTGACATCGTTGGGAGGGTCGAGTCAAGATAGACCTCTAAGGGCCGGAGCGATAGGACAGTGGGTAGGGCGTTTGCCTTGCATGCGGCCGACCCAGGTTCGATCCCCGGCATCCCATATGGTCCTCCAAGCACCGCCAGGAGTAATTCCTGAGTGCAAAGCCAGGAGTAACCCCTGAGCATCACTGGGTGTGACCCAAAAAGCAAAAAGAAAAAAAGAAAAAGATAGACCTCTAAGATCTCAGGGAGAGGATGAAATGAGAGGTTACTGAGCCCACTCGAGAAATCGATGATTAATGGGATTTTGTGATCGTGATCGTGATGGAATCACCATGTGGAAAGTTACAAAGCTTTCAGGTTTAAGTCTCAGTTATACAATACTCTAACACCCATCACTTCACAAGTGCACATATTCCACCACCAAGAATCACAGTATACTTCCCCCCACCCCCCATCTCCCCAGTCCCCCATCCCTACTTCATCTTTTATTTTTTAATTTTTTTAAATGGAATCACCATGTGGAAAGTTACAAAGCTTTCAGGCTTAAGTATCAGTTACATAATGCTTGAGCAAAAACAAGTACATGTTTTCTATTATCATTGTAGGATTATATAAAAAATGATAGATAGGCACTAATATGTAACATCATTTTTTTCTTGGTTATGGCTCATAAACCTATCTCTGAGTAATCTGATGGTAGTTTGCTCTTTCAGACGGAAAAGAATCGAGCATTATGTAACTGAGAATTTTAATAGTTGATAATACTGTAGTCCATATTTGAACATCTCTAAGAAAGAACATTTTGCTGAGATCCAGGGGAAAATTACCCTACCACTCTGGATTCTTTTCAGTCTGAAAGAGCAAACTACCATCAGATTACTCAGAGATAGGTTTATGAGCCATAACCAAGAAAAGAATGATGTTACATATTAATGCCTATCTATCATTTTTCATATAATCCTAAAATGATAATAGAAAACATGTACTTGTTTTTGCTAAGTTCTATTATAAAACAATATTCAGATCATTCTCTAGTATTTGAGGTTTAGTGGGTAAAAATATAATTGAACATACTTATACCTTATGAATAACCGTGCAAAAATTATCGATCTCACTAATCAGTTAGTAAAATGTATTTATCTCTTATCTTTATAATTATACTTTAATTAAGATTATAAAGGCCAGGGCCTTGACCACTTGCAATGCCATGCTGGAACATGAAAAGTCAAGAACAGATGGACCATGGGGCAGCCTCATTTCTTCTCCAACTCTAGTCCTCACCCTGAGAGACCTCAAGTTCATAGGTGTAGTTCCTTCTGACTCACACCACATTAGTGTGTATTTCCTCAGCCTAGAAGTTTATATGACTAGGTAAGGTCTTCAGATGAACTGTCTCCTGAGCTATCAGCTCCCACCCATGGAGACTGCAGATACAACAGCAATGTATCAGGGAATTTTAAGTTTCAGACATGTGAAATGTGTTGGGGTTCAGAAGGAGCAGAAGGACGGAAAGATGTCACTCTCAAGAAGGATATAATGCTTTGGCCCTCTGTACTCCTCACCCCACAGAAAGAGGATAGAACCAGATATATAATTTGGAGGACCCAGTGCCAGATGAAAATGAAGGACTCTTAATTCAAGCATCTAAAAAATTGTTTCTAAAAGATTGTCAAAATAAAAAATTTTTCCTTTCCCTCTCCCAAAAAAACAGTAGCAGAGCATTAACCCAAACACAGTTCCTTTCTGAGTACAGGTCTATATTTGATTACATAGCTCTCATGCCCTGGAAGAAAACCCAAGCACAGCAAGCAAGGGCAGAAGCGGGACCCTCCACAATGAAAGGATTTCATAGCTCAACACTCTATAGATGTTTATACCTGTAACTGTCCAGTTTTCCCAGCACCACTTGTTAAAGATGCTTTCCTTGCTCCACTTGCTCCACTTCATATTTCTTGCTCCCTTACCAAAGATTAAATGATAATATATTTGAAGGTGTGTGTCAGGATATTTAACTCTATTCCACTGGTCTGCAGGTCTGTCTTTATTTCAATGCCATGCTGTTTTAATTACTAACACTTTGTAGTGCAGTTTGAAGTTGGGGAAGGTGATGCCTCCCTGTAGAATAACATTGATTTGTCCTTTCCACAGGAGGTTTAGGTTTATTTGATTAATCCCATCACAGTGCTCTTATTCCTCTGTGTTTACTTCTAACTTCTTTCTTTGTGCTCTGTTGACCTATAAATATTGTTTTCCTCTTCTCCTTAAGTCCTTTGAATACTTAATTCAGAGCAATGTCCTTTTTGTATGGACACAAGAAGACAGTTAATGCTATGCTTTCGTAACTTGGGAGTTAATTGACTCTGACTGATATTTATCTCCTGGACATCTGTTCTCTCGACTTAAGCCTCAGTTGCCCTTACTTTCTAGCACCCCAAAGGCAGAGTCCCGACAAGGGACTGGATGGACCCAGGGCAAGCTGTAAGCTATGTGCTACCCTGGCATCATAATGGGCCTGGCCAAAGTGCCATAATACTTAACTATAAGTTAAGAGCATAGTCATGCACAAAATCTGTCATGATCCAAAAAGTAATAACTAGATTCGGATCCTGCTAGAGTTAGGAATGATTAATCTGGCCTGAGCATCGTAGTGTGAGTCTGTGGTGAGATGTTCTCAGGAGAACCACCCTACAAGCTCAATGTATCTTTTATTGTGTCCATACAAAATAACTAGTATTAAGAAGTAGAATTAAGATGTTAAGACGTTAATTAAATTATTGGACTAAGGAGAAGAGGAATAGTCCTAGGTTTTGTTTCCCTCCTTGAGCCTGATGGGCATTAAGGAAGGGCTTTCTTATGTTGATTTTGCTACTGGACTGGGTGTAGCATCTAGCCCCTGTGCTGGGGAGTTGGAGAGTCACAGAGAGAGTTGGAGAGAGATGATAGAGATAGTTTTAAAAAAAACACTCTACAGATTGGCAAATAAAGTTCAGTTGACTAATATGTAATATGCCTGAAATCTTAAAAGACTAAATGGTAATGGTATTTAATTTCTTAAATTTTTATATACAGCACTGTAATAAATTTAGTACACCTCTTTATGTGCTTTTTATGTTCTTTTTTTCATTAAAAATAAATAAATAAATTTGTTTATTTTTTAACTATAATTTATTTATCTACTATGAATTAAATATAAATTAAAATATAAATTTCATCACTGTCACTGTCATCCCATTGCTCATCAATTTGCTCGAGCGGGCACCAGTAACGTATCTATCGTGAGACTTGTTGTCACTGTTTTTGGCATATCGAATACGCCACGGGTAGCTTGCCAGTGTCTGCCGTGTAGGCTAGATACTCTCGGTAACTTGCCGGACTCTCCGAGAGGGGCTGAATAATCCAACCAGGGTTGATGTGGGGGACTGGGACCCTGGGAAAAGGAGAACTTAGCCATTTCCCCAGACAGGGAGTGCCCACCAAGATATTGTATTATGAAACAGACATCCCGTACCAAGGGCGAAACCCACAAAGATGACAGGCATATCATGTTCCAGCCTGCTGATCCCCCTTACTCAAATGCCCCTCGAATGCCCCGCATGATCCACCCTGGCCCCCTTGCAAAAGCCTTGCCCCTCAGCCTATATATTCTGTATACTTTCCTTCAATAAACGAGACCTTGACAACAGTTCCTTGCTTGGTCTCCCTCTTCTTTCTCGCCTTTGCTTTTCAGGTAGCGCCTCTTCAGACCCTGGAATAACTTGGTCCTGCGGGAGAGGGACAGGTTGACTGCATGCAAGGCAAACACCCTACCACTGTGCTATCGCTCCAGCCCATAAATTTCATAAATATAATAAATTATAAATTAATTATGAATTAAATTTATATTATAAATTAAATTAAAATAAATTTATTTTATAATTATACTTAATAAATTCTCAATGAGAATTTGTAAAATCAAAATTTTTAATGAAATTCTTGAGAATATGTTTTACTTGTAGATTTTCATAAGATCTATTTTTAACACTCCAAGATATGGTGACCACTAATACTGTTAACAGATTTTGATTAATTTAGTAGCTGACTATTGTGAAAGTAAAGCTAACCTTTCTAAATATCCTGAACAGCAAAAATATTTAATTGGCCCTTTCACTTATTTCCACAGCAAGATATATTATATATGCCATCGAAAACTTTAGTTAAGGTGGGTCTGTCAATAGATAGCTTTTTAAATAAAAAATTACAACTGTCCATATTGATTACCAATGATAGTAAGAATTGCAAATTTTTTTTTTTTATGCCAAGTACTTCTCCAAGGGTTTCTCCTACATTTTTTCATGTTTTCTTTGCAGAAACTTGGTGAGGATAATTTTTTTTTTGGTTTGTTTTTCTGTTTTGTTTCGTTTGGGGGCCATATCTGCCTGTGTTCAAAGTTTACTTCTAGCTCTGGGCTCAGGAGTCATTCCTGGCTGACTCAGTCAGGTATCTAATCCAGGTGGGACACAGGCAAGGCAAGTGTGCTACCCACTGGACTATCCCTCCAACTCCAAGTGACAGCATTCTCCACATCAGTTAAGTATAGCAGAAAATGATTGGACAAAATGAATAAGATCACAAAGCTAATTAGTGGCAAAGTCAGCATGAACACAAGCATTTCCCCTATCTGCAGACATTTTTATAATGTAGATTTATTTTTGTACTATAGGCAGGTAGATAGGGAAAGGCCCTTGACAATGAAACAGATTATCAAAGTCTCCAGAAAAGAGAATCCTGAAAATGACCCACCCTGTGGATACAGAAAACAGACCTGATAAAACCTTCAGCAGACCCTAAGGATGTTAGACCCTTCCCCATGAAGTTCCTCAAATTCCCTTGACCTCTCCCTTAATCTGCTTAAAATGTGATCCAGCCTAAAGAAGACCATCACCACTCCCAACCTCCCTGGTAACATCCTTAGCAACAGACTTTTACCTGGGAAGAAGCCCCACGTGGGGGCAGGTTGAAAAAACCCTATAAAAGACACTTTGAACAAAGGAAGGGTGCGCATATGCTGCCTGCGCCCATGTGCTGCTTGTGCCCACGTGGCCGAGCGCATGTGGTGCCCAAGCACATGTGTCACACTCATCTCCCCTCTTGAGATGTGTACTTTCATGCTTTCATGTCCAGTGCTAGGATATGCGTAGGAGCTTTCTCCACCCTTGGAGAAGCCTGCGTTCCCTCTTGAGTGCGTTACTCTTACTATTCTCTCTCCCACTTATCCCTTCTTCCTTCCCTCAAAAACTCTCTAAATAAAATCTGTTACTTCACTACTTGTCTACTCCTGAAATTCTTTTCCGTGAGCGAGACAAGAACCCAGTAACCCTGGATCCCGGGTGAAGGAGGCGGTTAGGGAGAAAGTGACCGTCTTTCTCTTCCCTGCTTCACGTAAGTCACCTGTGGGGCCCACTGACATCAAAACCTCCTTGTAGACAAATAAAACTAAACCAACCGGCCCAGACAAAGTGATTCATTTTCTTTTCTCTTTTCTGTTTTTTTTATTTATTTTGGGCATGATGACACACGTACATCAGTGAATAATGATAAATTTCTGAAATTCCACAAAGATAACATTGTAATATAATAGTACAGAAAATATAATGTAATATAATATAATGTAATATAATAGTACAGAAAAATCTAAATGCGTTTTAATTTAACAGACAAGTAATTAAAATCTCACAAAACTTAACATTTTCTCTTGCATTTACTTTTCAAAAAAGAATTTATCATCCTTCTTTTGTAGACCTAATTTTTATTTATTTATTTACTTACTTAGAAAGTTTTGTCTGGTCTTAATTATTCATTATTCAGAAAACTCATTTTTGACTGGATTCAGACTTGGAGGTAGATGCTTTCAAAGAAGACCACCTCGGTTTCTTGGCGACCTGCTCCTGGCGTTTCCCTTTCGCCTCCTTCATTCTCTTCACCACCGGTAGTGCAGCCTCTTCTTTGTTTTCCTTGGTGCACTGTTTCTTTAGTGCAATGCGCGGTGGGCGTTTGTGTTGCAGAACACATGGAGTAACAAGACGCTGAATCTTGGGTGCTTTGGTCCTAGGTTACTCTTCTTTACAACCTACGGGCGGACATCATCTTCTTTAGAAAGATTGAAAAGTTTGCAGATTCTGCTAGCTCTTTTGGGCCCCAGATGCTGAGGCACAGTGATTAAGTGAGTCCAGAGATATCCTTTTCCCTTTTCTTTACAATGACCAAGTTGTCACTGTCACTGTCACTGTCATCCCCTTGCTCATTGATTTGTTCGAGTGGGCATCAGTAATGTCTCTCATTGTGAGACTTATTGTTACTATTTTTGGCATACCCAATACGCCACGGGTAGCTTGCCAGACCAAGTTGAGAACGCTCAAATTGGCATCCACAATGCAACCACGCACAGATTTGCACTTTCTTTCTCTGGTCCTCCACGGTCTATAACAGGAATGCCCTTACTCAGCTGTAGTCAGACCTGGCCTTGGGTCAAGGCCCCCTGCTTCATGGGGGAAACCTTGCTAATCGTTCCCGCTGCTGATCCCGACCTCATAGCCCTTCCATTCTTCTCCCAGAGCATCAGCAGCAACTTCGGTTGCCATCTGCTTTTCATAATAGGTACGAAGTTTGTGTTCATCATGCACTTCAATGAGTTTCTGGCAGCCAGTGGCTGGATACGAGATGTTCAGCTTCATGTTCAAACAGCCCAATACCTCTTAACCGCCACAAAAAAAGAGGCCTGTGGACCTAATTTTTAAAATTATATGGCTGATATATCATATACAAGATATATTACCTATTTATCTTAATGCCCTATGTACTTTCCTTATCTAATGCCCTATGCATTTTCATAGATGTTTTTGGGAATATCCCAGTCGGGGAAAACAGGGCTAATGAGCAATGTCTACTTCCTGGTTTGCTTGTTAGTTTCTAGCATAATGGTGAATACAGCATGAAGTTTGAATTCACCAATATAACAATCTTGTTTATAAGGAGTTTCATTGTTGTTTGGTTTTACAACTGATTAGGTCTTAATCTTCACCGAAACTCATGAATAAAATATGCTAACCTGTTGCATGAATATTCGTGCGGCTGGAGGCACTGAGACAAAAAACGCAGAAGAAATGTATGTCATGGAGGGCCAAGGTTCTCCCTAACTCTGTGACAAAGGTAGAGAGCCCCGTGATCTCCTTTTATTGATCATGCTACCTCTAAAGGGCACAATACAGTTACATCACCAAAGGCATCAAAAGAAGTTACAGAAATAAATTTGAGACAGCAAAACATATATTGTTTCCTTGCATCTGCAGGCCAGTAATTTTGGCCTCCAGGAAAGAAGATAGAAAAAAGATACAAAAAGAAACCTTTCTTGGGTGATAAGCACTTGGATTTACATCCCAAAGACAAGGCTGGGCTGCACATGAAATCTACATTTCAATTACAAACTCTGCAGCACCTGAAATCTATGTCCCAAAGACTAGTCTGGGCCAGAGCCCAGGATCTACAATGTCAAAGATCAGGCCTGGCTTGCACCTGAGATCTGCATGTCAAAGACCAGTCATTCTTCTGTGAGAAAAGGAAAACTGCCCCTTTCAATGACTGAAATTATTTTCTGAAGGCAACTTGAAGGAGGAAAATGTTCAGCTTCATCCAAACCAGTCAAGACACACGAGAAATCTCATCCATTTTCATGGGTCCCTATGTTCCTGTCCGTGGTAGAGTACAGTTTACATGGGCTTGCCCTCATAGCTCAGTCCAGCCCCAACACATACTGATGTTGGTGGGTCCCACGGGTGACTTAAGTGAAGCAGGGAGGAGAGAGACGGTCACTTTCTCCCCAACTGCCTCCTCCACCTGGGACCCAGGGTTACTAGGTTCTTGTCTCGCTCGCAGAAAAGAATTTCAGGAGTAGACAAGCAGTGAAGTAACAGATTTTATTTAGAGGTTTTTGAGGGAAGGAAGAAGGGATAAGTGGGAGAGAGAATAGTAAGAGTTCTCACTCAAGAGAGAATGCAGGCTTCTCCAAGGGTGGAGAAAGCTCCTACACATATCCTAGCACTGGACACGAAAGCATGAAAGTACACATCTCAAGAGGGGAGATGAGTGTGACACATGTGCTTGGGCACCACATGTGCTCGGCCACATGGGCACAAGCAGCACATGGGCGCAGGCAGCATATGCACACCCTTCCTTTGTTCAAAGTGTCTTTTATAGGGTTTTTTCAACCTGCTCCCACGTGGGGCTTCTTCCCAGGTAAAAGTCTGTTGCTAAGGATGTTACCAGGCAGGTTGGGAGTGGTGATGGTCTTCTTTAGGCTGGATCACATTTTAATCAGATTAAGGGAGAGGTCAAGGGAATTTGAGGAACTTCATGGGGAGGGGTCTAACCTCCTTAGGGTCTGCTGAAGGTTTTATCAGGTCTGTTTTCTGTATCCACAGGGTGGGTCAGTCTCAGGATTCTCCTTCCTGGAAACTTTGATAATCTGTTTCATTGTCAAGGGCCTTTCCCTATCCACCTGCCTACATCATCCCTCCTAGAGATTTCACCACCTTAAATCTTTAACGGAAAATGACTGAAGGTCCATTTTCTGAAGTTGCTTCATGATGACAAAGGGGTACTGGCCCTGCCTGTACAAGGGGTGAAACCTCATGCTACCTTAGTTTTGGTGGGCCCCAGGCAATGGACTGGTTGGGTTCCTGAAGTTATCTGAGAGAAAAGATCAGATCAATTAGACTGAGGGATGCACTTTGAAATGATTAGGCCCTGGAGATGTGGAAGTTTTTTTCTGAGCTAGTAAGGAAAAAATAATTTGCTATCTTAGAAAACATAAGAGTTAAAGCAACAGAAACCAAAGCAACATAATGCCATACCCATTTCTCTCATAAAGACAATGGAAAAGAATAACTGCTTCACCCATGGTTGATAGAAAATGACTTCCTATGTCCAGATTTTTCTAGTGGCATAGAAACCAAGCCACTTCTCCTATTGGAGAAGCTACCCATCCATTGAAGCTATCATTTGGAAACAGTAGATATTTATACCTTGAATATGAGCGTTTGATCATTTGTATGATGTCAAGCTGCCAATCCTCTCCTTGGTAAATTCCTTGATGCTGAACAAGTGTTAGGAAAGGAAGCCCAGGATTTCCACTAGGTTCATTAATGGCACAGAAAGCACAGTTTGAGTTCCTTCCCACGAAACATGGCTTTCACTAGTGTTATTAAAGCATTCTCTTCCCATGTTGGAAGCTTCATGTAACCCTTTAACAATTTCCTTTTGAAAACCTTGTTTCAATGCCTATTGTTCCTCTTTTGCAGAGTATCTTAAATAAGTATTCTCTGGATGGGGTATTAATCCCATGATGGACCGAAAATTAAGATCTGTTAAAAAAAATTCTTGTTCTCTCCAAATTCTTGTTCTCTTGTTCTCTCCAAATCATAGACCTGAAAGTGAATACTTAGAACCAGTTTAGATGTCCACTCTTGGCAATATAGCCAATTGACAGGTTGGGGGAAAGCAATTAATTCTGCACTTTGAGCTAAGGTTTCCCCAACTAAAGCTCTGGCTTCCAATACCCTGGTCAGACTAGTGACAGCATGTTCAACATTGAGTCCCAAAGACTAGGCTGCTTACTTTACAGTCAGTAAAACATGTTTTACGTGAATTACCCAAAGGGATACGTTTTAGATAAAGATTAGAATACATATACTAGATCACCTTTGTAGAATTTGAATCTGAATCTTTTAAAAGTAAGTTACAAGTAAGAAAACATGGTTTTCTCTCCACCTCCATTTTATTTTATTTTATTTTATTTTATTTTTTTTAAACTTTTTATTAAATCACCATGTGGAAAGTTACAAAGTTCGCAGGTTTATATGTCAGTTATACAATATTCAAACACCCATCCCTTCACGTGCCCATATTCCACCACCAGAAACCCCAGTATACCCCCCGCCCCCACCCCCTACCCCCTACTGTAATGAATTTCACTTCATTTTTTCTTTACCTTGATTACATTCCATAATTCAACACAAAACTCACGATAGTTAACATAACTCTCTCTCTCTTTTTTTTCTTTTTCCTTTTCCCTTTTTTTTTTTTTCTTTTTCCCCCTCATCCCCCTTCCTGTGCTTCATAGTATGGTGTACGCCACGACGCGTCGGCCAGCGTGGGGCTTTTGCTTAGTTCACAGTCCAGAGGTGGCTGCTACATTAAAAACCTTCAATATTTCAACAAAAACTTACTGTTATTATTTGGAGTTTCCCCCCCAAGTCAGACCTCTTCAAAAGGAACTGTTTCACATTGCTGGCAATTATAAATGTTAAGTCCGAGGCCGAGCGGTTTTGGATTTCTGTATAAAGTCCAGGGAAAATTCTGCCAGATGCTGGAACCCCAATTCCTAAAGCTGTCTCTGGTTCCCGCTCGTTCCACATCCACCGGCTCTACAGAGACATGGGCACCCGGGCCGAAAACCCGGCTGGCCGGAGCGGAGCCCCGGCCCTGGCGGGGGCTGGCCCTGTATCCCACGGCTGTTTCAAGTTCAAAGCACACATTTTTTTTTTTTTTCCTCGAGCCAAAAGTTCATACCTTCTCAACGGACCCACAAAATGTCGGACACCACGCCGTCTCCCGGAGGGGAGAGAAACTAAGAAGGAAGGTTATTTCCTCCATTAGCCGGCGTGGGGGCAAAAGCTTAGCTCACAATCTCCATACACGGGTGCAAGCATTTGCTGGAACCCCAATTCCTAAAGCTGTCTCTGGTTCCCGCTCGTTCCACATCCACCGGCTCTGCAGAGACATGGGCACTCCATTTTATTTTATTTTTATTTATTTATTTATTTTTTTAAAATGTATTTATTTTTAATTAGTGAGTCACAGTGAGGGTATAGTTACAGATTCGCATATTTTCGTGCTTGTTTTTCCCTCATGCAATGTTTAAGAGCCCATCCCTCCACCAGTGTCCATTTTCCACCATCCATGAACCCAATATCCCTCCCATCCCCCAGTCCCATCCCCCCACCCCACCCCGCCTCTGTAGCGTGGCATTCCAATTTGATATCTATCTTTCTCTTTGGGTGTTGTGGTTCCAAATAAGGGTATTGAGTGGTCATCCTTTTCAGTCTCTAGTCTACTTTCAGCACGCATCTCCCTTCCCAAGCAGGATCTCCAATCACATATTACTTGGTGTTCCCCTCTCTATCTGGGATGACTTTCCCCCAGCGTGTGAGGCCAGCTTCCAAGCTATGGAGCCAACATCCTGGTATTATATATTACTATTCTTGGGTATTAGTCTCATACTCTGTTGTTCTATATTCAACAGATGAGTGCAATCTTTCTATGTCTATCCCTCTCTTTCTGGCTCATTTCACTTAGCATGATACTTTCCATGTTGATCCACTTATATGCAAAGTTCATGGCTTCATCCTTTCTAACTGCTGCATAGTATTCCATTGTACAGATGTACCAAAGTTTCTTTAACCAGTCATCTGTTCTCGGGCACTCGGGTTTTTTCCAGATTCTGGCTATTGTAAACAGTGCTGTGATGAACATATAAGTGCAGATATCATTTCAACTATACTTTTTTGTTTCTCCAGGATATATTCCCAGAAGTGGTATTGCTGGATTGAATGGAAGCTCAATTTCTAATTTTTTGAGAATCATCCATATTGTTTTCCAAAGGGGCTGGACCAGTTGGCATTCTCACCAGCAGTGGAGAAGGGGGTCCCCTTCTCTCCACATCCTCTCCAACAGCGATTGCTTTTGTTCTTTTGGATGTGTGCCATTCTCTGTATCCACCTCCATTTTAAAATTTGCCTGATGGCTTAACAAATCTGACATGTTCTTTTGCATAAACACAGCAAGATTAGAGAACTCTCCATTTGGGGTACTCTGTTATTTACTGAGAAGTCCTGGGGGGTGGCTAAAGTCAGGAGGCATACCAAATCTTATGTGGTACATCAGAGTTACCTAGGTCTGCCTATAAGTGTCCCACGATGAACTGGATGGCCTCAAGCCTTCAAGTTGAACTGGAGGTGGCCTTGGGCCTCATTTTCCATGATGTTGACAGGAGGCCCAGGTTGTGTCAGTCACACAGATTTCCGGATTCCTCATTCTCCATAGCGGTGATTTCCATTCTTTCCTTGAGCCGGCCGGCCTCTAGGGTCCCCCTGAGGTTTGTAGGGTACTGTCTGAAACAGTACCTGTTAAATACCTGCTCCTGTCATTTAGACCAATCCCTTGACTGTTTCCCTGAAAGAGGGCTTTGGGGTCCCACAACTGATTTTTCTGTCTCCATGAAGGGTAGACCCTATTACAGAGAGGAAAGACTTTTCTCTTTTTCTGGATTTATGCAAACCAGCATAGTTCCGTGAAGCATCAAAAACATACTGAAGGTACAAAGAAGAGAAAAGCAAGCATTTCACTTTATTCACAATGAGATGCAATACACCCATTTGAAAAAACTGATTTCCTGAAATTTTTGAAGAATTCAGTTATCTAAGAGCACTGTAACAGGAGTTCAGATAGTCCATCCAATATTGTCTCCATAGATCCTACCAAAAAGGTAATAGAACAAATCTGCATGTGAGTTTCTTATAACAAAACAGTTTGATAAGTTTCTTTCCTTCAAACACAACCTCAAACCTTCTATACATTCCTTTATATTCATTCTGTCCTGTTACTTTCCTTCAACCCATTTCAAAATCAACTTCACTTTAACAGAGTTCCCATGCTTTTTCCGACTGATGATATCTGTATCCATTATCTTTCTGACTTAAGACATACATCTATGTTCCGTATAGTAATCCCACAAGTTCAAATTCTTTTTTACTGAACTTAGTACAACATGATCTCCCAAATTTGTACACTGCTTACCAATCATCTCATTTTACATGACAAAACTACTCTGTGGTACCATTTCAATAGCATTACACCAGTTCTATAGATATTCAAAAAAGCTTTAGAAAGTTCTTACAACATAAATTGACTTGGAAAAAATTCACTTCACATTAGCAATTAACCAGGAGATATCTTTAGAATAAAAAGACTAAAGAGTCACAGATTACCATGAAACAGAAAGGATCTCACACTTGCGTACAAAGTTCTCTGAAGGTCAGAGCTAGGTATGATACCTGGTGACAAAACTTTGCATGAAATAAAATTATAAGAATAATAACATGCATTTTCATGTACTGGACAGACTGATTAACAATAGTCAGTTCAAGTTCCCACATTTTCTATGAAATTCTCCATTCTTATCTCAAACTTGAACCAAGGCACAATGCTATAGCTTCAGACTGTCAGGCTGACACCTAAGATTAATCTATTATAATTCTTTGCTAAGTGGCTCTAGAAATTTTAGTTACCAAAAGTCTCAGAGAGCAAACAAAATACTGGTAGGATAAGTTTTGCAACTAAATTTATAATTCTACAAACTCCATTACTCTTTGAAACCTGTTTTTATCACAATTATTTCAGCTCAAATTCTAATAATCCAATGCAGATGCATATGTAAATTGACAGAGCAGCATAAGACCTTTAAACCATCAATTTTTATGAAATATGAGTAAACTTTATTTGGCTTAAGTTCAATAGTTCTTGTACCTTAGTTATTTCTAATCATGAGCTCTCTAACTAACAATTCCACAATACAAACATGCTTCCAGACACAGAAAGAGTCCTTTAGGTTTGTTTGTTTGTTTTTTAACCAAACTTGATATTAGCATAGGAAAAAACACTTGGACTGTCAATGTTTATGGAAACATAAGAAAACTTTATTTTGATGGTTCCTGTACCTCTGTTGCTTGTAAAACAGCTAAATTCCTCATTAAGATTGGCTAAGACTTGCGGCTGGAGTGATAGCACAGCGGGTAGTTCATTTTCCTTAAACAAGGCCAACCCGGGTTCAAATCCCAGCATCCCATATGGTCCCCTGAGCACCGCCAGGAGTAATTCCTGAGTGAAGAGTCAGGAGTAACCCCTGTGCATCTCCAGGTGTGACCCAAAAAGCTAAAAAAAAAAAAAAAAAGATTGGCTAAGGCTTGTAAGATAAAGCCTTGCATCCTCTGAACTCTTATTTCACTTTAGTTTTAGGCACTACTTCCACAGCTCTTTCTAGATAGTACAGATTCTGAATTTCAAAAGAGTTACAACTGTTAATAGCCATTAATGTTCCTCCAATAAAAAATCTAGATTGAGAATTTTTGCTTCCTCTCTAGGCTCAACATTCTGATAAGAAATCTTTGTTTAAACCTGATCTAACAAGTTCCAAAATCACATAGATCCTTTAAATTGCTGGACTACATATCACTTTGATCTCTTGTGGTGATCTTGCTGCCTGAGCCCATGCGCTACTTGTGCCCACGTGGCCGAGCACATGCGGTGCCCAAGCACATGTGTCACACTCATCTCCCCTCTTGAGATGTGTACTTTCATGCTTTCGTGTCCATTGCTAGGATGTGTGTAGGAGCTTTCTCCACCCTTGGAGAAGCCTGCGTTCTCTCTTGAGTGCATTACTCTTACTATTCTCTCTCCCACTTATCCCTTCCTCCTTCCCTCAAAAAGCCTTTAAATAAAATCTGTTACTTCACTGCTTGTCTACTACTGAAATTCTTTTCTGCGAGCAAGACAAAAACCAAGTAACCCTGGATCCTGGGTGGAGGAGGCAGTTGGGGAGAAAGTGACCGTCTTTCTACTCCCTGCTTCACTTAAGTCACCCGTGGGGCCCACCGACATCAATACCTGGTAATGAATCAGTGTTCTTTAAGATCAAGCAATGACACATGTAACTAAGAATAATAAACAGAAGATTTAAATAAACACCAGAATACATTCATCATCCAATTTCCTCATATTTTTGTTTATTCTTTTGAGTATATTTTAGAGGGGATGGGTGTCATACATGGTGATATCAGGGCTTACTCCTTGCTCAGCACTCAGGAATCATTCTTGATAATGCTGGGGGAACAATATAGGATTGGCCACATACAAAACAATCACCCTACCTACCCGGTTCTACCCCAGTTTTCTCATCTTAAGAGGAGAGTGTTTTTTGGTCTTATTTTTCTATATGCTACAAAGCAACTCAAATGCTTAACAGTGAGAAAGCAATGGCAACACAAAAATCCATGATACAAAATTTAAAATACATGCACAATACTAATTTTGCCTTTCAAAATAAAATTATCTTTAAATGTTAATACTTCTAAAGCATGGTGAGGTGAGTATGCTCATATAATGTCTCATGAAACAAAAACAGGTATTTCTATGTTTCTAGAAACCAACTGGGAAATGATAAGGGCCTTTAGTGTTTATACTTTGACACACGCATTTATGTCCAGGTACTTTACATAAGAAAATAAATTCAAACTTATACTGAGAATATTCACAACATGGTCATTTGGAAAATATCCAAACCAGAAACAATTTTAATGTATAACAGTCACAGTAAATTAAGGACATATTTATGTGATGAAATTCTACTCATTTAAAATAGGATTGATGAAAATTTTACTGAAAAAAAAAATGCTTTAGGTGTGCTCCATTCTGGGAGTCACCCACATTCAAGCTTGGAGTGCATATCTCAACCCTTTGAGGTGTAATATCTCCTCCTTTACTTTATGGAACTCTTTCTTCTCTCACATTTCCTAAATAAAACTTTGGGTGGGGGTAGGAGCATACCCAGCAATGTTCAGGGGTTACTCCCGCCTCTGCACTCAGAAATCACTCCTGGTAGTGCTCAGGGGACCCTACAGGATGCCAGGGATTGAACCCGATTCAGTTGTGTGCAAGGGAATTGTCTTACCAGCTATACTATTGTTCTAGCTCCTGTGCTCAGAGTGTACTCCTAGTTTTGTGCTCATTGATAACTCTGGGTGGTTTTAGGAGACAGAATCCAGAACCCCCCAGTCTAACCAAAGTCAGTCATATGAAAACTCTGTACTATTTTACAGGACCAACTTTTTTAAATAAGAAAAGATTCATAACTATGTATACCATAAGAAATTGATTCAACTTATAATGATCATTTCAATAATGTATATAAATATTATATCAAGATATACATGAGGGCACATGGAACACCACCATCTATAGCAGAGAGCAAATTTATAAGAACATTGTACTGGTCTGCAAAGTAAAACCCAGAAGTTAGTGTACAGAATATAAAAATGATATTCCAGAGTTTGTGACAGGTAGGTTTTATGGCTCAATGGTAGAGCAGACGCCTGACCTATGGGAGGAACTGGATTCATTTCCTGAAACACAAGGTCCACCAAGCAACTTAAAGCAGTTCAAAATAAAAAAAAGTGATGGGGCATTAAAGGAAATGTCAAAGCCTCTTTGCAGATGTAACAAATCATTCCAGGGGAAAATAGTGACTTATTTCTCTGTAAAATTTTCTCCAAAATAAACTACTATTGTTTTTTTCTGCGCATTACATTTTATATTTTTAAAATGTAGGATAGGGGCCAGGAGGAAGTACAAATTTAGAGGATGTGGCTATCATACACCCAATGTGGCTTCATCCCTGCCCTCTTGAGCATCACCAGGAACAGTCCTGAAGGTCTCTGAACACCACCCCATTTGGCTCAATGTCCCCCAAGCACTGTCAGGGTGCCCCTGCTGGTCCCCTCACAGGCCTGTTGTATTGTCTTAATATCACAAGGAGAAAGCTCTATCTCTTCAGTACTTCTTGAGAGACCCCAAAAACAAACAAAACTTGAGGACAATCTTGCAAACATTTCCTTAAAATGCTTTCTGTTTAGAACTTAAAACCCGTGCTATTTTTCCCAGCCTCAGAAGAAACAGAGAATGTCATTTCTGGCTAATGTCTCCCGTTCTTCTCAATCTTCCGGGTACATATGCAAATCACCTGGAAGCTAGGTTAATATGCAAACCTGAATCAGTGCATTCAGGAGCTCACTATACTTCAGTTTCGATATTTCTAGAAAAAGCCAGAAGAACGCACTTTGAGTAACAGGTCATGTAACGATACTTGTCCCCTCCTTCTCATATCTTTTCTCTTTAACCCTACCCTTCTTTCTACTGTTGATCCACCCAGAGCAAGCATCTCTCTCAGGAAGAGCATCACCTTGTCCTGCCTAGAGTTGATTCATTCAAGGTGGGACCCTGACTCTGAATGAGTTTAACAGAGTTCATGTCCAGCACTTTTTGAGCCAGAAGAACTAGGGAAGATAATATCTCTATGTAAACAACGTTGTGTGTTATGCAGCTCAGGAATATTCTCTAACCAATTTTGTCCTTCTGAATGGAGAAATTGGTAATGGATGATGAGTTTAAGATGAAGGGGGAAATGACTCTATGTTCATATCCCAATTTTCCCTGAAACAGAGCCTGAACTCTAAGGCTAATCTCACCATGGCAGTGCTATGTGAGATATTCCCATTGTTTTTCCAGGCACAAATATATGTGTATTAACTATTTTCAGTTGGTTTTCTATCACATGCCACTAAAAAATACTAGCTCTCCCCAAACCCCAAATACTCATAAAATTATTTTTAGAAATTAATTTATTTACCTTATATCTCTTTCCAGCTGAATAACTCACTGTAAATTTTTACAATGAATATATTCCCAACTATTTGTTGCTCTGGTTATTGCACCATCTAGCATCTGAAAGTCTTTTGTGTTGACTTGGGTTAATTTAATTTTTTTTTTTTTTTGCTTTTTAGGTCACACCTGGCGATGCACAGGGGTTACTCCTGGCTCTGCACTCAGGAATTACCCCTGGCGCTGCTCAGGGAACCATATGTGATCTGGGAATCGAACCCGGGTCAGCCGCGTGCAAGGCAAATGCCCTACCCGCTGTGCTATCGCTCCAGTCCCGGGTTAATTTAATTTTTGAGAATTATGAATTTTTACTCTACTGGAGGAGGGGACCACCTAGTGTCTGCTTTTCCAATAGCCTACAGTTTAGTTAGGAATACAAAAAGTAATTAAGTATAATGTGAAAGGTGTCATTTAATTAAGGAAGCATACAGAAAAAAGAACTATGGAGAAATGGCACCTCATCTAAACCTTAAAAGACAAATAGGTAGGGAAATAGGAAATTCCAGTAAGGAAGAGCCAAAGGCCAAATCGATGGGGTGAGATCAAAAGGGCGAGGAGGAGAGAAACAATTAAAAAATAGCAAGTGTTAGATGAATGAAGGCCTTGAGTAAAATGCCAAAGATATTGAATTTTGTCCTAAAGGCAGTGAGTTAAAGACAGTAAAAAAGTATATATGTTTCACAACAAGATCTTTCTTTTTTTTAAATTTAGATGGTTTTTAATCATGATTATGAAAATATAATTAGGTGGTTTCATGTTTGTTGTTGAGTGTATGTAGAGGAAAGTAATTCTCCAAATAGAAAGTGTGGGCAATATTACACAGAAGTCACAAGAGAATGGTATGCATGAGGCACACGTGCATGTGCGCAAGCACACACACACATACACACACACACACACACACACACACACACAGAAACCACTGCCCCTTTCTTCAACATTGCAGCAGTTCTCATACTTTAAAGAATATTACTTCTTTGAAGATGCCAAAAGAAATATTATTTAATAAACTAATTACATATAAGCAGGTTTTAAAAAATGCCTCCCTTTAATATCATCATAAGCGCTGGCTATTGCCCGCAATTTGAAACAAATCCTGCTGCCACGGCCTCTACAGAAAAGAAGAAGCTCATCAGTGCTCAAGCAGCTCATGTATCATTAGTGACCACTAGGAGTAGGTACAGTCATGGATCTGCACAGCTAAATGAAGATCTTTCTTTTTTTAAAAACTCATTTTGCATAATATATTGGGAGGAATTAGGACAGAGACAAGGAGTTAAAACAAAGAAGGTAATCTTTGAGCTCGTGAATTACTGTGAGATATCACAAGGCAAAGTGGGTCAGTGTAATAGTACAGCAGGTAGGATGTTTGGCTTGAACAGCACACCTGGGTTCAATCCCCAACAACCCATATGGCTTCCAGAGCACTACTAGGAGTAATTCCTGAGAGCAGAACTAAGGGTAATCCCTGAGCATTGATGGGTGTGACACAAGAAAAAAAAAATAGGCAAAATTAAGTCTTTTAGGGTAAAAGATTTTTTTAAATCTTTTTAAATGTCTCTTACAGACAGAAAATTATTGAATCTTCTCAAAATCTGACACTCTGTCTTACTAAAAGTGTAGTGAATTCACAGAGGTTTATAAGAATGATTTCTCCTACCTTTTATCATATTTTCCACTTCACACACATTTTTGTTTCTCATGCTCCTCACAGCTTTCGTACTTCCATCAAATAGGTTAGATTTTACTCTGCTGGCTTAAAAATCACACAGGATTTTAGTTTCTCACCTTAATAAGTCTACTCATGCATTCATTTTATATTTCTTATAGCAGTCCTCACTAACTTCAGTTTCAACAGAAATGTGTCAGCAGATTATTTTTCTCTCTAGACTCCAATACCAGCTTCCTTCTGTTGATATTTTATATAGTCTCAAATATGAATGAATAGATTGCAATTGTTAATCATTGCCTGCTTGAAAACAGTTTTCATTAGAATATTTACTATATTTAGTTTGAACAGCTTATTGATTCCCCCTTGTGTTGCTTTTTTCAGGATAACTTCCTCCAAGAATGTTTGCTGAGTGTATGTTTAGAGAATGTCGAGAACTAGAGTTTCAGGCATTATTTTTACTTTACTTCATTCTAATACTTAAGTGACAAGTAAAGTGTTAGGTTTAATTTTGCTTTTGCAATACTTTGTGGATCATACTCCATTTTTTCTTGAACCCTGGGGTGCTGTTGAAAAGTCTGGGAGTTGATATCTGAGTACAAGATAACTGAAGCCGTGTGTGAGATCACCAAGTGAAACACAAGGAGAAGAGAAGGGAGTCAAGAACTGACTCTTGAGATGGGCCAGTTCTTAATGAGCAGTATATAAGAGAGTTATTATGAACTACACTGGAAAGGAACAGCCAGAGATATGCAAATACAATCAAGAGTGTGGTTATATAAATGAAGAAAGAAGGAATTTCAAAAATTAGGCATTGTTCAGCAATATCAAATGTTAGACAAGTTAAGTAAGATGTAGAATGGAAACTACATTCAAATTAAATCTTGCTTTTGACTACAATGTGGAGGGATTAGAATGGGAATGTGTCTATCCATACTCCTCTCAATAACATCAATAACCTGAGTCCCTTTGATAGTCTGAATTCATAAGCTAAGGAAATTATTGCTCTATCTAGCATTGCATTAACATCTCCATGTTTTTTTCCCCCACAATAGAAACATCACTTCACTAATATCACTTGTCTTCCCGTTGATCTTTGATTTGCTCGAGCGGGTGCCAGTAATGTCTCCATTTGTCCCTGTCACGTGCTAGAGTAGCCCAATGATATTTGCTCACTCCAGGAACAGGAAGAGCCTCAAACCGTTCATTCACAGTTTTGGCGAAGAAGTCTGACCATCTTATTGGTGGGCGGCCACACGGTCTTTTGACGTCCCGTGGAATCCAGTCAGTAACGGCTCTAGTCCAGCGGTAGTCTCTGAATCGCATTACATGTCCGCCCCATCTGATTTTTGATGCCTTGGCAAACAAGACAGCGTCCCGGATTCTTGACTGTCGACGGAGGTCGGAACTCCATATTCCTTCTCTCACTTGAGTGAGACTTGATACTCCTAGCATAGCTCTTTTGATTCTTCTTTGGAATACTCGAATAGTGTTCTCATCCTGTTTGCATCGGGCCCAGGTCTCTGAGGCATATGTTATTGCAGAAAGAATGGTGTAAACAAAAAGATGTGCCCGGAGTCTGAGGTCCTTTGTCCTCTTAACCACTTCCTCGACGCTCTTGAAGGCGTTCCATGCTGCTCTCTTCCTCCTGCGCAGTTCTGGCTCCAAGTCATTCTTCATGTTGATTTCTCGACCCAGGTACACATAGCTGTTGCATTCAGAGATGTTCGTTCCATTGAGAGCAAATGGAGCTTCAGGGACTAGTTCGTTTTTCATGAGCATTGTCTTGTTGAGGTTCAGCTGCAGTCCGTCCTTTCCACACTCACGGTCGAAGTCGGCCAGCATTTGTGCCTCCTGGCTAATGTTTGGTGTTATGAGAACAATGTCATCAGCGAAGCGGAGGTGGTGTAATTGCCAACCGTCTATCTTCACTCCCATTCCTTCCCATTCCAGTTGTCGCATGATGTTCTCAGAGCGGCACTGAAGAGTTTCGGTGAAATGGTATCACCCTGCTGCACCCCTCTCTTTACATCAATAATCACTTGTAGAATGGTGAGATCCTGGTGGTGAATCCATAATACAGCGCTCGGAGGATTTTGATATACTGAATTTGAATGGCCTGTTTGGCCAGGACTTCGATGACCACCTCAGTCTCAACAGAATCGAAGGCCTTCTTTAAGTCGATGAACGTTAGACAGAGCAGCATCTTGAACTCTCGCAAAATTTCAATGAGTTTGGTCACTGTGTGGATATGGTCTATCATGCTGAATCCCCTTCGGAACCCAGCTTGCTCGCATGGTTGTCCTTCATCTAAAGTTCTGCCTATTCTATTCAGGATGACATGAGTGAACAACTTGTAGATGACAGACAGCAGGTTGATTGGGCAATAGTTGCCGATGTCATGGATGTCTCCCTTCTTGTACAACAGAACGGTCCTAGTGGTTTTCCACTGAGACGAAACCTTTCATTCAGACTGGTAGCGTGTGAAGAGCCAAGCCAGTGTACTGATGAGTACTGGTGGCAGATTCTTCAGGTGTTCAGGTGTGACCTTTTCTGGACCGGGTGCTGTATGCATCTTTACCGACAAAATGGCGTGTCGGATTTTGGAAGGGAGGATGTTGGGAACAACATATCCATCCTGAGGAATTTGGTATGTGGGCAGGTGGACATGGATGTCAAAGAGATCTGAGTAGGAATCGTGAATAATCCTCTCCATTGCCTTCTGGAAGATGTGATAGATCCATCAAGACGTTGGAGGCCAGTCATCTTGGTTTTACAGTTGGTGAAGGACAGGTGAGAATTGCAAATACTTTTCCGGCTTCTGCCACATCGGCCAACACTGCTGCTCTTCTCTCTTTGAGCTCTTTCTTTATCGCTTCTCTGCACAGCTTTGCAAGCTCAGATGTTAGCTTGTGGTTGCCTGAGGCTCGTGCCAAACCACGTTGGCGAATGAGCTCAAGAGTTTCCGAAGACAGGCGTCTGTTTGTGGCTTTCTCACTCTTGGCATTCTTCGCGCAGTCATGGAGGTGCTGAACCAGTCGATCGTATTCCTTGTCAATGTTGTCAAAGATGGCATCTTCCCAGGTTGCTGCAATAGTGCCAAAGAGCTCCCAGTTGGTGGTCATTCTGGGAGTTCCTGTCATATTTTAATAGAAATATAAAAATATAAAACCTTGGTTTTGGGAATACAATTTTTAATATAGCTATAGATAGCTAAAAATTCATGCAATCACTGCTTGGGAGTGAACACCATAATTGTCTGATAAATCTGTGTCATGTAAAAGACAACAGTGACAGTGACTCTGCTTAACCTATTTATCACAGAAAGAAAGAAGTAGTGACCACTAGAGCAAGGACATTGGAATGTAGGTCTTTGTATTGGGAGTAGAGAAATAGTTCATTTCTATATGTGACTTTAATCTTTACTTCCAGTACAATTCTTATATGCATAAACAAAATGGAAGTAAAGTTAAATTTAAATCAAAGCATTAAATTCATTATGTTCTTTAAAATTCAACTTAAATGTCACTTATTCCAATTCCATCTCCAGCACTAACTTAGAAAACTTTGCTCCATAATCTTTTACAATCAAACTTTTTATGACAGCATTGATGAGGTCAATGACTCTACGAGATGTTTGATTCCTCTGAGGGAAGCATATTATTATCTTATTGGGCTGGAGTGATAGCACAGTGGGTAGGGTGTTTGCCTTGCACGCAGCTGACCCAGGTTTGATTCCTCCTCCCCTCTCGGAGAGCCAGCAAGCTACCAAGAGTATCTCGTCCTCACGGCAGAGCCTGGAAAGCTATTCGTGGTGTATTTGATATGCTAAAAACAGTAATAAGTCTCACAATGGAGACATTACTGGGGTCTGCTCGAGCAAATTAATAAGCAATGGGATGACAATGATATAGTGATGTGCCTTCCACAAAACCAATAAACAAATAGCCAAGTGGCTAATAAAATAGATATTATTATCAGATATGTTATATATACTATGTTTTGTCCAGACAAAATTTCTTACTAACCAAGTGACAGAAATCTACATCTTCTGAATTAGGAGTAAATTAGGAGAAATACATAAAATTAGGAATAAAAACATAAAATATGTGAGAATTTCAGATTTTTGTATATGTTTTTGATATTTGTCCATAGGTGGAGGGCTTGACTCTGAGTTGAACTTATCTAGGAAAATTATTCACTTTGGAGTAGTAGAATATGGGGCTTATCAATGTGTACTCATTTGTAAAATGAGAATGGTGTAGTTATGAATCAGGAGTAAGGGCAGGGAAGAACGGATGTGCTAATTCACAAAACAGAATGTTTTGGAAATGCTGGTGATTTTACAGTCCCAGAGAGTAGACAGAAACAGAATGGGGGAAAGGAAGTCACACACCATGTGGCAAAAGGACCAGTAAGACTCTTTTGATGGTGCAATGTCCTAAGAACTACAAAAATATGTGTTGTAACACTGTCTTATATTTCATGTAGTAGGCTATAAAGAGACACCTTGATCTCCAAAACACCAGTTGGAATGTCCCCGGCAAGTGAACAATAAACATTAAAAATACAAAAAGGACAGCAATTCCCTTGAAATTGCTGAACTGAATTAAGCACTCACAGTATTATGAAGACAACACTAAATTTCTATCTTTATTAATTATTCACTATCAATATATGGTATGATTAGCTTAGACCTTATCTCATAAGACTTTTTCTTCACTCTTCTCTTTTGGATTTCCCTGTCCACTGCGTATGTGCTCTGTTTAAATTCCTGTGTGAAGCGAACTTATACCAGGATCCTCTCATTCTATTGAGAGGAAGATTGGGAAGCCATTCTTTCTTTCCTTCCACAAGTGTGCAACATGTTTTTGTTTTAGTTTTGGGTCCATACCCAGTAGTGCTCAGGGCTCACTCTTGGCTTTGTGCTCAGAGATCACTCCAGAAGGGTACAGGGGAGCATATGTGATGCCCAATGTAACCCTGATTAGCTGTGCGCAAGGAAAGCATCTTCCTCACCATACTATTTCTTCTCACCTTTTCTTTTTAAAAAGAATGTAGGAGCTGGAGCCATTGCACAGTGGGTAAGGCTTTTGCCTTGCACACAGCTGACCTGGATTTGACTCCCAGAAACCCATATGGTCCCCCAAGCACTGTCAGGAATAATTCCTGAGTGTATGAGTCAGGAGTAAACCCTGTGCATTGCCGGGTGTGGCCCCAAAAGCAAGCAAGCAAACAAACAAAAAAACATAAAAAGAATGTAGATATCATTCCTTCCAGAAGACCCAGAAGGGAGTCATCCTCTGTTTTCCTGTATCATCATTATAATACAAGTCCTCTTCCCATAAGGAAGCAAACTGGCTATTACTCTTATTAATGTGATTCACTTATGACTTAAAAGTCCGATGTCGAGAGACACTTCTGCCACCATAGTAATCAAAAGACTGACTCTATCTCTGAAGAATTCAGCATTGTTCTGTTAAATTCCCAGAGAAGATAAGATATATGAGATGGAATGTTGACAAGAAAATATTACATAAGTATTTTCTATGAAAATATTACACAATATATACATATTACATAAAATTTATATTCCATTCCTCTTCACTTTGATATATCCATCCCCCCGTAACATAATTAGAACTTGACCTCTAATTAATCAATTTAACATGAAAATTTCAAATCTGTTTCTGTTATAATTTTTATAAAACTGCTATTGATTCAAATGTAAATAAAAAAATGTTGAAGATATAAGGAAAGTAAGATAAAGAATTTAAATAACCTACAGTAAATGCAGGTTCTTCCAGGAGACAACCCGTGCATAGTATAGATTAGGGCCCATTACCTAATGCAATCAGTTATTAATCAAAATTTCCTTTCTATTTTATCTATGATCTTCAAGCAAAACTTGAAAAAACTGCTTTAAAATTGAATATAGTATATTCATATATATAGATCATTTTATAGATAAATAATATACAGTAATCATATTTTCAAAGAAACATATTTACAAATTTATAATCAAGCATATGTAAGCCTAGAGCTCTTACTAAAATGTGTGATTGGGCTGGAGCAATAGCACAGCGGGTAGGGTGTTTGCCTTGCATGCGGCCGACCCGGGTTCAATTCCCAGCATCCCATATGGTCCACCGAGCACCACCATGAGTAATTCCTGAGTGCAAAGCCAGGAGTGACCCCTGTGAATCGCCGAGTGTGACCCAAATATTAAAAAAAAATTAAAAAAGATAAAATGTGAGATAAAAAATTAATAAAACCAATAACCAGAGACAGCAGGTAGAAAATCAGGTAAGAAGCTTGCCTTGCATGCAGACAACCTGGGTTCAATCCTGAAACCCCATATGGTCCCTAAAAAACCACCAGGAGTCATTCCTAAGCACAGAGTCAGGAGTAAGTACTGGGTGTGGCCCTCAAAATTAATACAATCATTATTAAGTTATTGTATACTATTTAAGGACACATGAAGGGTTTAAGGAGAATAGCCTTAAGTATTGTTAAATATCCCAAATTTTTCCAATCTCTTAAATCCTTGCATAATTAGAGAGCAATTAAGACTAAAATTAGTGCTAAGCAGGATAAATGTCAAATTCACCAGTGGGGGGAAAATGGTGGATATTAGAATACAATGTACTAAAATTTGTTGAAATGGTCAAATGATTGTAAAAAACTTTTCTTATTTTAACTTATTATTATTTCCTTAAGAATTTTAATTTCTTTTAGAATGTATTGCTAAACTATAAGTCAAATAAAAATAAAATAGTCAGAAATTTGAGAAACTAGAAAAATAACTACATTATAAAACTAAGGACAATGAAAACAATAATTTAAGAAGATAATGAAATAATGAGTACCACTAGCAACAATAATAACCAAAATCAAACAAAAACTATTTTAAAATGCATTAATTTCTGAGGGGTAGTTAAGGTTTATAAGAAACTAGTCACTTATGTTATATAATCCCCAAATTGGAGAGCAACCAAAATATCTATGCATGTTCATTAATAGGCAATTATTCAACTAAACTTAATATTTTCTGTGAAGCTGTACTCCTGCTTCATGCATACTCACATCAACTTTAGAATCATTGCCACGTCCCTATTCTACAATATTTTTAATATATTCTAAATCAGCCAATTTGAACTTGGTAAGTACTTTATTAATTTGAAAAAAAAAGTATTTTCTTTATACACACACAATATACCTGTTATAGATAGAGATGGCACAGAAGTAACTCTGACTTCAATATCTACAGAGGCTTAGAAATTAAGCAAAGGAGGGAGAAAGAGAAAGAGAGAGAGAGAGAGAGAGAGAGAGAGAGAGAGAAAGAGAGAGAAATTAAGTCAGACTTATACATTTGTCTCTATTTCCCAGAGAATCCTCTGTCCAGTCTCTTTCCAGTTCCATAGAGCATCTCTTCTTTATAGGCAAAGAGGACTGATATAGATGTGTCTGTTTCCCTGAAGTAAACATGCCCAGGCCCTTCAGGGATGCTTTCCCTCACTGGCAAACCTCTCTCCCAACCTTATAACTAAGAGCCTCTCAGACTTACTGATGAAGGAAAAAGTACCTATTCAAAATAACTGATACTCTACAAATGATGCCAAAGAGACCTGCATCTCTCTGGGTTTTCCACTCCTTTAAAGGCCTTGGATATCATCCTCCTCAGACCATTATTTGGGGTTAAAAAGACAATCATTCAGTTACTCAGATTTTCAGTCAAAAGCAAGTTCCTGAGCCAACCCCGCGGGATAGGAACATGTTGGGTTTCCCACAAGTCTGTGAGCCAGAGTTCAGGCTGAGAAGGGGGCATGAGAAGAGGTGAGGGGGACCAGAGGGAAACTGCCTGATGGTCTCCTTCCACCTAAATTACATAAATATATAAATTGTGTATGTAAGCCACAATTTAATGGGCTTTGTCAGTGTAACAATTCCATTCTGTCTCTTACACAATGTATTAAATCTATGAATATACTATTGTCCTGTGATATTACTAAGGGGATGGAAAGAAGGTGTAGAATGCTGACTAAGAGGGCAGAGTTAGAGATAAAAACCTCGGATTTTAGGGATAATGGTTGTTCATAAATGCAATGTAGGTATCCTCTGGTCATAGCTTTAGAGAGCTATAAAAACCGGAGGGTATTAACAAAACCTTCTACGGTTCCATTTCAGTAATTTTTTTTGACTTCTGTTGAATCATTATTCCTTTTGTTTTAAGAATAGAAATTCCTGATTCATCCTCATAACTCCTAACCAAAAGCAGAAAGGGTTCTGCTTTCTCTCACTATAAGTCCTCATTCTCACTTTTTAAAAATTCTCATCATATTGTGTCTTATAAAGCTATAATCAAATTGTGGATTTATTAATTTCTTTGAATCTGGGATAAAAATCTTAGGTTCAACTCAAAACCCTGCCATTTACTAGAACTGGGATACTAGAAAGTTACTATAATTTTGTGCCTCAGTTCCCCCATACCTAAAATAAAGATAGTTCATACATAGATACGTGTGGTGAGGATTAAATGAAAAATTGTAGTAAACACTGAGTAAATGTTAACAATTAATATTATTTACTCTGCCTCTGCAGTAACGAGAACACTATAAGGTCTTTTCGATAGTGTTAAAAATGTATGTTAGTAAATTACATAAAAGCCAATTATATTCATTTTTTACTAGACAGACAAAAAATTGACTCATAAAACCTGGTGAAATCTTCCTTCATTGATCAATGTCTTAAAACTTTTTAAATTTGGGTGGCCAAAAAGTGATAGTAGAGCAGGTAGTATCCTTGTGTTGTATGTGACCAACCTGGGTTCCATCTGTGGTACCCAATATGGTCCCACAAGCCCTGACAGGAGTGCAGGAGTGATCCCTAAGCACAGAGTCAGAAGAAATCCCTGAACACTACTATGTATGGCCAAATAAAATATTTTAATTTATATTTCAAAACCATCAGGACTAATTTGGTACTACTTAAATTTAATAATCTCCAATTGACTGGCATTACATATTGATAAATAATTTAAATAATTAAATCACATTTTAAAACTGAAGACATTAGTATTACTTTTTCTATTCATTCCATTATGAAATATTACTTTTCACAGTGCCTTGACAGAATTTACAAAGCACATGCCTTTATTTAGGAAATCAACCCAAATCAGAAAGTTTAGAAAATCTTCCTAAATAAGAAATATGTAATAATCTTATTCAAAAGTACCTTATCACCTGCTTATGATCACTTTATACAGTAATACTCGTCATACAATAAATAATAAATAAAACAGGTGCCTAAAGCACAATATTTCCTCTTATTTGTTATGTTGAACTTTGTACGATCCACGCCCATTATCACCTGGTAACTTTTAGCAATATATATCAGTGAGGGAGATGAGGTGAAAAATAAGGTGGATCCTCTCTTGAGAGAGAGGAGAGAGGAGACAGGAAGGATGGGAACACTCAGAAGTTTTGTCTTTCTCTCTGTCCTATACCTGCTAGGGGGCTGCAATTCGTCTCTGATTGAACTGAAAGACAATGGCTATGAAGGTATTATCATTGCTATAAACGCTGATGTGCCAGAAAATGAAGCTCTAATTACAGAAATACAGGTAAGAATTCTGCTTGAATTAAGAAAAAGAAAACATGTAGTTTTTATTATTAGAAAGACTTTTGAACACTCCAAGACACTTAAAAGCAGCATGATGCAGTGGAAATGATGCTATAATGGGCCACGAGAATTAGAGGAGTAGAAAGGGTTCTGCTTTCTCTCACTCTAGACCAAACAAATATGAGATATGCCCCTTTCTGAGTCGCGGTTTTTAAACTGTAACCTCAATAGTTGGAATTGCTGTTTCTAAACAAATACTTATGAATGAATTCTTCTGGATAGTCAGGGGGACACTAGGGAATTTTAAAGTACCAGATCTTGGGCAATGCATGTTATTATAGATAATAATAGATAGCAAGAAGCAGGGTATATGACAGCAAGCTGCTATGAAGAAAAATAAATCAGCAAAAACGAATGGAAAATGTTGGCAGTTCTGGGGAAGGGAGAGAATGTGATTACATTTCATAGTTGGTAGCAAGGGAAAGCTTTCCTTTGGAGATATTATCTGAGGCTTATAGCTCAAAGGGATGAGAGAAGAGCTCACAGAAAACAAGAGAGAGGAAATAGCAGGAAATAGAGGTATGGAGGTACGAACTGAATTGGTATGACCTGGGAAACAACTGGATTAAGCTGGTGAAAGGGTGGGCAGAGCAGAGATTGAGGTTGCAATTCCCAGGTCACTAGAAAGACTCTGAGTAATAGGAATCCATGAAAGCGGTGTGAGCAGAGAGGGATGTGCTCTCTCCTGCACGTTCAGCAGCCATTGCCTGTACCATGGACAAAATGTTGAGGGTGAGGGTGCTTCCACTTGTCACACAGCCTGTGACCATAGAGGTTGGAACAGGACACTGGATTTGGAGGCTTTACAATTGAGAATTTGTAGTGAATAAGGGTCAGTATATTGTAGGAGAGAGAACTCAAGTGATGTGATCTGGATATACTCTAAAGATATCACAAACAACTTTTCAGATGATTTGAATGTATGTGTGCTAGGGGACAATATGAAAAAGGAGTTAAGACTTTAAGCATTTGGGCCTGATCACATGGAGAAGATGGAATTATCATCAATTGAATTATACTCAAGTAGCAGTATTATTGAATCATAATTTTTATACTAGATTAACGATTATGTCTTGAGATGTCAATGGTTTATTTTCCTCATTCCTTTTATTCTTGTGTCTTTGGGTTTGATGGTGCTCGTTTTTAGAAGTATCAATGTCTTCATCTTCTTGACCCAGTTCAGACACTATAGGAATTTTGAGAAGAAACTTAATAGGAAGAAAATAGGCTTTGTTGCAAGGCAGACCTGGCTAAGTAACAGACCATCAAATTCTGTGGACTCAACACAGAATAAAATCTGAACACAGACAGTAAGGAAAATAAGAACCACCAGAGGACAATGTAGTTTTCCCAGGTGTTAGCAGTATCACTTTGCCAAAATCCTTAAAGTCTTAACTCCTAGACCTTAAAACTATTTCTATATTCAAAAGATTAAGCTTTTATACTGAGGAATAAGTGATTTAAATTCTGTCTTGAATCTTATTTTAGCACTACTTTTCAATTTTGACATATGAAATTTATCGCAAGGTACAGGGGTTATAGCCTCAGCTGGAAATGAATGTTTTCAGGAACTTTTATTAAATAAACAGTACTATTTATATTTAAATCACTTATTTAAATCACTTATTCCTCAGTATATTTAAATTATACCTAGTACTATTTATACCTAGCACTATTTATACCTAGTACTATGGGTATGTGTGTAGGTATTTGTACACATACATGCATAGGGACATCTATACTACATATATACGTTGATACTTGGGATTCCACTAAGTATTGGCTAATTGGGAGAACAGGTTGGATCTTTCTTTCATGACTACTTGTGTTTTAATCTGTGAACAGTTAGCTGTTCTGTGTGCATATTGAGAAGAGTTTGATACGCAAGGTATTTGATAGACTGAAATTATTGCTATTCAAATGTAGACTAGGAAAACAGTCCACATGTTTTTATTAAGACCATCAAGTCTAGTTAAATTTAAATAATATATCCAGTGAGTGCTTAACAGAAGCTTTCAAACTTCTGGCTTGGGAGGTGAGATAGATTTTGGAGGTGGGGATATATATATACACATATATATAGTCTATTGCTAAATTTTGTCATATTTATCCTGATTAATTATTCTAAATATTTATGATATGTTCCAGTAAATAGCACTTTGTGAATCAATTTTCAGGCGTTTAATTTTTGCATTTTGGATTACCAATTTTATTTTTTAAATTCTGTTTTTAGGAATGAAAATATAATACAGTGGGTTGGTTACTTGCCTTGCATACAGCCAACTTGAATTTGATCCCTGTTATCCCATATCATTCCCACACACCACCAGTTGTAATTCCTGAGTTCAGAGCCAAGAGTAACCCCTGAGCACCGAAGGGTGTGGCCTTAAAACCCCAAATATGAAATAAAATAAAATTCCACTTTACATATCTTGAAGTTCAAAAATGAGAAAATGTAATTGTCCTGTGCTTGAAAATGTATAAAGGCAAAGTTTTAAATAAAATCAACTAAATCCATAGTGGAAAGAGAGGATGAGGAGAGAAGTGAAAAAGAGAGAAAAGAGGGGGCTAGAGCAATAGCACAGCGGGTAGGGCGTTTGCCTTGCACACGACAGATCTGGGTTCGATTCCCAGCATCCCATAGAGTTCCCTTAGCACCTCCAGGAATCTTAATTCCTGAGTGCAAAGCCAGGATGTATCCCCTGTGCATTTCTGGGTGTGACCCAAAAAGAAAAAGAAAGAAGAAAAAGAGAGAAAAGAAATGCTAGAAATTCAGCCTGAAAAGTCCATGGGAACCATTATGGGCCACCGTGTTGCACCTCAAGGGGTCACAGTAGTTTTTTTGACTGAGAATAGTGAAATTCTTCTATTGTCTAAGTAATTTGCACAGAGCTATAAAATCTACAAAGTAAACAGAAATGGTCAGAATTCTATAATGTATTTCCCATGTAACTGCATTGTAGCAAGTCTCTCCTAGAGGGTGAGATTACAGTGAGCATAATCTCTCTTATCACTCATCCCTATAGACTATTTACATTGACATTAATTAAGTCTGTTCTCTTTAAAGTCTTTTTAGTTCCCCAAAGTAAGAGTAATGATATCAACCAATTTTATGATTGCATATGTTTAGAGTATTTTATAATTTGTTTCACATGTATTTGTTATTTTTTTATAAATTGTTACAATAGTATCAGCTTGAATGGTTTTGGTGAACAGCAATTGCATCTCCACCATCACCAAGTTGCCCAATACCCTCCACCAATGTCTCTGTTTCACCCCTATATTTGCCTGTCCCTACCCCCACTATACCACCCTCTTGATAACCTCAGTTTTGCATTCAGAGGTTAAAAATGGAGGTTAGGCATTACATCCTTATATTATCCTTAAATGTAAGTAATAAGGATTGAAATATAGCCCAGTGGTAGAGCACTTGCCTTGTGATACTTTGGGTTCAAACCCTGGAACTATAAAATAGTCTAAGATATGAGAAAATTGAACTTCAGCATGACATCAATTGGCAAGATCTATCACCCAAAAAGTACTAAACTAATTCTAGTGTTAGAACCAAGGACATGATTCTGAATTCTATGTCTTTATCATATCATAAAATTTCTCTGAACACGAAACAGAAGCAATTGATGAAGGATTATGAAACATCCTAGGCTTTAGGAGGCAGGAGGAATGGAGTGCGGGGCACATCCAACAGCACTCAAAGGTTGTTCCTGATTCTGTAATCGGTGGTCACTCCTGGAAATGGCCGGGATGTAGTATGTAGTGGTGGGATTAATCCTGGGTTGGCCACGTAGAAGGCAAGCACCTAAATTCATGCACTATCTCTGCAAAACTACAGTGAAAACTATTAAGTGTGCAAGATCAAAAAATAATTTTGTGTAGCAAAATGTGGTTAGCACAGTAGCAATTCTGAGGCGGAGAGTCTGCTTTTCAAACTGCTTTTAAATAAAGAAATGTTTGTCATGAATCCCTGCTCCTTTAATTCATGCCATTTGACCATGTTATATTTTCCCCTTAATAACAGGACATGGTGACTGAAGCTTCTGCTTACCTGTTTAAAGCCACAGAAAAGAGAACATATTTTAAAAATGTAAATATATTAATTCCAGACACCTGGAAACATAAACCTCAATATATGAGGCCAGGACGTGAAAGCTACAAACATGTAAGGCTCAATAAAATTCCTCTTAGAAATTATATTTTCTGAAAAAATATATACTTTCTGCTGTTCCTCAATTTTACTGAAAACTATTCCAGAGTGTTTCAGACTAAATTTTATCATTTATATTTCTAATGTTTAAAAAAACATTTTATACATTCCCAGGCTACTGTCATAATTGCACCACCTGCATCGCCAGGCAGAGATGAGCCCTACACCAGACACTTTTCACAGTGTGGAGAAGAAGGAAAATTCATTCACTTGACCCCTGAGTTTCTACTTGGAAACAAACAAAATGAATATGGACCAACAGGTAGGATTTCGAGTCAATAAATTTGGCTAAACAAGCAGCTTTGTACAATGTTTAAATCCAAACTCCTGTTACAACCAACTGTATCCTCGGACAACTGGCCTAGCCTCTCTGTACTTATTTCCTACAAAATCATGAATAGAGGTATTCTGAATTTCAAAATTGTTATAAATATCAGGCAACTCATGCAATTATATTCAGTACAGTGTTTGTGGAAATTTGAAAACAGGGCAGTAAATTATAAATGTATTTCTCAAGGCATTTTTGGACTTTAATAATTCAGTATTCCACAACTGGACAATAATCAATAATCTACTGCCTCCATGAAAAGCAGCATGTGGTAAGCTGAAAAGTGCCAAGGTACATATTTCTGTACAGGATGAAACATTCAGGTACTATTAGTGGCTGATACTATTATTCAACTTATTTGTTTGAATCAGATGAACTTTCCAAGTAAATGATCCTTTCTAGCTATAAAAATGGTTATTTCACCTACTTCAACTTACAAGTTAAGATCACTAGTCCAAAAGAAGCAAAGCATATTATTTTTATTATGAAACTGTAACTTATTGTTAAAGAATGCCTTAACTCATATGCCTCTATTGTTTATGAAAACTTTCCTGAGTTCACATACCCCAGGTACACCTCTCCCTCTTCCATTGCCCCTTCAGTGAGCTTTGATTAAGCCCCTTGTCTCTGTTGAACATTCAGCTAGCCCTGGTCCTCAAATTTATTGGGAATTGTAATCTACCTGGTCTTAAAATCTCCTTTCTCACACCCCAAGCTTCTTCTCCCCCCTATACCTTAACATCACCCTGTTTGTTCTCCTTACAGCTGTGTCCCTTTACACCTTTATAGTCATACATCTTTCCAACTTGGCATGTCAGGTAAAATCAGTGATTTCAACTCTAAGTATAAAAATCCCAACTTCCTCACTACTGTTATCTTTCTTTGATTCAACTTGTCATTCATTGGTACTAAATTCCACCCAGTTTTATTTGGTTCATTTAATATGCTTCCAACATTTAAAAAAAATCACAAAACCATAACAAGAAAATAATACAAAACATTTATTTCAAAGCTCAAGGAAGCCTCAACACTTCTCAATGATACTTTTACTTAATTCTTTTCTTTCTTTTAAATTTTTTAATTATTGAATCATTGTGAGATACAGTTACAAGCTTTCATATTTGAGTTTTAATCAAACAACAATGAGATATAATCACACACCATAGAGACTGTCACACATTCAAAAGGACAAAAGCAACCAGTGCTGGTGTAGATGTGGGGAAAAAGAGGTGCTCTTTCACTGTTGGTGGGAATGCTGACTGGTCCAGCCTTTCTAAAAAACAATATGGACATTCCTTCAAAAACGAGAAATTGAGTTTCATGAGCCTGAGTACTTATTTCTTTTCAACTTTCTTTTTCAATATGCATTTCAAGTTTTATATGCTGTCTAGTTATTCTTTTCATTCCCAGTCATTAAAATATTCCTTACTGAAAAAAAATTATTTTCAAATTTATGTCCATTTTCAACTCCCAAAGTTTATGGGAGTTAGAAGTTAAACTTCTGTGCCTACTTCAGACCTATTCCATAACTGACAGCTTTCTATAGCTGCTCATTTCAGATATGCCTCCAACTGCCATGAAGTGACTCATATGTGTGTGGAAAAAAAAAGTCAGATTCTGCAAAAACAGTGCCCTAAAAACAATATGGCTTTTGGGAAAAATAATATTAATTAAAAAGTCTTTAGTGTTCATGTAATTTGTGCTAAAAATGAAAACATTACATACGCAAAAGAAAATTGGACCATCCAGGCAGCACTTCACTCTGACTAGAGATTATCATCAAAGCAGATATTAGAATAACATACGAAGTAAAATGCTTTTACAATTGTTTACAGGACAAATGGAAAGTGAGAAGATGATGCACATTGGAATGGAATTCTAAGAGAGCTGGAATTTTTAAATAAAAATTCTAAATATTTAAGGTGTACAACATGGTGACTTGACATGCATATATACTGAGATGGGCAGGAGCGATAGCACAGCGGGTAGGGCATTTGCCTTGCACTCGGCCCACAAGGGTTTGATTCCTCCAGCCCTCTCGAAGAGCCTGGCAAGCTACCAAGAGTATCCCACCCACACATAGAGCCTGGCAAGCTACCATGGTGTATTCTAATATGCTGAAAACAGTAACAAGTCTCAAAATGGAGACGTTACTGCTGCCTGCTCAAGCAAATCGATGAACAACAGGATGACAGTGATACAGTGATACAGTCATATACTGAGATGACAACTGCCCTCAAATAATTTCATGATTCGTATCCTGCCACATCCACTTTAACGTGTACCTTTTAGGTTCTATCACATACACCTTCCCAATATAGGTGAAAATGGGGGCCGGGGCAGCCATAAACTGAAAACAAAGCATATTTGAGAGGGGACTGTACTGGGGAAGTCACAGAGTAAGCAATTTTGAATTGTCTTAAATATCATCAAATTCCTATTTTAGTAGCTGATATAGGGTACCCACCCCCCATATATAATTTCAGTTCACTACACTGGCTCCATTCAAGTATGAAACCTTAAATAAGTGATGAGATATAGTTACTTAGATATATGTTAGTATGTGAATTCTTGCTCCTTGTTTTTTTTTTGCATTTCTTATAAATTCGAAGGTGATAATGTTGCTAGTCAACAAGCCCACAAAAAACTTTTTGAGTATCAAAAGCAAAAAAGCTTGACATATGATTTTGGTATGACATTATTGACCTTGCCCCTCTTATTTTCAGAACCCAGCAATTAGAGTAATACAATGCAACAAAACAGATATCATTTCCCACTTTTTTTCCGCTGCTGTTTACTTTTTTTACTATTGATTAAAATTCCACCTTTTTCTTCAATCTTTAAGCTATGCATTTACCTTTATTCTTACATTTGCCATATAGTAATTCTAAGAAAAAGATTTTTATTCTGACTTCCCCCTGTCAGCAACTACGTATTACTCACCTTCTAATTTCAAAGATGGTGCTGAACATACATATTTAATCATTTTATGTTATAAGTGAGTGTATTTAAGAATAATACATTAATTACTTCACTTAGACATTTATGAAATTATTATTATATAGAGTCTATGGCTATGTTTTTCATCTCTTTTATTATAAGCCCTTAAGAAACATATAGAGACAGTTTTTAACATTTAATTTATATTGTCAGAAATTTTAGTGTCACTAGTACATTGTATATCTGCCTATTTTGTTGGTTGGAGTGAGCTTCATAAAGCCAAAAATCATCTTAATATGATTAAACATATTACTAAGAACAACTTCGTTTTTCTCTCCAAGAACCAAACCCAAAGCCAAGTCTCTATGCCCTTATCAAATATAAAACAAATACTTCATTGATAATATTTTAAATGAAATATAGTATACTTAATATAAACCATTTCATATAATGTAGTATAATAATTTTATTTAAAAGCCTATTTAGTCCTTTAAAACCAGAACATCAATATTTTCTTGAAAATTTAAAAACTATTGGATGGACTACTTTTGCGACTTGAATTCTGATATATATTTGAAATATTTTCTCACAGGTCGACTGCTTGTCCATGAATGGGCTCACCTCCGCTGGGGAGTGTTTGATGAGTACAATGAGGATGAGCCTTTCTACGCTGCTTCAAACAAGAAAATTGAAGCAACAAGGTATGACCAAGAAATGACCAAGCTCATTTTCTTAAATTACTTTAGGTTGTTACTTCTTTTTATGAATTTCTTTTAAATGCTAATTATTTTCTTTGAGCTGGATCTATAGCATAACCGGTAGGGCATTTGCCTTGCATGTGGCCAACTCAGGTTCGATTTCTCCATCACTCTCGGAGAGCCCAGCAAGCTACCAAGAGTATCTTGCCTGCATGGCAGAGACTGGAGAGCTACCTGTGGCATATTTAATATGACAAACACAGTAACAACAAGTCTCACAATGGAGACATGACTGGTGCCCACTTGAGCAAATCGATAAACAGGATAACAGTGCTACAGTGCTGTTGTCATTTAACAGTAGATCATACAGGTTGTATCACAAAAATAGTATTATTTTACTTTAGTAAATGTATCTCAAAGTAGCTTGTGGTCTATTTAAATTACACATAAATTCAAGAACAATTGGTAGGTTGAATGACATATGTTTATAGCTCGCCACTATAGCTGACAGAACTCATTTGTGCTAAAACTGTGCTCTGTGGAAAATGTTGTACTATATGCTAGGAGACCAAAATTAAATTGCAAAAGAATGGATAAGAAGGACTAGCAAGTAATGGGGACTGTGGGCTGAATAAAACATCAACAGTTTTAGAAGCCAAATGGAAATTTCTTTGTATTTATCAAGTTCATTTTTTAAGATCTTACCTATATCTTGCAAATTTAGGGAGTAGGAGAGTACAGTGGTTAGACCTAGATTCAATTTCCAGATGCATGTATTCCCCAAGCATCTCTAGACACAGCCCTGGAGGCTCCCAGCAATAGCCCGTTGGCCCAAATACCCACAGCACCACAGGGCCCAAACACACTGCAGCCTCAGGACCAGGCCACTGAAGTGTTGGCCTAGGGACTCAGGGACTCCTGAGCAATTCCTAGGATACCCAGACCCCAACACCAACGGAAACAGATAAATATTAAAAATTATTATGAAGTAACCTCATTTAAAGTGCTAATTATCCTTACAAAACATTTTAGACAGTAAACATTTCATGTTGAATACGTTACTACTGTCAGATACCAGTAATTTTTAAAAAATCATCTGAAATAAAAAAATTAAGAAATTTAAAAAATATATCTAACATCACAGTTAATAAGGCACAGAGTACAGTTCTCCTGGTTCTAAGAGCAAGAGAAACAAATTAGGGGAAGAAATCCAAATACAAGTGCCATCAATTTAATCAATTTCAAATGCACTGCTAGGGTTTAGGACTTCCGACAAAAATTGGATAAACAAAAGAGAGGATTTTAATGAAGACTTCACTGACCTGAATGCACTTGTTTTAGGATACATTAGAAAAATTTTGTATGTTTATACCATGTTTTCTCAAAATGTATAATGTCTTCTAAAAATTTTATCTTTACCTTTAAATATATATAATATCATATGCCTCATGATATTGAGGCAACAGAAGTATATATGGCTCTAGGAAGCTAACTCCTAAATGACTAAATAAAATCAAGTTATTTCTTCTTCTGGGGGGAAAACTGGGGAGGGCCTTACTAGTGGTACGCAGATGACCTAGTGGTACCCAGTGGCCACATCTGTGATTCTCAGCCCACTAACCCTGTGGTTCAATGCAACTTTTTCTACCTGAAGTGATTGAGGGACCATGTGGCACCAGGAATAGAATCCAGAAAGGCCTAGCATGTGCCCTCACACTGTACTATCTCCCTGCTTAAGGAATTGCTTCTTGAATTGCTTGTTTGAATTGGAACAACATTAGACATATGGGATATATTTACAATTCCAGCTTATTTATTGTAACGACTGGCCAAATTCATGTATTTATATCTTTATCAAAATGCCTCCCCATCGCAGTTCCATCCTTTCAGAATATCATCTTAGAAATCCACAAAGAACTTGAAGCTATAGTTATTCCAAGAAGAAATGTTTTCATAAGTTAGTTTAAATAACCGCAATGCATTTCCCAACACAAAGATACTAGAAAGATGTTGTAACTGGGAACCTGCAGCCATGACTCTAAGGGCACATGCCAGGCCTTCCTGGTCAGCAGCAGCTTTCATGCCAGCAGCAAACTAAATGTGTGCATATATGGGGAAACCATTTAAAGGTTCTCTCTGGTGGACTCTGAGGGAGAGTACACGGGGAACTGGTTCAATTGCCATCACCACATGTTTCCCTTGAGAGTAACAGGGGTAATCCCTGAGCACAGAGCCAAGAAGACCCCTTAAAAACTACTGAGTGTGGCTCTAATGCACCCCAAATAAATACATTAAAATTTAGCCTCAGTTTCCTGAAGAAAGTAACTTCTCTTATACAGACACTTAAACTTTACTGTAAAACAGGATAGGTTGACATACAAATCTGAATTAAACCTGGTGTAGGTTCTTGGCACTCCGGTGGTGGTGGAGGGACAAGAGTTTTGTATATCATAAGCATGAAGAAAGTACTATTGTAACAGTGTTACTCAACAACAATAAAAATATTATAAAAATAAAACCTTAGTATTAGAATCAATGTAAAATAAACACAAGAGATTTTTTAAGTGCCCAGGGTTAACTGGATTGATTTAAAGGGTAATGTCAATATTTTTTTAGGTGCTCCAAAGGTATTACTGGTGTAAATAGAGTTTTTAAGGATCAAGGAAGCAGCGATGTACTTAGACCATGCAGATTTAATTCTACAACAAAACTATATGAAAAAGATTGTCAGTTCTTCCCTGATAAAAAGCAAACTGCAAAAACATCAATAATGTTTATGCAAGCTATAGATTCTGTAAGTATCCAACTGTCACTTCAAGTTGCATATTTATAATCAAATTATATGTTACTGTGTTTATAAAATATCCATAAGATAACCTGAAAGACTACCTGGATTAATACAGAGTTCTTTGAACAGTCACTGTCACATAATAAGCTCTCAACTAATACTTTTTAATGTTAATATAGTTATTGTAGCTCTTTATATTTCATTAGAAAACATATTTACAAAGCGTTTTTAAAGGTTTTTATACTTGTGAACAGACAAAATAATAAAGTAAATGGTAAAATTCATATTAGTCTTATTACATTGTGTGTAATTTTTTCATTTTGTTGAACTTTTAGGTTGTTGAATTCTGTAATGAAAAGAACCATAATAAAGAAGCTCCAAACCTACAAAATAAAAAGTGTAATCGCAAAAGCACATGGGAAGTAATCAGAAATTCTAAGGATTTTAATAACACGAAGCCTATGGTGACACCACCCCCTCTGCCTGTGTTCTCATTGCTGAGGGTCGGTGAAAGAATTGTATGCTTAGTTCTTGATAGGTCTACAAGCATGGGGGTAAGTTTGTGTGCCTACTTTTGCTGGATGTAGGACAGAGGTATCAAACCCTAAAAGCTCAGCACTGTAACCGGTATCTGCTTTGTCCAAGCATCATACTAGAAATCGATTTCTGTAATCATAACCTCAAGAGAATCAGTGAAAAATGTTAGTGATAGACTTGAAAAGACATAAAGCATGAGAGTCTGTTCTTTCTAGAAAATGAAATTGATTGAGTGAAACTTGAAACCCTTTTGTAATATTTTGTTAGCTCAGAACTATGCATTGAAATATGGAAATATTTCCTAATCTTTCCCCCTTTATCCATTGGAAATATCTGACAGACATAAGAATAGAATGGATTTGTAGTTTCCTTTAAAGTCAAGAGACAAAATCAACCAGAGAATTTTTAAAAGGGCTGTATTGTTTAGGAATTAGTTATCAGATGACTTCTTTGTTCTCAAAAAAATAGACAAACAGCAATACCAAGTCTGGAGAGATAGCTCAAAGGGCCGAGCACATCCTTTGCATAAAAGAAGGTCTGGGTTTGATTCCGGGAACCACTTGGAGTGATCACTAGCCAGAGCCAGGTATAACCCCTGAACACATTGGCTGTGGTCCACAAACAAACAGAAACACTATAAAGAAGATAAGTCTAGATCTAGTCATTTATTCCTTCTACCCACATTCAGTAAAAAGTACACATTCCGCTAGACTCTAGAAATAGAAACTCTTTTTTCAGAAGAGTTCACAGTTAGATAAAAAGTTCTCTCTTTTTATCCTCACCTGATTGTTCTCTAACATCCTTCAGAGTTTAGTGCGGGCATCCAGTTCATCCAGGATATGAGTTTGTCTTCCAAACTGGATTAAGAAATGTCTTTTTCTGGTCTCCCCAATCTACCTATGCAAATCTCCACTACAATACATTTTACTAAACTCAAATTTATCTCCTAAAAAGATAAGCAGGGCTCCTTTAGGACTCAGAATTGAACTTGAAAAATTATTTTATTCTTTGTATCTCTTTAGTCTAGAACAGATCTTATAGTATACAGGACTCAGAAAAAAGAATTGTTGAAGTGAATGTACCACAAATGCACTGTCTACAGCACTGTCATCCCATTGTTCATCGATTTGCTTGAGCAGGTGGTAGTAACATCTTCGTTGTAAGACTTGTTACTGTTTTTGGCATATTGAATGCTACACAGGTATCTTGACAGGATCTGCCATGATGGCGGGATACTCTCAGTAGCTTGCCAGACTCTCCAAGAGGGACAAAGGAATCAAACCGGGTTTGCCGCGTGCAAAGCAAATGCCCTACCTGCTGTGCTATCACTCTAGTCAGTACCACAAATGATAATGCATAATGTCATAAGGCACCCAGAAGGAGGACACATTTAAGACAGAACATAACATTCTGAAGATCAGGAATAGTGTCTTTAATAAAAGAGAGTTACTGGGAAAAAGCAGAGAATGATACCACTAAATGTAGCCATCCATAACAGCATAGAGCTCCAAAAAGAACTAAACATGAACAGAAAACTGTTTTGGGTAGTGTCACTGAGGAAAGATGAGATTTCTTACTGGGAGAAGATAAGCATAAGCATCCTTCCCTAGGTAGGGTGCCGGCAGAGCCAAGTTAAACAAGAAAAGTAAGTTGTATATGATATAGAAGAAATTTCTTGTTGTGATTTGGTTCTAGAGAGTGCAGAAAAACAAATAGGCATGTGTTTGGAAGAGATACCAAAGTTAGTTGGTGTTAATAGACTGGAGGGAAAAAAAATCAATGAAGAGATCTAGAACAAGGGCATTCACCTAGGGAAGAAAGATGTGCATCTTAATGGGATACCCACCCACACCCCACACATTTTTCAATTAATCCATTGTCTGAAACTTGATAGGGTGAGGTTAGAAGTAAAAGAGAAATTGGGAAAGATGGCTACTGGGTCTCTCAGAATATCTGCTACTGGGATGTTTCATTTTAGGGGTAGCCTATTTCCCAATGGATAGAGAAACGTTACTCTATAGTGGGTAGTACCACATTATCCTCTAGTTTCAAACTGTGAACCTTCGTGATTGGTTTAATCTTGACACAACTGAAGTATAATATCCCAATGATAATTAGGCATTATGAATGCCCTCAATTTGTAGTTCTAGAACCAAGAATCAATTCTAGTTAAGTTTTCACTATGTGTATTCCATAAAACACATGACTATCTTAACTTTATCTAAAATGCTATAGCATCAATATTCATGAGAGAAAATTTTAAACAACAAATGCTGTTTACTCATTTTATGTAATCTGTCATTTTTTCCAGTTGAAAGCCATTTGATCATTTTTCTTGTTCTTTATAATTCAGGATTATAATCGTCTGAATCGAATGAACCAAGCAGCAAAACATTTCCTGCTTCAGGTTGTTGAAAACAGATCCTTTTTGGGAATAGTTGTTTTTGATAGTAGTGCTTTTACTCAAAGCCCTCTAATCAAAATAACAAGTCAAAAAGACAGAGAGACCCTCGTGGAAAAGTTACCTCCACAACCTACGGGAGGAACTTCCATTTGCTCTGGAATTCGAAAGGCTTTAGAGGTAAAAATCACAATGGCTAATTAGTTTTCCTTTTTATATTTTACTAAAACATTTTAATGTTAACTGCTGTTTTACATACCTGAAACTTAATTTTAATGTGACTCCTAATTCATAATCCTAAAAATCATAGGAGTAAGCAAAAAGCAGGAAAAATCACTAGAAATTTTTGTTTTGGAAAAATTCCATTAATACTTTGATTAGTTTACAACGTCATTTCCAACTGTTTTACACTGTGAATTGAGCCTGTCCTTCATACTGGTCTATAGGACAGCATTCATAACCAAGGGAGAAAAACAGTGATTTTCAAGCTTTCTATACCTGTAGATCAACACTGGTCAATGGATAGCTGGTGGAAGAATGCTGGTTTACAATACTAGAGAAATTAATTGGCTATAAAGCATACATAAAAACAATAAATGTGCATTGTGCACAAATTTTTGTGAAGGAACCAAACAGGGTGATGTGATAGGGAAAAAAGGAGGCCCAGCACACCTCACCGAAGCGTACTTCACTTCAATGAAGGCCACTGAAGGTAACATTCTAGCTAATATTTGAATGACGACAAGTCAGTGGTTCAGGTAGAGAGCACATGCAATATTCTTTGGGAAAGAGGTATAAAAAGACTAGACTATTCCAAGAAATGATAGATTGTAGTGGTCTGTGAAGTTTTACAAATATATAAAATGTATTTTGCAGATAAATGTTTAGATATCTCAGAGCTGAATATATATAAAGTTTATCATTTAAGAACAACAGAATGATGTTCAAGAGCTTTCAGTATCAGACACATTTATTTATGCTTTAAGAATACAACTCCACAAATAAAGTAAATTGTAAAAAAAGTGATAACAGAGGAGCGATCTTGGAAGTGGTTGGGAGTTCATTTCTTGGATGAAATTTATGAAGTATGAAATATCTGAAATTTTTTTTCAGTAAAAAGTAACTTTATAAGACTGAACTAAGGAATAAATCAGTTACCTTTACTACTCATCTCTCTCGATAAGTCCCTCACTGAGTTCTCAATACAATTTTAAATTTTAGTTCAGTTATTTACCTGAATGAAGAAACTGTACTGCCTACACAGCAGTCAAAATAGACTAACTCACTGGCTGTGATCTGAACCATCCAGTAAAAGAAAATAAAAGGGACTGGAAGATAGACAGTGGCAGGGTGCTTATCTGACGTGGTTGACCAGGTGTCAATCCCTGGCACTCATATGGTCCCCAGAGCACTGTCAGGAGTGATTCCTGAGTGTAGAGCCATGAGTAAGTGCTAAGCATCATTGAATAGTTGTCAGAGAAGATGAAATAAAATTACTATTCTGAGATAAGTTTTTTTTATACTTTCTTACAGACACCTAGACATCTTTTTCTTTTAGCATACTTTACTTTTCTCTGTGCATTTTCCCCTGAATTCCTCAAAATCTATTTGATCTAGAAACATTAAGTAAGTATCTTCTGGCTATGTTTACAGGAAATTAAAAAAGTACATCCCCAAGTAAATGGATCTGAAATAGTACTGCTGACGGATGGGGAGAATAATACTCCAATAGACTGTGTTGACGAAATGGTACAAAGCGGGGCCGTCCTTCATTTAATTGCTTTGGGAAGAAATGCTGACAGAGCTGTCATTAAAATGAGCACTCTAACAGGTAATACATGACCTAGATATTTTAGTCCCTGGATAGTAGTGTATAAGTGTAGAAACAGAAAAATCCATTGTTTCTTTAAAGCTACTCTTTGTAGATCCTGTCAGAGCAGAGGATCAGAGATAGAGCCCAACCACTGTCTATTCTCAAGGTGCTCATAACAGCTGACTGGAGAGAAAAAATAAAACTACTTATCAGATAACAGGATAATCAACTAACCTTCGCATAGTTACATAACATTATTTAGGAATTAAGCACGATGTAGTCTGAGGAAGACCATTCTTCGGGACTGTAAAGTCAGGAAAGAAGACAACAAAGATCAGGTGACTTCTGAGTTGAGTCATAAACAAGGTGTTGCCTTTTTTTAGATGAAAATGGCATAAAAGAAGATAAATCAGGGCATAAGGAAAATATGGTGGGATGACAATGAAGCATTGTGAGAAATCATCAGATCAAGTCATGGACTGCCTCAGATCCATCTTTTTCCTCTCTTATTGGGGTCTAATAACACATATTGAAACAAAGTATGGTGTGTTTGCTCTGTTATGTTATTAATCACTAAGATTTCACTCATAGTTACACATCTACTAGGAATCACTCTAATTTGTATTTATATTATAGGAGGAAAGCATGTTTTATCAAGTGATGCTTCTGAGAACAATGGCCTTGTGGAAGCTTTCTCAGCCCTTACATCAGAAAACACTCCTCTCTCTGAAAAGTCTCTTCAGGTCAGAGTTCTTATTCCTGGACAATTTGTCTTGTCATAATATTAATCAAAAAATGATAATTAGGTTTTGAGCTATATATTTTTGACAAAGTAAAATTTTAACTGAAATCGGCCTAAAATTAGGTATATATTCTGTATATATGTCTCCTAAAAGAACCGAATTAAGTGATGAAATAACAAGCATATAGTTCCTTTCTCCTTTCCCACAGGGTTTGGTAAAGCAATAATAGCATGCCAAAATTTCTAACAAAAATGTTTTTGTCCAAAAATATAACCCTGTTTTCTATCAATGTGTATAAAAGGTGCCATGTTTCTAAGGTATCCCCAAGCTTTACTACTATGGACTATATTCAATTAAGTGAATAAACACAAGAACAGGATTTGAAAGTGGAAGAAATATATCACAGAAGCAAAAGAATCATTATACATAGATATTTCACTATATGTGGATATATATAGAAAATGCATATGTTTTCCCCTTACTTTTAGTGATAATTTTCACTGACTTTTCACTTCATTCTACTCTCCATTTTACCCAACTTTTGCCCCAATGTTTTAATAACAACATTTAATAATGTCATTTTCTCTTACTTAGATTTAAAAACTGCACAAGCCAAGATTCTTCTTCATTCATGTCCCAAATAACATATCACAGTCTGTTTCCTTCAGAATATTTTCATGAAGTTTCCTATTTATTCATATCAATTTACACTACTTATATCTTGTCACTTTATTTTTGTTTTTTGCTTTTTGAGTCACACCCAGCGATACTCAGGGTTTACTCCTGGCTCTGCACTCAATAATTACTTCTGGCAATGCTTTGATGCCAGGTTTGAACTCGGGTCAGCCAAGTGCAAGGCAAGTGCCCTACCCGCTGAACTATTGCTCCGGCCCCTGTCATGTCATTTTTATGCCAAGAATCCTGACTTCTAACTCTACCTACATTAAAACAGATAGGATAACCTAAACAGACTTGTTTTCCTCTATATTCCAACCAAGAGGGGCACGGAAGCCATAGGATGCAGGGATAAGCTAAAGGTGCAGATTGGTTTGGAGAACTGATATATCCTACAAAACAGATTAAAATTGGTTCTGAGATCTAGCTTTGAAGTTGGTGGAGAGGAAACTGAAAGAGAACAAAGTTCATTTTTGAGGGCTTCAACATGGGTAACTAAGAAAATGCTATCACTCACTGAATAAAAATAATATAGAGCTTAACAATTTATGGTGTTTCTTTTATGCTCTAATAATTGGTAGCTGGCAGCTATAGTTGGCAGTCGATAGCTGATGGTAAAAACATTCTCTTTATGTTTTGGAATTCCTGCTACAGTGCCTTTCTAACTTATTTTCTGAGGATAGGTTTCTAATTCAATATTTGAAATATATTTTGGATTTTATATTTTGAATATTTATAATACTTTTGTATTTTGATCAGAGTTCAGGTGTAAATGATATTCCTTAGTATCAATAAATAAACAAGTAAAAATTGACAATAGAGAGTGATTTGGGGGTGAGGGTAGCCACACTCAGCAGTGCTCATCGTTTTATCCTGGTTCTGTGATCAAAGTCATCACTCCTGGCGGGCTCTGGGATCAATATGGGGTGCTGGGATTCAAATCTGTGTGAGCTGTGCCCAACTGACTATACTATCACTGTAGCCCCTGGAGTAATGATTTTAAGGACTATTTTGTGTTCTGTTCAACTTTCTAACCTTGAGTAGATGGCAGAACACTAAAAGTAAGTATTTGAAAAAAATTTAAAGTGTAAGGGCAGAATTAACAAGTCAGGTAGAAAGGATAATGCATGTGTGTAGGACATTCTTAATATTTTAAGAATGAATTTTTTGAATCATATGAAAGGTTCAAGGAGGAAGACAGTTTTTGCTCCCCATTTGAAATATCAGTAGATTTTTAAATAAATTATAGGGAGAAAGTTTTGGAAATAAAAGTATGAATTCATGCAAATTTTGGGTATCTCTTAAAAGAAGATTGTAGCAATGTATAAGTATGTTACAATAATCTGAGTTTGTGGGAATTCAAAAGAGAAGCAATGCACATTTCATTCAGTAATTTTTGCATAACATTACCATGCAGCCAAAACTTTCTATTTTTTTTCTTTTTGGGTCACACCCAGCAATGCACAGGGGTTACTCCCTGGCGGTGCTCAGGGGACCATATGGGATGCTGGGATTCGAACCCGGGTCGGCCGCGTGCAAGGCAAACGCCCTACCTGCTGTGCTATCGCTCCAGCCCCGCAGCCAAAACTTTCTAACTTCCTTATGATTTTCTGATGGGCAGTCTAAAACAAGTTATTTATACTTCTATTTAATGGGAAAGTAATGCTGTATCCACAGGACTAGGATTCTTGTCAGCAATGATGCTATTAGAACACATCCTTCAGGTTACTTCTTAGGTGAAAGTGTTTGTGGTTTTGGACTGAGTTGCAAAGCAGTGGGACTTCCCATCATTAAAATAACATGAGTGGAAGTGTATGTTCTTAGGTGATGGGCATAACTGTCTCCTCTTGACCTAAAGCTATCCACAGACTTAAAAATCTCCCTACAAAGACCCCTAAGAGAAAAGTTTTCATATCTGGTATTCTCAAAATCCCAGATGGATATGTTTCATGGGTATGTTTACTGTCCAGAGTTACTCACTCTGCCATGTGAGAAAATTTATTCCAAGATTTCAAATCAATAAAATATCCATATGTGCTTTTTTCATTATTTGGTAATGTTGATGAGCCCTCTTGAGAAGCCCCCACCCCTTACCTTGTTTGATTTGTATTTGATTAGTCTGACACAAACAAGAAGTAGTAAGTGATCATAAAAATAAGTAAAGCAATGATAGAAACCACAGGCACATACATGCATACACACATACCAGATAACTCATACTTGAAGTGGGTATTAGCCAGGACAACGGAGAAAAGAAAAACATGGTGAAACCCTTCATTGTAGAGACAATGGCCCTGTTCAAACAAAGAAAGAAGTTACAAATAAGCAAAGAGGAAAGGGAGCACTGTGATGGGAACAATCCAATAAACCTAAACTACCTGAGGCTATGTTATCCTACATCTGTACCCTCCTCAGACTCTACATATCTGCACTTTCTGACTAACAACTGTCATATAATAATAATCTGTGAGAGAAATCAAAAGCTTAAAATTGTATGCCATGTGTAAGTTTGTTGTGAGTACAAACATTAAGAACTATATTTTTTTAAAAACTGAAAATGAATGAAAGTAATCTCTTCTCTAGTTGTTAACTAAAAATTTTGTTTAAACAGCTTGAAAGTAGGGGGGAAAAGCTCAACCAAAATGAATGGATAAATGACACTATAACCATTGACAGCACCGTGGGAAGGGACACATTCTTTCTCATCACATGGGAGAAAGCAGCCCCCCTAATTTTTCTGCGGGATCCTGATGGAACAAAGATAGAAAATTTCTCAGAAGATAAAGATTCCAAAATGGCCTACCTCAGTCTTCCAGGAATTGCAAAGGTAACCAGTCTTTACACTTTCTTAAAAATTTGTTTCAAAGCTGAAGAATCTTGTATATAAAAATAGATGTCAATACTTATAGCATATTCAAAAAATTAAGATGAAATTGAAAGTATTTGCTATAACACATGTTCCTAAAAATTATAGTATGGTTGGAAGAAAGAACTAATGTACTAGAAGAAAGAAAAAACAATATTTTAAGCAATATAGATTAACTGAGACAATAGTAAGACAATGCACAACATAGTTATTTAATGTGTAGTTTTGAGAAGTAGGAAGCATTGGAACAATTTGGTGGGATTCACAGCTGCTCCTGGCTCTGGACCCAGCAATTGCTTTCGGATTGGCCACATGCAAAGAAAATACCATAATCCCTGTCCTATCTATCTCTCCAGTCCCTGATTTATTTCATAAACACTAACATATCATAGGCTGTGGAAGTTGAGGTCAAACATATGGTAAATTTTTAAAAATTTATTCTTTCTAAGGTTTCATAAAGTTGAATATGTATTACAACACATACCTTGTACAAATAGTTTCATCTCTTATCCTATTTTGTCCTCTAACCTTGGAAACTCTCAACCCCCTGTTTATCATGCAACAATCTTCTAAGATATATTTTGGAGTAAGAAAATATGAATGCATAAAAGAGCTTGATCTTGGAAACCTATCATATTTTCATTGAATTTTTAGGCTGGTGTTTGGACTTACAGTCTTCAAGCCAAAGCAGGCCCAGAAACACTAACTATTACAGTAAATTCTCGAGCAGCAGATCCTTCTGTGCCTCCAATCACAGTGAATGCTAAAATGAATCAAGACACAAACAAATTTCCCAACCCTTTGATTGTATATGCAGAAGTTCTACAAGGGTTTACACCCATTCTTGGAGCCTCTGTGACAGCCATCATTGAAACAGAAAATGGAACCACCACAACTTTGGAACTTCTAGATAATGGTTCAGGTAGTTTACAGGTTTCTTTGTGAATGAACCTATATTTTCATGTTAAGGAACAATAGGAAAAATTCCAAAAAAATTGATGAATATTATTGATGAACATCAGGATCCAAAAAATAAATCTATCTAGGTAAAACCTATAAGTGACTTTCATATAGCTTAAACATGGTAAACACTCAGTAAATGTTATTTGCATTGATATGTATAACAAGAACTGTCATTATTGTTTGGCCTATGCCAACCAATATCTCTTTTAAAGTTTGTTTGTTTTTTTTTGTTTTTTTGCTTTTTTTTGCTTTTTGGGTCACACCCGGCGATGCACAGGGGTTACTCCTGGCTCTGCACTCAGGAATCACTCCTGGCGGTGCTCAGGGGCCATATGGGATGCTGGGATTCGAACCCAGGTCGGCCGTGTGCAAGGCAAATGCCCTACCCGCGTGCTATCGCTCCAGCCCCCTATCTGTTTTAAAGTTAAGGATGTCATATTCAAGCTATTGAGGATGGAACATTAAGATTGTTAACGAATGTTCATGTTTTAAGTGCTTCAAATATCATTATCGACTAGACAGAAGGATAAAACACTGTGGTCATGCGGTTAAGGGTAAATCTTGGTAGAGAGGGACAGGCAATGTGATTCCCAGGAGCTGAAACAAAATACGACCTACACAATACAAATAGTCCTGAGAGCTGATCCCCAAGGTCAGCAGAACTACCATAAGAGAGATCAAAGTCCTGAGATATCAAACACCATATCTGATTGGCAGGAAATAAGATGAAGTGCTGACCATTGTGTTCTGTCTCCTAGTTTGTATGGGTAGACGATGTTTAAATCTTTTTTTAACAAGACTCTAAATTATTTTCAGAAATTAACTTTCTTTTAAGAGTTCAGACGGCAAAAAATTTTATAGTATAAGCATCTGACATAACAGAAATTTCAATCAGTGTCTTTTGAAATGTAATGGATTCAATCCATTCATAAGTATCATTGACTCACTTAGCTTTTTGAAAACTTTAGAAAGTAAAATAATTCATTTTTCCAAATTTTTCTGGGACACATTAGAACTTACTTGCCCAAGTATCAGTGATCTAATCCTCCCAGCCATCTCCACCTGGGCTCTGCGGAACTACTCAGGTCCAGAGATATGCTGAAGGATAGCGCCAAAAGGCCTGCCCAAGTGCACATTCTAGCCCTGAAGGATTCTTAATACACACTGAATAGGGCCCTTCACTGTGAGTTTGAGAAATTTGTGTTCCATTTATGATCCAGAGTGGGACAAAGATTCAAAAAAACCTATCATAAGAACCTTTGTCCTCCATCATAAGCCTTCTGTAAAATGTGTTTGGCACTTAACAAGCACCTCCAGGTCCTGTATTGTCAAGAAATATACTTATGAGAGGGTATTTCTGATCTTTCCCCAAGCGTTGCTTCTAATGAAAGATAAGTTTTGCAATGCCAGACTAGGGAGTTAATAGATGACAGTGATCAGGAGGTGAAGACATTTTAAAGTCAAAGAAATCTGTTGATGAGTGAAGTGGGAATTAAATTCTATGCAAACAATACTTGTTTAATAGGAATTCATTTAATTTGAACAGACACCACAAAATGTTTAAGTAAAGTAAGATGGCAAGTCACTTTATATCATTTGGTTGAGAAATTGTAAAGTTCCACGATAATCTGCTTATAATTTTGTAAAATAAAGATGTTTCATATAAAATATCAGTATATGTAATATTATACAAATATACTACAAGTGTATATTTGTGTAAAACTATATCACTAAACATAATAGTCACTGTATCACTGTCATCCCGTTGCTCGTCAATTTGCTCGAGTGGACACCAGTAATATCTCCATTGTGAGACTTCTTGTTATGTTTTTGGCATATTGAATACACCACGGATAGCATGCCAGGCTCTGCCATGCAGGCGAAGTACTCTCGATAGCTTGCCGGGCACTCCGAGAGGGGCAGAATCCCGGTTGGCTGCATGCAGGCACTGCACTATCACTCGAGCCCTACTATATACAAATATACATCTCTATATGTGTGTGTACATATTATATTTGTATTTCTCACACAGAGCACAATCAAAGAGTTGTAATATAACAAATATTTAACTTCAAAATGCATAATTTTTTGCATAATTTTCTTTGCAAAAGTAGTTCACTTTATCTTTTCGAAAACAAGGTGCCGATTCTCTAAAGAATGATGGTGTCTACTCCAGATATTATACAGCTTATAGAGGAGATGGCCGACATAATTTAAAAGTACAGGTTCATGGAGGAGCAGCTGCTAAGAGAAGCTTAAGATATCCCCTAAATAGAGCAGCATTTGTACCAGGCTGGGTGGTTAATGGTAAGTACTTCATAATGTCATAAATCTTGTGCTGACTTAAATAATTATGAGCTGATATTGTTAAAGCTTTATACATTTTGAACATTTTTAGGAAATTATTCATAACAAACAGTACAAAATAAAGTATTTAGGGCCTGCTATTGGAGCAGGCCTCAGTGATGTTTTGAAAAATTCAAAATAACGGTGGTGGGAAGGTGTAGTGGTGGTGGGATTGATGATGGAATATTGAGTGTAATCATTTACTGTGAAAAACTTTATAAAATAATATAAAATTTAAGGAATAAAATAAAGATTCGTAAATAAATTTTCAGTTCAAGATGAAGAATTCAGGTGAGTATATTATGTGCTTAATGAACCAAAGCAAAATATATCCTTCACTTATGTATACTGAAAATGTACATAAATATAACCATAGTTTGAGTGTTTTAAGTTACAAGACAAAAATATACTGAGTTGGTTATGATAAAGATTAAGACTACTGTAGGATAACATTGGGTAGTCCCTGCTCCTCCCCCAGGGAGCTTAAGGTTTATTGAGCCACTCTCACAATAGTGCCCCTGAGGCACACCCAATTCTATCAAGCACTAATAATCCTATATTGCTTTTCTCTTTCCTTTATGTCATTGGCATGGTTTATTTAATAATGTCCTTTTTGTATGGACACAGGAAGACAGCTCATGCTATGCTTTGTAACATGGGAGTTGACTCCAAAATAATATCTACTCCTGCGCATCCACTTTTACTTGACATGAGACTCAGTTGCCCTTAGTTCCTTGCCCTCCAAGAGCAGGGTCCTGACAAGGAACTGGATGGACCTAGGGCAAGCTGTAAGCTACCCTGGCATCAAAATGTGCCAGGCCAAGCAACATAATACTTAAGTATAAGTTAAGAGCATGGTCATGAACAAACTCTGCCATGACCCAAAAAGAAGTAACTGAATGAGGACCCTGCTGTGTTAAGGAAAGACTAACCTGGCCTGAGGACTGTGGTCTGGAGTATATGGCTAGATTTCCCCAGGAAGACCCAAGTTTTAAGCTTAATATATCTCTTATTGTGTTCATACAAAATGACTAAAAATATTATAAGAAGTAAATTTACTATGATGGTTAAAATAGATTACGAGCTGAGGAGAGAAGAAAGCAATGCACCCTGGATAGAATCCGGCCCTTGAGGGGATCTCCTAGTAATCTGGAACCATCTCACCAACTGAGATTTTGTCATTGAGTTAAACTCCTGAAGGAGTGGTTTTACCTCTGTTTGTTGTTATGATAATGTTCACCCCACCTTTGTGTATCCCCACCCTTTGTTATTGTTATATAACAATATCTACGGGGTAAGAGGGAATTAGAAAGTTGGGACTAGATATTGAAGACTAGAATGTTGGCGACTAGAAGGGGGACGAGAACTGAGACTTCGGAGACTTTGGGACTTTAGGACTAGAAGGAGAACTAGATGACAACTATGACTGGAATTTGAAGCCTTTGAGGTCTACAAAGAGACTAGGATGATGGAACCATGACGGCTGGGATTATGACCAAAACTATGACTATGATCTTGAAGTAAGGGGAGAGATTTGACTAGCTGGGAAAGAGAGAGAAATAATCTGACTACTGACCTGCCTGAAGACAAGGACCCTGTTTCTCCATTTCTCCGCCTGTTGTCCATCCACTGCAGTGGGCAGGCCTGGAGACACTTCACTCCTTGTTCACATCCTGTGTGCCCCCATCGCATTCTCTAGAAACTCACAGAGTACATTCTTTATTAGCTTTCCTATTTCTCATCCCTTATATTTTGACTTTTAGGGGATTTCTGAGGAGAGTTAGAATAAAACTCCAAGCATTATTTCTTAGCACTTGCAACAGGTGGAAGAGAAGAGCCTGGCACATATGGTTCCAAGTAAAAAACTTTCTCAAATGAAAAAATAAGAGAGGGCACACTGTCACTGTCACTGTCATCCCATTGCTCGAGCGGGAACCAGTACATCTCCATTGTATGACTGTTACCGTTTTTGGCATATCGAATATGCCACGGGTAGCATGCCAGGCTCTGCTGGGTGGGAGAGATACTCTTGGTAGCTTCCCGGGCTCTCCAAGAGGGGCAGAGGAATCAAACCCAGGTCAGCCGCATGCAAGGCAAATGCCCCGCTGATGTGCTGTCGCTCCAATCCGAGAGAGCACACATGGGGAAAAAATTTAAAGGCATATACTCAATGGGGATTCAGTGCAACATTCATTCCAATGCAGTTTATTGTTGCACTGCCTCCTACAAGATTCTGGTCAGGATACTAAAGAAAGACTCTTCCATCCATGGATGGACATTTGGAATTTTGTCACCAAACTCAATACAAATTTACCTATGTGTACCTGGGATGAAAGTAAAGTGGTTTTAGTAGGAAATGCATTTTATTGAGTTCTGAAAATACTTGTACATTTTTCCCATTAAATAATAAGGAATTTTTTATTCCAGGAGAAATTCAAGTGAATCCACCAAGAACTGAAACTGATAAGGACATTCAAACAAACATGGAGAATTTCAGCAGAATGGCAGCTGGAGGTGCCTTTGTACTTCAAGGTGTTCCACATAACTACAATCCCTCCTCTCTTGACTATTTCCCACCAAATCAAATCACAGATCTTGAGGCCACACGTGAGGGGAATGTGATCACTCTAACATGGACAGCACCAGGAGATGATTTTGATTTTGGAAAAGGTAAGGATGAAATTTTATGTGGAGTGAAAAGATTCTCATTTCAAAAGCAAGAGTAAATGTGGGTGAAATAAAACTGTCTTTAATTGGTAGCTTTTTAAAGTATTTACTATATAAATTTACGTTTAAATAAAAAAAGCACACTTTCAATGCTGCCATTTTTATACAGAAAAGTAGCATCAGACAAATATCAAAAATCAAAATTCTTATTTCATTAAAAAAACTTGTCTTTTGAGAATAAGTATTGCTTAGCTGGTCATTTTTCAGGTGAGATAATAAAAGGGAATTTAGTGTTGTATGTTCTGTTTCTAACATGTAATTTTTTTTAGCTCAACGGTATATCGTAAGAAAAAGTGGAAATATCCTTGATCTAAAAGACAATTTTGATGATGCCAAGCCAGTAAACATTAAAAATCTAAGACCAAAGGATGCCAACTCTAAGGAAACATTTACATTTGAACAAGAAAATGTAAGAGAAGATGCAACCCACATGTTCTTTGCCATTCAGAGCATGGATGACAGTGGCCATACATCTGAAATATCCAACATTGCACAAGTAGCATTGTTTATTCCTCAAGCAGATGATGATAATTTACAAGAGGAAAATTATCCTAGTTCTGGAATCAGTATTTCCACTGTGGTGTTGGTGGTGGTTGGAACTGTGGCAGCTGTTAGTGTTATTGTCGGTACCACTATTTGTATCGTTACAAGGCGAAGAAGTTCTAATAGACCTAGGACAGGATTTTAAAAAATGAGAATGATAATAAAAAATGAAAGACATGTATGAATTTTTAAATTCATCATTGTGATCTTGAGCTCATAAAATAATTTTTAGAGTTCTAAAGGAATACTTTTATTGAATTCAAACACCCAAGGGTATTTGAGAAATTATTAACTATTAAAGTTTGAAAATTTCATCCACTCACCATAAAATGTGATGAATATGATGACAGGAGTGGTGATATAGAAAAAAATGGAACCTAAACCCATTCAACTCTATGATACTGTAAAATGATGTTAAATCCATTTAAAATAATAAAAAACTTAAAGGATGAAAAAAGATTGTCTTTTATACTGATACCTCACTTATATAGTGTCATACAAAAGTGTTTTCTAAGGCTAATGCTAATGTAATGCTAAAATGTCATCAAGAAGTTAAAATTGTTTACTGGAATAGTCAAAGAACAATATAGCAAGTCTTTGAGAAAAAATGGGCTTGGTTTTGGTAAACTGAGATTTATATTGATGTCACTATTATCATCAAAATTTTCTCATATACACCTATGTAAAACACAAGGTCATGCTTACTATAATGTATTAATATGGATGGTGCTCACAGCAAAATCAGTAAACAGATGTCAAACATACTTTTTGCTTAATTCAGTTCAATAAATCATACGGAAAAGAATGTATATTGATGTTTGCATTTTCACTTAAAAAGTCCTACTAGTATGGGGATGTGGCTCAAGTGGTAGAGAAATGCCTACATGAGACCCTCAGTTCCACATGCAGCACCACGTGGCTCCTGAGCCCACCAGACCTAAGCACTGATCAGCTTACCTGTGGCCCTCATTTTGCCTGTGATAGGCACGAGCACGTATAAACACACATACACACACACACACACACACACACGCATGCACACATGCATGCACGCACACACAGGCACGCACACGCACGCACATGCATACATATCATATCTATCTGTGGATTTTTCTTTCCAATACTGCACAGGATTACTGAAATCCTAGTTTTCAGATAATGAAAATTAAAAATAGTTTAAACAATCCTTATTTAGCACTAAAAGTCATAGCCAAAATAAGAGCCCTAGTAATAAATAAAATGACTTAAAGTATGTTGGTTGGGAAGAATAGGTTCACATTTTAAGTCAGACCAGGCTTGCCAGCGGACCTAAATTTACCAACAAAAAAGAACACAGAGTATGGAATCATCACCTGTCATGGTGCCAAAGAATTTCCGTTCATGGAAGATTCCCAGTTTACAGGCACACGGCCACTTTGTTCCTCCAACCCTAGGTTTTCTTACTTAGACAAGATGGCAAATAAGCTCAAGTGCTCAACAATAAAATAGTGGATAAGGAAAGTGTGTTTTACATGCACAACTACTCAATAGGGGAGAGAAAATGTGAATCTTACGACATGAAACATCAAGAGTGAAACAGGAGGGAGTCACACTGAGCAAAACAATTCAGAAAAAAAGAGAAGTAGCAGGGGATATTATATTCATATATGTTGCATATATTCTATTAAAAAATCAGGATCAAGGAAAAGACTCAAAGGGCTGGAACAAATGTGTTGCATGCCAGAGACCCAGATTGGATAAATCTCTGGCACCACAGGGTTCCAGGAGCATTTCCAGAGAGTGACCCTGAGCACCAAGCCAAGAATAACCCTCAAAACTGATGTGACACAAAAAAGCAAAAAAAAAAAATTACAAAACAGATAAGTAAAAGAAACTCAAAAAACCAAATCAAATAATCTCACAAAAACAAACCACTTATGACAACAGAATAAAGGTTACTGAAGTACGAAGGGAAATAAAACCAATATTGAGGAGAAGGTTCAGGGACTTTTGTGGTGGGACACCTTTATTTAGGAAATGGTGGTGGAAGTGTTTGAGAACATATATGTAAATAAGCACTAAACTGTATTCTTAAAATATGCAGCATTATAAATTATTAACTCAGTTAATGCAAAAACCCCTATGTATTCATAAAGGCTAATATCGAGTAGAAACACATATCAAATGATATAAATTAAGATTTTCCAGGGGCTAGAGTAATAGAACAGTGGGTAGGGCGTTTGCCTTGCACTTATGATGATGATCATTTCACTATGTATGTGAATATCATATCAGGATTTGCTGGAGGGCACATAAAACACCACCAACATCTCTAGCAAAGAGAAAATTTATAAGAACATTGTGCTGGCCTGCAAAGTATAACCCAGAAGTTAGTATACAGAATATACAGAGTGATAATCCAGAGTTTGTGGCAGGTAGGTTTCATGGTTCCATTGACGAGCAGATGCCTGAACTATGGAAGAATTGGATTCATTCCCTGAAACACAGGGTCCACAGGCAACTTAAGGCATTATCCCAAAATAAACAAAAAAGTAATGGGACATTAAAGAAAATGGCAATACCTCTTTGCGTATGTGACAGATTATTCTAGGGGGAAATAGTGACATATTTTTGCAGAATTTTCTCCAAAACAAAATACTAAAACTTTTCTGCATATTAAATTGTATATTTTTCAAATATAGGATAGGGACCATAAGAAAGTACAAAGTTAGAGAATGTGGCTATCATACACCAATGTGGCTTCATCCGTGTCGTCTTGAGCATCACCAGATATAGACCTGAAGGTCTCTGAACATCACCCCATGTGGCAAGAGTCCCCAAAGCATTGTCAGAGTGTCACTGGTGGTCCCCTAAAAGGCCCATTGTCTTAATATCACAAGGAGTAAGCCCTTTCTCATGAGCACTTATTGGGAGACTCTAAAACTAAAAATTGAGGATAATCTTGCAAACATTTCCTTGAAGTGTTTCTGTTTAGATCTTAAAAGTAATGCTAATTTTCCAAGCCTCAGAAGAAATAGGAATGTGATTCCTGGCTATTCAGTAGATTTGGGGACTCACAATTCTTCAGTTTTAATACTTCCAGAAAGAGCCAGAAGAAGTCACTTGGAGTAACAGGTCACTTCAAGAGATTTGTCCCCTTCTTCTCATATCTTTATTCTTTAATCCTACCCTTCGTTCTACTGTTGATTCAACCAGGGCAAGCACCTCTCTCAGAAAGAGCAGCATCTTGTCCTGCCTAGAGTAGATTCATTCATGATGGGAACCTGACTTTGAATGAATTCAACCCAGTTCATTCCCAGCACTTTTGGAGCCAGAAATAGGGAAGATAATATCTCTATGAAAACAAACGTGTGTTATGCAGCTCAGGAATATTCTCTAATCAATTATTTCCTTCTGAAAGGAATGGGCTTATGAGTAATGGTAATGGGCTGATGAATTTAAGATAAAGGGAGAAATGATTCTACGTTTATATCCCTAGCTTGCCCTGAAACAGAGCCTGAACTCTAAGACTAATCTGACTGTGGCAGTGTTTTTGTGAGATATGCCCCCTTGTTCTTCCAGACACAAATATCTGTGCATTAAATATTTTCAGTTGGCTTTTTGTCACATGCCACCAAAAAATATAAACCCCCCACCCCCAAAACTCATAAAATCCTTAAATTTATTTACCTTAAATCTCTATTTCCAGCTGAATAATCCAGACACTGTAAATTTTATACAATAAATATATTTCCAACTATCTGTTGGTCTGATTCTTGTACCATCTAGCATCGGAGACAGTCTTCTTTGTTGACTAGAGTTGATTTAATTTTTGAGAGCTATGATTTTGTACTCTGCTAGAGGTTGGGACCACCTAGCGCCTGCTTTTCCAATAGCCTACAATTTAGTTAGAAAGATAAAAAGTAATTAAGCATAATGTGAAAAGGTATCATTTAATTATGGAAGCATACAGAAAAAGAACTATGGAGAAATGCCACCTTATTTAAACCTTGAAAGAGAAATAAATAGGGAAAAAGGAAATTCCAGTAAGGAATAAGAGACAAATATGAGCCAAATGCCAAATGGATGGGGTGAGATCAAAAGGATGAGGAGTAGAGAAGTAATTAAAAAATGGAGAGGGTTATATCAATGAAGAGCTTGAGTAAAATGCCAAAGATCTTGAATTTGTTCTAAAGACAATGAGTGATCTCAATATGTATATATATTACAATCATGCACTGCCTTTAAAAGAAGGATCTTGTGCTGATATATATGTATATATTTATATCAGCACAAGATGCTGATATATATGTATATAAGCACAAGATCCTGCTTTTATAAAAGCTCATTTTGCATAATATATTGGGAAGAATTGGGTCCTCTGTCTCTACAAGGAGTTTGAACAAATAAGGTAATCTTTGAGATAGTGAACTACTGTGAGTTATAACAAGGGAAAATGGGGTCTGTGTGATAGTACAGCAGGTAAGATGTTTGGCTTGCACAAAACAGACCTGGGTTCAATCCCTGGAAACCCATATTGTTCCTAGAGCACTGCCAAAAGTAATTCCTGAGAGCAGAGCCAGGGGTAATCCCTGAGTATTGATAGGTGTGACACAAAAAGAAAAAATAGGCAAAACAAAATCTTCTAGGGTCAAGGGGTTTTTTTTTTTTAATCCTCTTCAGTGTATATTAGAAACAGAAAATTACTGAATCTTCTCAAAATCTGAGACTATGTCTTACTAAAAGTGTATTGAATTTACAGAGGTTAATAAGAATTTATTCCTCCTACCTTTCTTCATATTTTCCATTTCACACAAATTTTGGTTTCTTATGTTCCTGGTACCTTTCATACTTCTAAAATATAGGTAAGATTTTACTCTGCTGGTTTAAATATCACACAATGGTTTTAGTTTTCCCAGATTACCAACTCTACTCATGTATTTTTTATATATTTCCTATAGCAGTCCTCAGTAATTTCAGTTTCAGCAGAAATAAATATATCAGCAGATTATTTTCTCTCTAGACTCCAATACCTACTTGTTGGTATTTTCTATAGTCTCAAAGATAAATGAATAGCTTGCAATTGCCTGCTAAAAAACTATTTTTTACTATATTATTTACTATATTTAGTTCCAACAGCTTATTGATTCCTCTTTCTGTACTTTGTTTCAAGATAACTTCCTCCAAAAATGTTTACGGAGTGTATGTTTAGGTAATCCGAGAACTAGGGTTCGGGACATTATTTTTACTTTCTTCCATTGTAACATTTAAGTGACAATTAAAACATTAGGTTTAATTTTGCTTTTTCAATACTTTGAAGATCATACTCCATTTTTTTCTTAAACCCTGAGATGCTGTTGAAAAGTCTGGGTTAAATGTGGAGTTGGTATCTGAGTACAAGAGGATAACTGAAGCCATGTGTGAGATGACCAATGGGAACACAGGGAGAAGAGAAGGGAGTCAAGAACTGACTCTTGAGATGAGCCAACTGGCTTAATGAGCAGTTTATAAAAAAGTTATTATGAACTACACTGCAAAGGAACAGCCAGAAATGTGCAAATATAATCGAGTGTGGTTATATAAATGAAGAAAGAAGGCAATTTCAAAAATTGGGCATTGTTCAGCAATATCAAATGTTAGACAAGTTGAGTAAGATATAGTATGAAAATTGCCATGTGAAACTATATTCAAATTAAATCTTGTTTTTGCTACAATGTGGAGGGATTAGAATGGGAATGTGTCTATACATATGGATTTGAATACTCATCTCAATACCCTGAGTCCCCATGATAGTCTGAATTCACAAGCTAAGGAAATTATTGCTTTTTGTCTAGCAATAATTAATATCAATATCTCCATGTTGTCTTACTCATAATAGAAATTATTCTTACTCATAATAGAAATATAAAAATATAAAACGTTAGTTTGGGGAGTCAAAATTTTACTATAGATATTGATAGCTGTAAATTCAAGCAATCACTGCTTTGGAGTGAACGCTATAATTGTCGAATAAATCTGTGCCATTTTAAAGACAACAGAGACAGTGACTCAGATTAACCTATTCATCAAACAAAGAAAAAAGTACGGACCACTAAAGCGGTAGAGTGGAACGTAGGTCTTTGTATTGGGAGTAGAGAAATAGTTCATTTTCTATATGTGACTTTATCATTTATTTCCAGTACAATTCTTATATCACTGTATCACTCTATCACTGTCAACCTGTTGCTCATTGATTTGCTCGAGTGGGCACCAGTAATATCTCCATTGTGAGATTTGTTGTTACTGTTTTTGGCATATCAAATATGCCACGGGTAGCTTGCCAGGCTCTGGCATGCGGGTGAGATACTCTCGGTATTTTGCCAGGCTCTTCGTAGGGAGTCTAATATAACTACCCAGTGTTTGATGGTGTCATCTTTTTGATAGTTTCAGAAGCAAGCTCTGAAACTTCATGACACTGGAAAAGTCAAAAGAAACAAACAAACAAAAAACTGCAGTTTTAAAGCAGTGAATATTGTGATCTAGGTTTGTTTCCAAGATCAGTATTTCCAAAACCCATAAAACATTGACGTATCCATATATGTACATATGCCCTAAAGTCAAAATCCAGATCTGTATGTGCCTAAATTTTTCAAGTGAAATGCCTGTATAAGCAAATAGCATTCTTCTATTTGGGTTTGCCTACAAGGATAATTATAGTATGTTTACATTGGAAGAAATGTCTCAGTACTAGGAACGTGATGCAGAATTGCTGAGTGAGTGTGCTGGATAACTAGACCAAGATGATGCTGTTTCTGGTACGAGAACATCCAAATCTCCAAATCTGCCTCAAAGCTGTCAAGAAAACCTCGGTCCCCACCCACCCACACTCCATTGTCCAACAGAGAAATAGCACCATGTGTTACCTGTTTCAGGAATGAGGCCACAACCAACGTGTGCAGCACTGCGGAGTGTCTTCCAAGCCAGCATGCACAGAGAAAGGAACCATATTTCCCATACAAGCCTGAGTCAACGATTCCAAAGAAATCCCTGTGGTACAAAATGGGAAGTTTTGAGATAAAACTGAGTGAAAGCAGAACAGGGGAGTTCCAGGTCACAGGATTCAGAGAGAATGAGCTAGAAAGTTAGGGATGCAGGGAAGGCAGTTGCAGCACAGTGTTGACGCCTGTTTTCCTAGTCACTTTCCAGAAGGCCCACCTATTGCTTGCCAAAACCTGTCCCAAGTGAGGCACCAACATCTAAGTCTAGGGCTGGTGAGATTAGTACAGCAGGAAAGGCGCTTGCCACGCACACAACCAACCTGAGCTCAACACCACAGCTGGTCCCCCACCCACACCACCACTGTCTATGAATCCTCCAAACATAAGCTCAATCCAGCATGACACAGGCAAAGGAAAGCGTCTTTTCACTTTCTTACACAATTTTATTAACTTTACCCATGATGCTTATAATTTCATTATAAACTTAAAAAATGAGAAACACATTCAGGGTTTGAAGAGGCTTAGGATGTAGCTCCTTTCTGCAGTGCTGTCCAGAGCTAATACAAGTGCTTCTTCCTGGGTCAGAGTCTCGGGAGCCTAGCCAGCCTCTGTTGCCTCTTCGCCTTCTCCACACTCAAATCGTACAAAGTCCACGACAGACATCAATACTTATATGCAGAAAGAAAGAGAAAGTAAAATTAAACTTAAAACAAAGCATTAAATTCAATGTACTGTCTAAAGTTCAACTTAAATGTCACTTATCCCAACTCCATCTCTAGCACTAACTTGAAAGCTTTACTTTATCTTCTTTTGCAAACAGATTTTTTATGACAGTATTGATCGGTCAGAGGCTCTAGGAGAGGTTTGAATCCTCTGAAGCAAGCATATTTTTATCTTATGTGCCTACCATAAAATCAATAGTCCACAAATAGCCAAGTGACTAATAAAGTGGACATCATTATCTGATCTGCTAATATATTCATAGAATATTAGGTATATGTTGGGCATATTATAATGCATATTATATATAAATATTAATATTACTATTTGATATATTAAAATAATACCCTACCTCACAATAGGAACACTGGAAACAAACTCTGAGATAAATATTTGTAAAAAACAATGTCTAAAGAAGCTCTAGAGCAGAAAAATGGTTAAGAGAGGAAAGGACATAAATCATGGTAAGACTAGAATTAAAGCAGGTTGTTAACTATAGGCAAAGAGCCATGGAGCTGGATAGACTCCATAGGCAGTACGAGTATGTGAGTTATACCACAGAACTCGTACTAAACTAAGATTTCCTCTCTCTGCATTACTCTTGACAATCTACAGAATGCAAGTTACCTATAACTCTGTATAAAAAGGCAAAGCAGTAATGGATGGGCTATCCTCCAAAAATATAGTTTCTTGTTTGGGTTGCTAGGAGCAAAGGCATGTTGCTTTGAAGAAGAAGAAATATAAAGGAACAGTAAAAGGAATGTGAGGGAATCTGGAGAAGAATATTGAAGAATATCTAGAGTGTCAAGTATCATAACCCAAGGTATAAACAGCTAAGTAAAATGTACCTTCACATGTACTATGTAGAGATAGACATGCATTCAACTCCATGCCCTCTTAACCAAAATTAATTTCTAAAGGTAGTTAAAATTTATAAGAAACCTAACACTCACATTATAATCCCCAAAGTGAAAACCAACCAAAAACCATATGAATGTTCATTAATGAGGCATTTTTCAGCTAAACTTAATATTTTCTGTGAAAGTGTAATCCTTCTTCATGCATGGTCACATCAACTTTAGAATCATTGCCATGTCCCTATTCTACAATATACTTAACATATTCAAAATCAGCTAATTTGAACCTGGTATGTATTTTATTAATTTATTAATTTGAAAAATATTTTCTTCATACACACACTCAAATACCTATTATAGATAGAGATGGCTCTGAGGCACCAAAGAAAGTCTCCAATAGACTACCATTACATCACTGCATCACTGTCATCCCGTTGCTCATCAATTTCCTTGAGCGGGCTCCATTGTGAGATTTGTTGTTACTGTTTTTGGCATATTGAATATGCCACAGGTAGCTTGACAGGCTCTGCCATGTGGGCAAGATACCCTCAGTAGCTTGCCAGGCTCTCCGAGAAAGACGAAGGACTCGAACCTGGGTTGGCCACATGCAAGGCAAACACCCTACCCACTGTGCTATTGCTCCAGCCCCAAGATTGTGGTCTTAATGTACCCTAAACATTTTCCCCCTTGCCCTTCCCTCTTGCTGTTACTGCAGTTGTAGTAGTACTCTCTTGGCTCTCACGAGCATATCTACTTAGCAAGCCCACTCAGCCCTCTTTTGGTTGTACACTTTAGGTGCATGCCAGGGGGCATACTTTAGTTGGGACATTCAGACACAAGTGGCTGTGTTGGAGATTGCACACTTGTGGCATGCTGGGAATATCATGCCTCATCACAAGGCATGCTCCTAGCCATTGGGCCATCCCCCCATCCCTGCAAACAGAAACTGGCACAGACAGGCAGGATTCCCAGTACATCCTCGTTAGTTAGATGCCAGTGTACCAGGTGATAGGACCACGGTCTCCTTTCTCCAGAGGAGGGACAATGGAATTCTCCCATACCATTTCCTCTGCATCTCTCTTTGGCAGGTTTGGATTGTTATGCTTGTTTGTTTGTTTGTTTGTTTGGGGGCCACATCAGGTGAGTAGTCAGAGCTTATTCATGACTGAGCTCCAAGCTCACTTCTGGCAAGATTGGGGTGTGGGAGGGAACCAGCTAGGGATTGAATCTGCATCAGCTATGTGCAAGACAAGCACCCTGCCTGCTGTGCTATTTCTCTCATCCTCTCTTTTCCGACAGTAAAATATAGTCCGAATTATAGCATGCACCTGAGTGGAGTCGTTATAGTGAAGTCATTACTGAAACTGAAGAAGGAATTAACCAGCAGGCAGAAGTGGCCTGAAGACACCAGATGTATTTAGTGTCTAAAGATAATCGTGCCTTTAAACTACAAAATCTGATCAAACTTCAGGTGGTTGGTGTCAAACATTATTGTAAGTTTGTATAGAAGACTTAACTCAAGGTTTCACCCTAGTACAGGAGTCTAGGAAAGTCCTGTTTAAGTGATACTGAACCTGGAGCCCTTTGTTAAAGCTGGAAATTAAAGTGTTTGCCTCCTGCCAGGACAGAGATGGGGCAGAGCAGGGTGGGAAGGGCTATACATTACAAAGCAAATTATTGAGCTCAAAGCATTTGCAAATAACAATATCACTTGTCACTTGTCATTCCATTGATCTTTGATTTGCTTGAGCAGGCTCAGTAACTTCTCCATTCATCCCTGTCAGGTGTTAGTGTAGCACAATGGTACCTGTTCAATCCAGGAACAGGAAGAGACTCAAACATTTTTGTTCAGGGTTTTGACGAAGAAGTCTGGCCATCTCATTGGTGGGCAGCCACTCGGTCTTTTGACATCCTGTGGAATCCAGCCGGTAATAGATCTAGTCCAGCAGTTGTCACTAAATCGCATTACGTGTCCCACCCAAATGATTTTTTACAACTTGGCAAATGAGACAATGTCCCTGATTCTTTATATACCATTACATATTAATAAATAATTAATATGATACTTAAATGACGTTGTAAATCTGATGACATTAGTATTACTGTTTCTATTCATTCCATTATAAAAAACTACTTTTCACATTGCCCTGACAGAATTTACGAAGCAGATACCTTTATTTAGGAAATCAATCCAAATTAGAAGATTGAAAAAAATCTTCCTAAATAAGAAACATGTAATTATTTTATTTAAATAGACCTGATTTCTTGCCTCTGGTCACCTTTACAGCAATACTCAGACATACAACAAAACAGGTATCTAAAGTACAATAGTTCAGCATATATGTCATGTTGAACTTTGTATGATCCACACCCATTATTACCTGGTAATAATTACCAATAAGTATATATAAATGAGGGAAAGAAGGTAAAGGAGAAGGTGGCTCTTCTCTCAAGAGAGGAGAGAGGAGACAGGAAGGATGGGAACACTCAGAAGATTTGTCATCCTCTCTGTCCTATACCTGTTTGGGGGCTGCAAATCTTCCCTGATTGAACTGAAAAACAATGGCTATGAAGGTATTATCATTGCTATAAACCCTGAGGTGCCAGAAAATGAAACGCTAATTACAAAAATACAGGTAAGACTTCTGCTTAAATTAAGAACAAGAAGACATGTTAGTGATTATTATTCGAAAGACTTTTGGACTCTCCAAGATCTTAAAAGCAGCATGATGCAGTGAAAATAATGCTGCAATGGGCCATGAGAATTAGAGGAGCAAGAAAGGGTTCTGGTTTCTGTCACTAAAGACCAAACAAATACGAGATATGCCTCTTCCTGAGCCTCGGTTTGTCATCTGTAACCTCGGCAGTTGGAATTGCTCTGCTTCTAAACAAATATTTATGGAATTAATGTTTCTGGATAGTCAGGGGGGCACTATGGGATTTTTCAAGTGCTGGCTCTTGGGCATTGCATGTTATTCTCAGGTTATAGATAATAATAGATAACAAAAAGCAGGGCAGATGATAGAAAACTGCTATGCAGAAAAATAAATCAGCAAAGGGAAGGGAAAATGTTGGCATTGCTGGTGAAGGGAGAGAGTACGGTTACATTTCATGTTTGGTAGCAAGGGAAACCTTCCCTTTGGAGAAGTATCTGAGGCTGATAGCCGAGAGGCATGAAATAAAAGCCCACTGACAACAAGGGATAAGGAACAGAGGCATGAATGCAAGAGCTGGTTTGGTATGATCTGGGAAACAACCAGAATGAGGAGGTGAAAGTGTGGGCAGAGCAGATTGAGGGTGCAATGTCCAGGTCACTAGAATGACTCGGAGTGTCACAGGAATCCACGAACAGGGTGGGTTTGAGCAGAGAGGGGTGTACTCTCTGCTGCACATACAGCAGCCATTGTCTGTAACACGGACAAAACCCTGAGGATGGTGCTTCTACTTGTCACACAGCCTGTGACCATAGAGCTGGATCAGGACAACGGGTAGGGGGCTGTTACAAATGAGAAGTGATAGTGAGTAAGGGTCAGTATATTATAGGAGAGAGAACTCATGATGTGATCTGAACATATTCTGAGGATATCATGGACATTATTTCGGATGATTTAAATGTACATGTGCTAGGGGAGAATATGAAAAAGATACGAGTTAATAATTTAAGGATTTTGGCCTGATCACTTGGAAAATATGGAATTATCATCTATTGAATTATCCTCAACTAGCAGGATTATTAAATCATAATTTTTATACTGGATTAATTCTTCATTATTTCTTGAGATGTCGACTGTCCATTTTCCTTATTTCTTTTATTCTTGTGTCTTTGGGCTTGACGGTGCTTGTTTTCAGAGATGTCAATGTCTTCATTTTCTTGATCCAGTTCAGACATTATAGGAATTTTGAAAAGAAACTTAACAGGAAGAAAATAGGCCTTGTTGCAAGGCAGGTCTGGCTAAGCAAATGACCATCAAATTCTGTGGACTCAACAAGAGTGAAAACTGAACACAGACAGTAAGGAAAATAAGAACCACCAGAAGGCACTGCAGTTTTCCCAGGTGTTAGCAGTATCACTAGGCCAAAATTTATTTATTTGGCTGACCTTATAACCATTTATATACCCAAGAGCTTAAGCTTTCATACTGAAGAACAAGTGATTTAAATTGTCTTGAGAAAAGTGATATATTAGCCCTACTTTTCAGTTTTGAAAAATAAAATCTATCCCAAGTTATAGGAGCAATAAACTCAACTGGAAATAAATGTTCTCAGGGACATCTATTTATTACCAGTGCTATTTATATACAGCAATACTTATACCTAGTACTATTTATACCCAGTACTATGAGTGTCTGTATAGGTGTTTGTACACATACATGCATAGGCACACACCTATACTACACATATAGGTTAATTCTTTTTTTTTTTTCTTTTTGGGTCACACCTGGCGATGCACAGGGGTTACTCCTGGCTCTGCACTCAGGAATTACTCCTGGCGGTGCTCAGGGGACCATATGGGATGCTGGGATTTGAACCCGGGTCGGCCGTGTGCAAGGCAAACGCCCTACCCGCTGTGCTATCACTCCAGCCCCATATAGGTTAACTCTTGGGATACCACTAAGGATTGGCTAATTGAAAGAACAGGGTGGATCTTTCATGACTTCTTGTGTTTTTATCTATGAATAGTTAGCTGTTCTGTGTGAATATTGACAACAGTTTGATACACAACATGTTTGAATAACTGAGATATTAGCTTTTCAAATGTATACTGGCCAAACAGCCCACATTTTTTATTAATACTGTCAAGGCTGGTTAAACTTAAATCATATATCCAGTGAGTACTTAACAAAATCTTTCAAACCTCTGGCTTGGGAGGTGAGATAGATTTGGGAGGTGAGGATATATAGTTTATTGTTAAATTTGATCAAATTTATCCTTATTAGCTGCTCGAAATTTTTATATGTCCCGGTAAATACCACTGCATACGGTAAATCAATTTTCATATGTTTAATTTTTGCATTATGTGTTATCTCATTTGATAATGAGAGAGAGGTGAAAAAAAAACAGAAAAGAAACTCTAGAAATTCAGCCTGAAAATTTCATGGGAACTATTATTGGTCACCACATTCCACCTCAAGAGGTCACAGTAGTTCTTTGACTGAGAATATTGAAATTCTTCAATTGCCAAGTTGCACAGAGCTATAAAAACTACAAAGTAAACAAAGGGGGTCAGAATTGTATAATGTACTCCCCATGCAACTGCATGGTAGCAAGGCTCTCCTAGAGGGTGAGATTATAACGAACATAATCTCTCTTGTGACTCATCCCCATAGACTACTTACATTTACATTCCCTAACTCTGTTAGCCTTTAAAGTCTTCTGAGTTCCCAAACAAAGTAAGAGTAATGATATCAACAAGTTTTATGATTGCATATATTTGAGTACTTTATAATTTGTTACACATTTATGTATTTTTTATTGTTTTGGTAAAATGGTTACAATAGAATTATCTTGAGAGGTTTTGATGAACAAAATTACTATGTCTCCACCATCACTAAGTTGCCCAATACCATCCACCTGAGTCACTCCTATACTTGCCCATCCCTCCCCCCACTATCCCACCCACTGATAACCTCAGTTTTGCATTTAGAGGTAAAAAATTGAGGTAAATTATTCCATTCTTATATTATCCTAAAACGTAAACAATAAGGGTTGAAAAATAGCTCAGTATAGAGCACTTGCCTTGTGATACTTTGGGTTCAATCCCTAGAATTATGAAATGGTCTATTACATGGGAAAATTGAGCTTCAAGCATGACAGAAATTGGCAAGATCTATCACCCAAAAAGTACTAATTCCAGTATGAGAACCAAGGAGATGATTCTAAATTCTATGCCTTTACCATATCATAAACTTTCTCTGAACATGAAACAGAAGCATTTGATGAAGGATTATGAGACATTGAGAGCTCTAGGAGGCAGGGGGAATGAGGGTTGGGCCACATCCAACAGTACTCACGGGTTTCTGGAAGGAGCCAGGATATCATATGTGGCAGTGGGAATTAAAACAGGGTTGTCCATGTATAAGGAAGGCACCCAAATTCAAATACTATCTTTCTACGATGAAAATTACAAGTGTGCAAGATCAAGAAATAACTTTTGTGTAGAAAAGTCTGGATGGCAGAGTAGCATTTGTGAACCTGAGATTCTACTTTTCTCACTGCTTTTAAATTGGGAAATGTCTGTCATGAATCCCTGCTCCTTTAATTCATGTCATTTGACCATGTTATATTTTCCCCTTAATAACAGGACATAGTGACTGAAGCTTCTGCCTACCTGTTTAAAGCCACAGGAAACAGAATGTATTTTAAAAATGTAAATATATTAATTCCAGACACCTGGAAAGAGAAATCTGAATATATGAGGCCAAGAATCGAAAGCTACAAACATGTAAGGCTTAATAAAACTTCTCTTAGAAATTATATTTAATGAAAAATATATATTTTTGTTGTTCCTCAATTTTACTGAAAATGAATTATTTCAGAATGTTTCAGATGAAATATTAGCATTTTTATTTCTAATGCTTAAAAAATCATTTTCACTCTCAGGCTACTGTCATAATTGCACCACCTGCATTGCCAGGCAGAGTTGAACCCTACACCAGACACTTTTCACAGTGTGGAGAAAAAGGAGAATACATTCATTTGACACCTGATTTTCTACATGGAAACAAGCAAAATGAATATGGACCATCAGGTAGGAGTTCTAGTCAATAAAATTGAGTAAAACTCCAGCTTTGTGTAATTTTAAATCAGCACAGTGGTAGGGCTTTTGCCTTGCACAGAGCCAACCCAGGTTCAATTCCTCCATCCCTCTCGGAGAGCCCTGTAAGCTACCGAGAGTATCTGGCCCTCACAGCGGAGCCTGGCAAGCTCCCCATGGTGTATTCGATATGCCAAAAACAGTAACAACAAGTCTCACAATGGAGACATTACTGGTGCCCACTTGAGCAAATCAATGAGTAATTGCAAGACAGTGACAGACAGTGACAGTGAACTTCTGTTAAACCAACTGTGTATCCTTGGACAAGTGGCCTAGCCTTTCTGTGCTTATTTCCTAAAAAGTCATGAATAGAGGAATTTTGATTTTCAAAATTATTATGAATATCAGCAACTCATGCAATTTTATTCAGCATAGTGTTTATGGAAATTTGAATATGGGGGAGCAACTTATAAGTTAAGGTCACTAGTTCAAAAGAAGTAAAGCATATTATTTTTATAATGAAAATGCAACTTGTTGTTCAAGAAGGTGATAATCACATGTCACTACTGCTTAAAAAACTTTCCTGAGTCCACGTACCCCAGGTGCACCTTTCCCTCTGCCACTGTCCCTTCAGTGAGTTTTCATTAAATCTCCTTGTCTCTTTTGAACAGTCAGTTCACTCTGGTCCTCAACTTTATCTACCCCACCTGGTCTTACATCACAAGCTTTTTCTCCCCTCTGTACCTTAAGCATCACCCTGTTTTTCGTCCTGTCACCTATGTCCCTTTAAGCTTTTCTAGCTATACATCTTTCCTACTTGGCATGTCAGGTAAAGTCAGTCATTTCAACTCTTAGTGTAAAATTCTCAAATTCCTCACTATTGTTATCTTTCTTTGATTCAATTTATCAATCCTTAGTACAAAATTCCAGCCAGTTTTATTTGGCTCATTTAATATGCTTCCAAGATTTCTTCAAAAATTCACAAAACCATAAAAAAAATCAACAAAAAACACACATTTCAAGCTTCAAGGAAGCCTCAACACTTCTCAATGAAACTTTTACTTATTTCTTTTCTTTTTCTTTTCCTTTTCTTCTTTGCTTTTTGGGTCACACCCGGAGATACACAGAGTTTAATCCTGGTGCATACACTCAGAATTTACTCCTGGTGGTACACAGGGGACCACATGGGATGATGGAAATAGAACCCGGGTCAGTCGCGTGCAAGGCAAATGCCCTACCCACTATACTATCGCTCCAGCCCCCAAAACTTTTACTTATTTCTTTTCAACTCTCTTTTTCAATCTGCACTTCAGGTTTTAGATGTTCTCTAGTTGTTCTTTTCATTCCCATTCATTAAAATATACTTTGACTGAAAAAAATCTCTACTTTCAAATATATGGCCACTTTCAACTCCCAACTTGTATGCGAGTTAGGAATTGAACTTCTGTGCCGATGTCAGACCTATTCCATAACTGACAGCGTTCTATATGCTCCAGCTCTGCCTGCAACTGCCATAACGTGACTGTTTTCTATGTGAAAGAGTCAGATCCTGCAAAATAGTGCCCAAAATAATATTAATAAGAATGTCTTCAGAATTTATGATTTATGTAATGTGTGCTAAAAATGATAAGATCACATGTCACTGTCATCCCATTGCTTTTCAATTTGTTTGAGCAGGCACCAGTAATGTCTCCATTGTGAGACTTGCTGTTTCTGTTTTTGGCATATCAAGCACACCACAGGTAGCTTTTCAGGCTCTGATGTGCAGGTGAGATACTCTCAGTCGCTTGTGGGCTCTCTGAGAGGGGTGTAGGAATCTAACCAGGGTCAGCCGCGTGCAAGGCAGACACTCTGCCTGCTGTGCTATCTCTCTAGCCCACCATTACATACCCAAAGGAATATTTGACCATCTAGGCAGCATTTCACTGTGACTAGAGGCTGCCACCAAGGCAGATATTAGAATAACATACAGAGTAAAAAGCTTTTACAACTGAGAACGGGACAAATGGAAAGTGAGAAGATGATGTACACTGGAATGGAATTCTAAGAGAACCAGCACTTTAAAATTAAAATCCTAAATATTTAAGGTGTACAACATGGTGATTTTATATGCACAAATACTGGGATGATTAGTGCCCTCAAATAATTTCATAATTCATATCCTGCAGCACCCACCTTAATGTCTACCCTTAGGTTCTATCTACACATCCTGCAAATGCAGGTGGGAATGGGGGCTGGGGTAGCCATAAACTGAGAACAAAGCAAATTTGAGAGGGGACTGCACTGGGAAGTCACAGGTAGACAATTTTGAATTGTCTTAAAATTAATCAAATTCCTATTTTAGTAGCTGATATAAGGTTCCCCCTCCTCCCATATATAAGTCCAGTTTACTACAATGGCTCCATTCAAGAATGAAACCTTAAACAAGTGATTTTGAAGTTAACATAAAGAGTTACTTAGGAACATGTTAGTATGAGAATTCTTGTTCCGTGGTTGGTTTTGTTTTTTTTTTGCAATTCTTTTAAACTCCCAGGTAATAATGTTGGTACTCCTACTAGTCCACCAAACATTTTTTGAGTATCAAAAGCTAAAAAGTTTGACATGTGATTTTTGTATGATATTATTCACCTCCCCCCTCTTATTTTCAGAGCCCAGAAATTAGAGTAATACACTGCAACAAAACAGATATCATTTCCAACTTTTTTCATTGCTATATAATTTTCTACTACTGATTAATATTCCACCTTTTTTCTATGTCTAAGCTATGAATTTACCTTTATTCTTCCATTTATCCTGTAATAAACCTTAGAAAAAGATGTTTATTCTGACTTCCTCTATCTAAACTTCTCCCTGGCCAGAACTTTATGTACTGATGTTTTAATTTCAAAGATGGTGCTAAATATATATAATTAATAACTTTTATGTTATAAATGATTATATTTAAGAACAATTAATTATTTCACTTAGACATTTATGAAATTATTATTATATAGAGTCTATGGCTATGTTTTTCCATATTTTTAAATATAAACCCTTAAGAAATATACATAGACAATTTTTAACTTTTAATTGATACTGTCAGAAATTTTAATGTCACTAGCATATTGCATATCTGCCTATTTTGTTGGTTGGAGAGAGCTTCATAGAACCAAAATTAATTTTAAAAACTAAAATGTTTATCTCTTCAAGAACCAAACCCCAAGCCCAATCTCTATGCCCTTAGTACATATGAAGCAAATTTTTAATTGATTTAACATTTAAAATTTAAAATATATATTATTTTATTTAATTATATTAATTAATATGTATTTAATTATATATATTATATATGCGAGTCTCACGCATGAAGGAACCAGCAGAGGAACCCTGGTGTGCGGGACCCAGGACCTAGATCACCATGGTGACTCGGATCAGGATTGGGCCTCTTTCACCCAGATTCCCCATTTTCCAGTAGCTAGGTAGTCATATCCAGAAACTGCCCCCAGAGCCAAATAATCCAATCAACAGCCAACATCCAGACACTATCAAACCAAGCTCCCTGTGGCCACGAAACATCTGATAGCCTAGTTCTCCCTCTTGGAGAACCTGGAAAGCTACCGAGAGTTTACTGCTGGACCGAAAGAGTCTCTTAAGCTCTCTGTGGCGTATTCATATGAGAAATGCAGTAACAATAATGGGTCTCATTCCCCTGACACTGAGGAGTCTCTAATGCAGCACCATTGGGAAGGATGAATAAAGATAGGCTGCTAAAATCTCAGGACTAGGATGAATGGAGACATTACTGGGCCCTCTTGAGCAAGTCGTTGATCAATGGGATGACAGTATATACATACCCCTTGGAGAACCTGGCAAGCTACCAATAGTACCCCGCCCACATGAGCAGAGCCTCGCAAGCTACCTGTGGTATATTCGATATGCCAAAAACAGTAATGATAGGTCTCATTCTCCTGACCCTGAAAGAGTCTCCAATCGTTGGGAAAGACGAGTAAGGAGAGGCTGCTAAAATCTCAGGGCTAAGAGGAATAGAGATGTACTAGTGCCCTCTCAGGTAAATTGACCAAAAAGGGGATGACAGTGATACAGTGAAATAAAATATAATATACTTAATAATAAAACTTTACATATAATGTAGTATGATATTTTTATTTAAAAACCTATTTAGGTTATTTAAAGCCATAGCATCAACATTTTCTTAAAAATTAAAAAATATTTGATCAACTACTTTTGCCACATGAATTCTGATATATATTTGAAATATTTTCTCACAGGTCGACTCCTTGTCCATGAATGGGCTCACCTCCGCTGGGGAGTGTTTGATGAGTACAATGAGGATGAGCCTTTCTATGCTGCTTCAAACAAGAAAATTGAAGCAACAAGGTATGACCATTTACATTTTCATAAAATACTTTAGTTGTTGCTTCTTTTTTAAAATTTCCTTTAAATGTCAATTATTTTCACTTAAAAGTAGGTCATATAGGCTGTACACCAAAACTGGTTTTATTTTATTTTAGTAAATGTATCTTAAAATAGCTGGTGGACCATTTAAATTACACATAAATTCAAGAACATTTGGTAGGCTGGATGACATATGTTAGTTCTTCACCACTATACCTGGCAGAACTCATTTGTGCTGAAACTGTGCTCTGTGGAAAATGTTGTACTATATGCTAGGAGACTGAAATTGAATTACAAAAGAATGAACAAGAAGGACTAGCAAGTAATGGGCACTGTGGGCTGAGTAAAACATCAACAGCTTTAGAAGCCAAATGCAAATTTCTTTGTATTTATCAAGTTCATTTTTTAAGAACTTATCTACACATTGCAAATTTAAGAGTGGGAGGGTACAGTGGTTAGATAGACCTAGGTTCAATCCCCAGCTTCATGTATTCCCCAAGCATCTCTAAATAAAGCCCTGGAGACTCCCGGCACCAAAATGTTGGCCCAGGTACCCCCAGCACCACAGGGCCCAAGCACACAGCAGCCTCAGGCCCAGGCCACTGAACTGTTGGCCTAGGGCACAAGGGCTCCTGAGCAATGCCTGGGACACCCAGGCCCCAACAAGAACAGAAACACGTAAATATTACAAATTATTATGAAATAACCCCATTTAAGATGCTAGCTGTCTTATGAAACTTGTTTTTTTTTTTGGCATTTTGGGTCACGCCAGTGATATGCATGGGTTAGTCCTGACTGCACTCAGGAATTAGGCCTGGCAGTCCTTGGGAGACCATATGGGATGCCGGGGACTGAACTCAGGTCAGCTGTGTGCAAGGCAAACACCCTACCACTGTACAATCGCTCCCGCCCCCTTCATGAAACATTTTAGACAGTAAACATTTCATGTTTAGTACATTAGTACTGTCAGATACCAGTAATTTTTTTAAAAGCATCTGAAATAAAAAGAAATTAAAAATGAAAAATACTTGTCTAACATCACAGGTAATGAAACACAGTCCTCCTAGTTCTAAGAGCAAGAGAGGCAAAGTAGGAAACAAATCCAACTACAGGAGCCATCAATTTAATCAATTTCAAATGCACTACTAGTGTTTGGGACTTTGCGATAAAAAGGACAAACAAAAGAGAGAACTATAATGAAGACTTCACAGACCCGAATACACTTGTTTTAGGACACATTAGAATAATTGTACATGTTTCTACCATATTTTCTCAAAATTTCTACTGTCTGCTAAAGAAAATTTATCTTGACTAATATAATATGTATAATATCATTATGCCTCAGTAGAGTCAATAGAAATACATATGATGCAAGGAGACTAACTCTCTAAATGAGTAAATAAAATCAAGTTATTTCTTCTTCTGGGGGGAGGAGAGGGGAGAGCCTTACAATGTTACTCAGACCACTTAGTGGTTCTCAGTGCCCACATCTGTGATTCTCAGCCCACTAACCCTGGGGTTCAATGCACTGCTTTCTACCTGAAGTGATAGAACTCAGGAAGTCCTAGCATGTGTCCTCACACTGTACTCTCTCCCTGCTAGAGGAATTGCTTTTGAATTGCTTGTTTGAATTGGAACATTAGAAATATGGGATATATTTACAATTCCAGCTTATTCATTGTAACCACTGTCCAATTTCATGCATAAATACCTTTATCAAAATGCCTCCCCATAGCAGTTCCATCCTTTCAGAATATCATCTTAGAAATCCACAAAGAACTTGAATCTATAGTTATTCCAAGAAGAAATGTTTTCATAAGTTAGTTTTGATACCTGTAACGCATTTACCACCTCAAAGCTACTAGAAAGACGTTGGATCTGGGCACCTGTAACCATGACTCTAAGGGCACATGCCAGGCCTTCCTGGTCAGCAGCAGCTTTCATGTCAGCACCAAACTACACATGTGCATATATGGGGGAACCCATTTAAAGGTTTCCTCTGGTGGACTCTGAGGGAGAATACACAGGGAACTAGCTTGATTGCCAGCACCACGTTTCCCTTGAGCAGCACCAGGGGTAATCCCAGAGCGCAAGATCAGGAGGACCCCCTGAGCATTACTGAGTGTGGCCCTAATGCACTCCCAAATAAATAAATTAAAATTTAGCCTCAGTTTCCTGAAGAAAGTAACTTTTCTTATACAGATACAGAAACTTTATTGTCAAACAGGATGAGTTGATATACAAATCTGAATTAAACATGGTAGAGGATTTTGGCAATCTTGTGGTTGTGGCGGGGCAATAACTTTGTATATCACAAGCATGAAGAAAGCACTATTGTAGCAGTTTTAATCAACAACAATAAAAATAAAACCTTAATATAAGAATCAATGTAAATATAAACACAAGAGTTTTTTTTTAAGTGCCCAGGGTTAACTGGATTGATTTAAAGGCTACTGTCAATGTTTTTTCAGGTGCTCCAAAAGTATTACTGGTCTAAATAGAGTTTATAAAAATCTAGGAGGCAGCGATATACTTAGACCATGCAGATTTAATTCTACCACAAAACTATATGAAAAAGATTGTCAGTTCTTCCCTGATAAAAAGCAAACTGCAAAAACATCAATAATGTTTATGCAAGCTATAGATTCTGTAAGTATCCAACTGCCACTTCAAGTTGCATATTTATAATCAAATTATATGTTATTGTGCTTATAAACTATCCATAAAGATAACCTGAAAGACTACCTGGATAATATGGAATTCTTTGAACAGTCACTGTCACATAATAAGCACTCAACTAATACTTTTCAATGTTAATATACTTATTGTAGCTCTTTATATTTCATAACAAAAAATATTTACAAAGCGTTTTTAAAGATTTTTATACTTGTGAGCAGACAAAATAATAAAGTAAATAGTAAAATTCGTATTAGTTGTATTTTAATACATTGTATGTAATTTTTCATTTTGTTGAACGTTTAGGTTGTTGAATTCTGTAATGAAAAGAACCATAATAAAGCCGCTCCAAACCTACAAAATAAAAAGTGTAATCTCAGAAGCACATGGGAAGTGATCAGAACTTCTAAGGATTTTGATAACATGACGCCTGTGTTGGCTCCACCCTCTCTGCCTGTGTTCTCATTGCTGAGGGTCGGTGAAAGAATCGTGTGCTTAGTTCTTGATAGGTCTACAAGCATGGGGGTAAGTTTGTGTACCTACTTTTGCTGGATGTAGGACAGAGGTATCAAAGCCTAAAAGCTCAGCACTGTACCTGTATCTGCTTTGTCCAAGCTTCATACTAGCAATCGATTTCTGTAATCATAACCTCAAGAGAATCAGTGAAAAATCTTGGTGATAGAGTTGAAAAGACCTAAGGCATTAGAGTCTGTTCTTTCTAGAATACGAACTTGATTGAGAGAAACTTGGAACCCTTTTTTAATATTTTGTTAGCTCAGAACTATGTATTGAAATATGGAAATATTTCCTAATCTTTCTCCTTTATCCATTGGAAATATCTGACAGACATAAGAATAGAGTGAATTTGTAGTTTCCTTGAAAGTCAAGAGACAAAATCAACCAGAGAATTTTTAAAAGGGCTGTATTGTTTAGGAATTAGTTATCAGATGACTTCTTTGTTCTCAAAGAAATAGACAAACAGCAATATCAGGTCTGGAGAGATAGCTCAATGCGCTGAGCACATGCTTTGCATACAAAAGGTCTGGATTTGGGGCTGGAGCGATAGCACAGCGGGTAGGGCGTTTGCCTTGCACGCGGCCGACCCGGGTTCGAATCCCAGCATCCCATATGGTCCCCTGAGCACCGCCAGGGGTGATTCCTGAGTGCATGAGCCAGGAGTGACCCCTGTGCATCGCCGGGTGTGACCCCCCAAAAAAAAAAAAAAAAAAAAAAAAAAAAGGTCTGGATTTGATTCCTGGAACCACTTGGAGTGACCACTAAGCCAGAGCCAGGAATAACCCCTGAACACATTGGCGTGGTCCACAAACAAACAGAAACACTATAAAGAAGATAAGTCTAGATCTAGCCATTTATTCCTTCTACCCACATTCAGTAAAAGGTACACATTCCGCTAGACTCTAGAGATAGAAACTCTAATTTCAGAACAGTTCACAGTTAGATAAAAATTTCTCTCTTTTTATCCTCACCTGATTGTTCTCCAACATCCTTCAGAGTTTAGTGCGGGCATGCAGTTTATCCAGGTTATGAGTTTGTCTTCCAAACTGGATTAAGAAATGTCTTTTCCTGGTCTCCCCAAACTACCTATGCAAATCTCCATTACAATATGCTGTAGTAAACTCAAATTTATCTCCTAAAAAGATAACCGGTGGCTCCTTTAGAACTCAGAATTGAACTTGAAAAATTATTTTATTCTTTGTATCTCTTTAGTCTAGAACAGATATTATAATATACAGAGATTCAGAAAAGAATTGTTGAAGTGAATGTAACACAAATGCATTCTCTTAGCACTGTCATCCCGTGGTTCATCGATTTGCTTGAGCGGGTGGTAGTAACGTCTCTGTTGTGAGACTTGTTATTGTTTTGGGGATATTGAATATGACACAGGTAGCCTGACAGGCTCTGCTATGAAGGCAGGATACTCTCGGTAGCTTGCTGGGCTCCCCGAGAGGGATGAAGGAATCGAACCCATTGTAGCCGCGTGCAAAGCAAATGCCCTACCTGCTGTGCTATCACTCTAGTCAGTACCACAAATGATAATGCATAATGTCATAAGGCACCCAGAAGGAGGACACATTTAAGACAGAACATAACATTCTGAAGATCAGGAATAGTGTCTTTAATAAAAGAGAGTTACTGGGAAAAAGCAGAGAATGATACCACTAAATGTAGCCATCCATAACAGCATAGAGCTCCAAAAAGAACTAAACATGAACAGAAAACTGTTTTGGGTAGTGTCACTGAGGAAAGATGAGATTTCTTACTGGGAGAAGATAAGCATAAGCATCCTTCCCTAGGTAGGGTGCCGGCAGAGCCAAGTTAAACAAGAAAAGTAAGTTGTATATGATATAGAAGAAATTTCTTGTTGTGATTTGGTTCTAGAGAGTGCAGAAAAACAAATAGGCATATGTTTGGAAGAGATACCAAAGTTAGTTGGTGTTAATAGACTGGAGGGAAAAAAAATCAATGAAGAGATCTAGAACAAGGGCATTCACCTAGGGAAGAAAGATGTGCATCTTAATGGGATACCCACCCACACCCCACACATTTTTCAATTAATCCATTGTCTGAAACTTGATAGGGTGAGGTTAGAAGTAAAAGAGAAATTGGGAAAGATGGCTACTGGGTCTCTCAGAATATCTGCTATTGGGATGTTTCATTTTAGGGGTAGCCTATTTCGCAATGGATAGAGAAACGTTACTCTATAGTGGGTAGTACCACATTATCCTCTAGTTTCAAACTGTGAACCTTCGTGATTGGTTTAATCTTGACACAACTGAAGTATAATATCCCAATGATAATTAGGCATTATGAATGCCCTCAATTTGTAATTCTAGAACCAAGAATCAATTCTAGTTAAGTTTTCACTATGTGTATTCCATAAAACACATGACTATCTTAACTTTATCTAAAATGCTATAGCATCAATATTCATGAGAGAAAATTTTAAACAACAAATGCTGTTTACTCATTTTATGTAATCTGTCATTTTTTCCAGTTGAAAGCCATTTGATCATTTTCCTTGTTCTTTATAATTCAGGATTATAATCGTCTGAATCGAATGAACCAAGCAGCAAAACATTTCCTGCTTCGGGTTGTTGAAAACAGATCCCATTTGGGAATAGTTGTTTTTGATAATAGTGCTTTTACTGAAAGCCCTCTAATCAAAATAACAAGTCAAAAAGACAGAGAGACCCTCGTGGAAAAGTTACCTCCAAAACCTACGGGAGGAACTTCCATTTGCTCTGGAATTCGAAAGGCTTTAGAGGTAAAAATCACAATGGCTAATTAGTTTTCCTTTTTATATTTTACTAAAACATTTTAATGTTAACTGCTGTTTTACATACCTGAAACTTAATTTTAATGTGACTCCTAATGCATAATCCTAAAAATCATAGGAGTAAGCAAAAAGCAGGAAAAATCACTAGAAATTTTTGTTTTGGAAAAATTCCATTAATACTTTGATTAGTTTACAACGTCATTTCCAACTGTTTTACACTGTGAATTGAGCCTGTCCTTCATACTGGTCTATAGGACAGCATTTATAACCAAGGGAGAAAAACAGTGATTTTCAAGCTTTCTATACCTGTAGATCAACACTGGTCAATGGATAGCTGGTGGAAGAATGCTGGTTTACAATACTAGAGAAATTAATTGGCTATAAAGCATACATAAAAACAATAAATGTGCATTGTGCACAAATTTTTGTGAAGGAACCAAACAGGGTGATGTGATAGGGAAAAAAGGAGGCCCAGCACACCTCACCGAAGCGTACTTCACTTCAATGAAGGCCACTGAAGGTAACATTCTAGCTAATATTTGAATGACGACAAGTTAGTGGTTCAGGTAGAGAGCACATGCAATATTCTTTGGGAAAGAGATGTAAAAAGACTAGACTATTCCAAGAAATGATAGATTGTAGTGGTCTGTGAAGTTTTACAAATATATAAAATGTATTTTGTAGATAAATGTTTAGATACCTCAGAGCTGAATATATATAAAGTTTATCATTTAAGAACAACAATGATATTCAAGAGCTTTCAGTATCAGACACGTTTATTTATGCTTTAAGAATACAAATCCACAAATAAAGTAAATTGTAAGAAAAGTGATAACAGAGGAGCGATCTTGGAAGTGGTTGGGAGTTCATTCTTGGATGAAATTTATGAAGTATGAAATATCTGAAATTTTTTTTCAGTAAAAAGTAACTTTATAAGACTGAACTAAGGAATAAATCAATTACCTTTACTACTCATCTCTCTCGATAAGTCCCTCACTGAGTTCTCAATACAATTTTAAATTTTAGTTCAGTTATTAACATGAATGAAGAAACTGTACTGCCTATACAGCAGTCAAAATAGACTAACTCACTGGCTGTGATCTGAACCATCCAGTAAAAGAAAATAAAAGGGACTGGAAGATAGTACAGTGGCAGGGTGCTTATCTGACGTGGTTGACCAGGTGTCAATCCCTGGCACTCATATGGTCCCCAGAGCACTATCAGGAGTGAGTCCTGAGTGTAGAGCCATGAGTAAGTGCTAAGAATCATTGAATAGTTGTCAGAGAAGATGAAATAAAATTACTATTCTGAGATAAGTTTTTTTTTATACTTTCTTACAGACACCTAGACATCTTTTTCTTTTAGCATACTTTTACTTTTCTCTGTACATTTTCCCCTGAATTCCTCAAAATCTATTTGATCTAGAAACATTAAGTAATTATCTTCTGGCTATGTTTACAGGAAATTAAAAAAGTACATCCCCAAGTAAATGGATCTGAAATAGTACTGCTGACTGATGGGGAGAATAATACTCCAATAGACTGTGTTGACGAAATGGTACAAAGCGGGGCCGTCCTTCATTTAATTGCTTTGGGACCAAAAGCTGACAAACCAGTCATTGAAATGAGCACTCTAACAGGTAATACATGACCTAGATATTTTAGTCCCTGGATAGTAGTGTATAAGTGTAGAAACAGAAAAATCCATTGTTTCTTTAAAGCTACTCTTTATAGATCTGCCAGAGCAGAGGATCAGAGATAGAGCCCAACCACTGTCTATTCTCAAGGTGCTCATAACAGCTGACTGGAGAGAAAAAATAAAACTACTTATCAGATAACAGGATAATCAACTAACCTTCGCATAGTTACATAACATTATTTAGGAATTAAGCACGATGTAGTCTGAGGAAGACCATTCTTCGGGACTGTAAAGTCAGGAAAGAAGACAACAAAGATCAGGTGACTTCTGAGTTGAGTCATAAACAAGGTGTTGCCTTTTTTTAGATGAAAATGGCATAAAAGAAGATAAATCAGGGCATAAGGAAAATATGGTGGGATGACAATGAAGCATTGTGAGAAATCATCAGATCAAGTCATGGACTGCCTCAGATCCATCTTTTTCCTCTCTTATTGGGGTCTAATAACACATATTGAAACAAAGTATGGTGTGTTTGCTCTGTTATGTTATTAATCACTAAGATCTCACTCATAGTTACACATCTACTAGGAATCACTCTAATTTGTATTTATATTATAGGAGGAAAGCATGTTTTATCAAGTGATGCTTCTGAGAACAATGGCCTTGTGGAAGCTTTCTCAGCCCTTACATCAGAAAACACTCCTCTCTCTGAAAAATCTCTTCAGGTCAGAGTTCTTATTCCTGGGTACTTTGTCTTGTCATAATATTAATCAAAAAATGATAATTAGGTTTTGAGCTATATATTTTTGACAAAGTAAAATTTTAACTGAAATCGGCCTAAAATTAGGTATATATTCTGTATATATGTCTCCTAAAAGAACCGAATTAAGTGATGAAATAACAAGCATATAGTTCCTTTCTCCTTTCCCACAGGGTTTGGTAAAGCAATAATAGCATGCCAAAATTTCCAACAAAAATGCTTTTGTCCAAAAATATAACCCTGTTTTCTATCAATGTGTATAAAAGGTGCCATGTTTCTAAGGTATCCCCAAGCTTTACTACTATGGACTATATTCAATTAAGTGAATAAACACAAGAACAGGATTTGAAAGTGGAAGAAATATATCACAGAAGCAAAAGAATCATTATACATAGATATTTCACTATATGTGGATATATATAGAAAATGCATATGTTTTCCCCTTACTTTTAGTGATAATTTTCACTGACTTTTCACTTCATTCTACTCTCCATTTTACCCAACTTTTGCCCCAATGTTTTAATAACAACATTTAATAATGTCATTTTCTCTTACTTAGATTTAAAAACTGCACAAGCCAAGATTCTTCTTCATTCATGTCCCAAATAACATATCACAGTCTGTTTCCTTCAGAATATTTTCATGAAGTTTCCTATTTATTCATATCAATTTACACTACTTATATCTTGTCACTTTATTTTTGTTTTTTGCTTTTTGAGTCACACCCAGCGATACTCAGGGTTTACTCCTGGCTCTGCACTCAATAATTACTTCTGGCGATGCTTTGATGCCAGGTTTGAACTCGGGTCAGCCAAGTGCAAGGCAAGTGCCCTACCCGCTGAACTATTGCTCCGGCCCCTGTCATGTCATTTTTATGCCAAGAATCCTGACTTCTAACTCTACCTACATTAAAACAGATAGGATAACCTAAACAGACTTGTTTTCCTCTATATTCCAACCAAGAGGGGCACAGAAGCCATAGGATGCAGGGATAAGCTAAAGGTGCAGATTGGTTTGGAGAATTGATATATCCTACAAAACAGATTAAAATTGGTTCTGAGATCTAGCTTTGAAGTTAGTGGAGAAGAAACTGAGAGAACAAAGTTCATTGCTGAGGGCTTCAATATGGGTAACTAAGAAAATGTATCACTCACTGAATAAAAATAATATAGAGCTTAACAATTTATGGTGTTTCTTTTATGCTCTAATAATTGGTAGCTGGCAGCTATAGTTGGTAGTCGATAGCTGATAGTAAAAACATTCTCTTTATGTTTTGGAATTCCTGCTACAGAGCCTTTCTAACTTATTTTCTGAGGATAGGTTTTTAATTCAATGTTTAAATGCTTTTTGGAGTTTAAATTCTGAATATTAATAATACCTTTGCATTTTGACCAGAGTTAGGTGTGAATGATATACCTTAGTATCAATAAATAAACAAGTAAAAATTGACAATAGAGAGTGATTTGGGGGTGAGGGGAGCCACACTCAGCAGTGCTCAGGGCTTTATCCTGGCTCTGTGATCAGAGTCATCCCTCCTGGCGGGCTCTGGGATCAATATGGGGTGCTGGGATTCAAATCTGTGCGAGCTGCACCCAACTGACTATACTATCACTGTAGCCCCTGGAGTAATGATTTTAAGGACTATTTTGTGTTCTGTTCAACTTTCTAACCTTGAGTAGATGGCAGAACACTAAAAGTAAGTATTCGAAAAAAATTTTTAAATTAGGGCCAGAATTAACAAGTCAGGTAGAAAGGATATGTATGTCTGTAGGACATTCTTAATGTTTTAAGAATGACTTTTTTGAATCATATGAAAGGCGCAAGCAAGAAGACAGTTTTTGCTCTCTATTTGAAATACCAATAGATTTTTAAATAAAGAATAGGGAGAAAGTTTTGGAAAGAAAAATATGAATTCATGCAAATTTTGGGTAGCTCTTGAAAGAAGATTGTAGCTATGTAGAAGTATGTTACAATATTCTGAGTTTGTGGGAATTCAAAAGAGAAGCAATGCACATTTCATTCAGTGATTTTTGCATAACATTACCATGCAGCCAAAACTTTCTAACTTCCTTATGATTTTCTGATGGGGAGTCTAAAACAAGTCATTTATGCTTCTATTTAATGGGAAAGTAATGCTGTATCCACAGGACTAGGATTCTTGTCAGCAATGATGCTATTAGAACACATCCTTCAGGTTACTTCTTAGGTGAAAGTGTTTGTGGTTTTGGACTGAGTTGCAGAGCAGTGGGACTTCCCATCATTAAAATAACACGAGTGGAGTGTATGTTCTTAGGTGATGGGCATAAGTGGCTCCTCTTGACCTAGAGCTCTCCACAGACTTGAAAAACCTCCCTACAAAGACCCCTCACAGAAAAGCTTTCATATATGCTATTCTCAAAATCCCAGATGGATATGTTTCATGGATATGTTTACTGCCCAGAGCTACTCACTCTACCATGTGAGAAAATTTATTCCAAGATTTCAAATCAATAATATATTCAGATGTTCTTGTCTCATTATTTGGTAGTGTTGATGAGCCCTCTTGAGAAGCCCCCTCCCCTTACGTTCTTGGATTTCTATTTGAATAATCTGCCACAAACAAGAAGTCTTAAGTGATCATAAAAATAAGTAAATCAATGATAGCAACCACAGGAACACACATGCATACACACATACCAGATAACTCATACTTGAAGTGGGTATTTGCCATGACAACAGAGAAAAGAAAAACATGGTGAAACCCTTCATTGTAGAGACAATGACCCTGTTCAAACAAAGAAAGAAGTGACAAATAAGCACAGAGGAAAGGGAGCACTGTGATGGGAGCAATCCAATAAACCTGAGGCTATGTTATCCTACATCTGTCCCTTGAGGCTATGTTATCCTACATCTGTCCCCTCCTCAGATTCTACATATCTGTACTTTCTGACTAACAAACTGTTATATAATAATCAGCTGTGAGAGAAATCAAAAGCTTACAATTGTATGCCATATGTAAGTTTGTTGTGAGTACAAACATTAAGAACTACATTTTTTAAAAACTGAAAATGAATGAAAGTAATCTCTTCTCTAGTTGTTAACTAAAAATTTTGTTTAAACAGCTTGAAAGTAGGGGGAAAAAGCTCAACCAAAGTGAATGGATAAATGACACTATAACTATTGACAGCACCGTGGGAAGGGACACATTCTTTCTTATCACATGGGCGAAAAAAGTCCCCGAAATTATTCTGCGGGATCCCGATGGAATAAAGATAGACTATGTTACAGAGGATCAAGTTTCCAATATGACCTACTTCAGTATTCCAGGAATTGCAAAGGTAATCAATCAGTCTTTACAACTCTTAAAAATTTGTTTCAAAGCTGAAAAATCTTGTATATAAACACAGATGTCAATACTTATAGCATATTTAAAAAATATAAGATGAAATAGAAAGTATTTGCTATACACACATGCTCCTGAAACTTATCGTAGGGTTGGAAGAAAGAACTAATGTACTAGAAGTAATAAAAAAAACAATATTTTAAGCAATTTAGATTAACTGAGACAATATGAAGACAATGCACAATACAGTTTTTTAATGTGTCGTTTTGAGAAGTAGGAAGCATTGGACCAATTTGGTGGGATTCACAGCTGCTCCTTGGTCTGGGGTAGCAATTGCGTCCGGGTTGGCCACATGCAAGGAAAATACCCTAATCCCTGTTCTATCTCTCCAGCCCCTAGAATTATTTCATAAACACTATCATATCATAGGCTGTGGAAGTTGAGGTCAAACACATGGTAAATTTTCAAAAATTTATTCTTCCTAAGGTTTCATAAAGTTGAATATGCATTACAGCAGATACCTTGTCCAAATAGTTTCATCCCTTATCCTATTTTGTCCTCTAACCTTGAAGCTCTCAACCCCCTGTTTATTATGCACATACTTGTAAGATATATTTTGGAATAAGAAAATATGGATGGATAAAAGAGCTTGATCTTGGAAACCTATTATATTTTCATTGAATTTTTAGGCTGGTGTTTGGACTTACAGTCTTCAAGCCAAAGCAAACCAGGAAATACTAACTATTACAGTAAATTCTCGAGCAGTAGATCCTTCTGTGCCTCCAATCACAGTGAATGCTAAAATGAATCAAGACACAAACAAATTTCCCAACCCTTTGATTGTATATGCAGAAGTTCTACAAGGGTTTACACCCATTCTTGGAGCCTCTGTGACAGCCATCATTGAAACAGAAAATGGAACCACCACAACTTTGGAACTTCTAGATAATGGTTCAGGTAGTTTACAGGTTTCTTTGTGAATGAACCTATATTTTCATGTTAAGGAACAATAGGATATAATACAAAAGAATTGATGAATATTATTGGTGAACATCAGAATCCAAAAAAAAATCTATTTAGGTAAAACCTATAAGTGACTATCATATAGCTTACACATGGTAAACACTCAGTAAATGTTATTTGCATTGATATGTATAACAAGAACTGTCATTATTGTTTGGCCTATGCCAACCAATATCTCTTTTAAAGTTAAGGATGTCATATTCAGGCTATTGAGGATGGAACATTAAGATTGTTAACGAATGTTCATGTTTTAAGTGCTTCAAATATCAATATCAAAACTAGACAAAAGGATAAAACACTGTGGTCGCGCGGTTAAGGGTAAATCTTGGTAGAGAGGGACAGGCAAAGTGATTCCCAGGAGCTGAAACAAAATATGACCAACAAAATACAAATAGTCCTGAGAGCTGATCCCCAAGGTCAGCAGAACTACCATAAGAGAGTTCAATCACTCCATCCCTACTATATATATATATACCATATATATACATATATATACATATTATACCTGTATATCTCACAAAGAGCCCAATCAATGAGTTGTAATATAACAAATATTTAATTTCAAAATGCATAATTTTTTGCATAATTTTCTTTACAAAAGTAGTTCACTCTTTCTTTTCTAAAACAAGGTGCCGATTCTCTAAAGAATGATGGTGTCTACTCCAGATATTATACAGCTTATAGAGGAGATGGCCGACATAATTTAAAAGTACAGGTTCATGGAGGAGCAGCTGCTAAGAGAAGCTTAAGATATCCCCTAAATAGAGCAGCATTTGTACCAGGCTGGGTGGTTAATGGTAAGTACTTCATAATGTCATAAATCTTGTGATGACTTAAATAATTATGTGCTGATATTGCTAAGGCTTCATACATTTTTGACATATTTAGGAAATTATTCGTAACAAACAATACAAAATAAAGTATTTAGGGCCTGCTATTGGAGCAGGCCTCAGTGATGTTTGGAAAAATTCAAAATAATGGTGGTGGGAAGGTGTAGTGGTGGTGGGATTGATGATGGAATATTGAGTGTAATCAATTGCTGTGAAAAACTTTATAAAATAATATAAAATGTAAGGAATAAATAAATAAAGATTCATAAATAAATAAAATTTCAGTTTAAGATGAAAAAATCAGGTGAGTATATTATGTGCTTAATGAACCAATGCAAAATATATCCTTCAGTTATGCATACTATAAATATACATAAATATAACCATAGTTTGAGTGTTTTAAGTTACAACACAAAAATATACTGAGTAAGGTTATGATAAAGATTAAGACTACTGTAGGATAACACTGGGTTGTCCTTGCTATTCCCCTAGGGAGCTTAAGGGTTATTGAGCCACTCCCACAATAGTGACCCTGAGGCACACCCAATTCCATCAAGCACTAATAATCCTATATTGCTTTTCTCTTTCCTTTATGTCATTGGCATGGTTTATTTAATAATGTCCTTTTTGTATAGACAACAGGAAGACAGCTCATACTATGCTTTGTAACATGGGAGTTGACTCCAAAATAATATTTAGTCCTGCGCACCCGTATTTACTTGACTTGAGCCTCAGTTGCCCTTAGTTCCTTGCCCTCCAAGAGCAGGGTCCTGACGAGGAACCGGATGGAACTAGGGCAAGCTGTAAGCTACCCTGGCATCAAAATGTGCCAAGCCAAGCACCATAATACTTAAGTATAAGTTAAGAGCATGGTCATGAACAAACTCTGCCATGACCCAAAAAGAAGTAACTGAATGAGGACCCTGCTGTGTTTAGGAAAGACTAACCTGGCCTGAGGACTATGATCTGGAGTATATGGCTAGATTTCCCTAGGAAGACCCAAGTTTTAAGCTTAATATATCTCTTATTGTGTTCATACAAAATGACTAAAAATATTATAAGAAGTAAATTTACTATGATGGTTAAAATAGATTACGAGCTGAGGAGAGAAGAAAGCAATACACCCTGGATAGAATCTCGCCCTTGAGGGGATCTCCTAGTAATCTGGAACTATTTTACCAACTGAGATTTTGCTAATGAGTTAATCTCCTAAAGGAGTGGTTTTACCTCTGTTTGTTGTTATGATAATGTTCACCCCACCTTTGTGTATCCCCACCCTTCATGACTGTTATATAACTAGAGATAGCACAGAGGTTGGGCGTTAGCCTTTCATGCAGCCTATCTCCGCCCCTGTCAGAGAACCCTGCAAGCTATCAAGAGTATGGAGCCCGCACGGCAGAGCCTGGGAAGCTACCCATGCATATTGGATATGCCAAAAACAGTAACAATAAATCTCTCAATGAAAGACGTTACTGGTGCCCGCTCGAACAAATTGATGAGCAATGGGATGACAGTGATATAACTATGCTGTAAGGGGTAAGAGGGAATTAGAAAGTTGGAACAAGATGTTAAAGACTAGAAAGTCAAAGACTAGAAGGGACGAGAACTGAGACTTTGGAGACTTTGGGACTTTAGGACTAGAAGGAGGACTAGATAACAACTATTACTGGAATTTGAAGACTTTGAGGTCTACAAAGAGACTAGGGTGATGGAACCATGACAACTGGGATTATGACCAAAAGTATGACTATGATCGTGAAGTAAGGGGAGAGATTTGACTAGCTGGGGAAGAGAGAGAAGTAAACTGACTACCATCCAGCCTGAAGACAAGGACCCTGTTTCTCCATTTCTCCACCCATTGTCCATCCACTGCAGTGGGCAGGTCTGGGGACGCTGACTCCCTGTTCACTTTCTGTGTGCCCCCACTGCATTCTCTAGAAGCTCACAGAGTACATTCTTAATTAGCTTTCCTATTTCTCATTCTTCATATTCTGACTTTTCGGGGATTTCTGAGGACAACTAGAATAAAATTCCAAGCATTATTTCTTAGCACTTGCAACAGGTAGAAGAGAAGAGCCTGGCACATGTGGTTGCAAGGAAAAAGCTTTCTCAAATGAAAAAATAAGAGAGGGCACACTGTCACTGTCACTGTCATCCCATTGCTCGAGCGGGCACCAGTAACGTCTCCATTGTGCGACTGTTACTGTTTTTCGCATATCGAATATGCCACGGGTAGCATACCAGTCTCTGCTGGGTGGGAGAGATACTCTTGGTAGCTTCCCGGGCTCTCCAAGAGGGGCAGAGGAATCAAACCCAGGTCAGCCGCATGCAAGGCAAATGCCCCGCTGATGTGCTGTCGCTCCAATCCGAGAGAGCACACATGGGGAAAAAATTTAAAGGCATAAACTCAATGGGGATTCAGTGCAACATTCATTCCAATGCAGTTTATTGTTGCACTACCTCCTACAAGATTCTGGTCAGGATACTAAAGAAAGACTCTTCCATCCATGGATGGACATTTGGAATTTTGTCACTAAACTCAATACAAATATACCTATGAGTATGCGGGATGAAAGTAAAGTGGTATTAGTAGGAAATTCATTTTATTGAGTTCTGAAAATACTTGTACATTTTGCCCATTAAATAATAAGGAATTTTTTATTCCAGGAGAAATTCAAGTGAATCCACCAAGACCTGAGACTGATAAGGACATTCAAACAAACGTGGAGAATTTCAGCAGAATGGCAGCTGGAGGTGCCTTTGTACTTCAAGGTGTTCCAAATAACTACAATCCCTCCTCTCTTGACTATTTCCCACCAAATCAAATCACAGATCTTGAGGCCACACGTGAGGGGAATGTGATCACTCTAACATGGACAGCACCAGGAGATGATTTTGATGTTGGAAAAGGTAAGGATGAAATTTTATGTGGAGTGAAAGATGCTCATTTCAAAAGCAAGAGTAAATGTGGGTGAAATAAAACTATCTTTAATTGATAGCTTTTAAAAGTGCTTACTATATAGACTCATGTTTAAATAAATATAACAAAGCACACTTTCAATGCTCTAATTTTTTACACAGAGAACTAGCATCAGACAAAGATTAAAAATTGAAATTCTTCTTTCATTAAAAAAACTTGTCTTTTGAGAATAAATATTGCTTAAGTGATCATTTTTCAGGTGAGAGAATAAAAGGGAATTTAGTATTATATGTTCTGTTTCTAATATGTAATTTTTTTAGCTCAACGGTATATCATAAGAAAAAGTGGAAATATCCTTGATCTAAAAGACAATTTTGATGGTGCCGAGCCAGTAAGCACTAAGAAGCTGACACCAAAGAAGGCGAACTCAAAGGAAACATTTACATTTGAACAAGAAAATGTAAGAGAAGATGCAACCCACATGTTCTTTGCCATTCGAAGTGTGGATGACAATAATCAAACATCTGAAATATCCAACATTGCACAAGTAGCATTGTTTATTCCTCAAGCAGATGATGATAATTTTCAAGAGGAAAATCATCCTAGTTCTGGAATCAGTATTTCCACTGTGGTGTTGGTGGTGGTTGGAACTGTGGCAGCTGTTAGTGTTATTGTCGGTACCACTATTTGTATCATTAATAGCCAAAGAAGTTCAAATAGACCTAGGACAGGGTTTTAAAAAATGATAACGATAATAAAAAATGAAAGACATTTATGAATTTTTAAATTCACCGTTGTGATATTGAGCTTATAAAATAATTTTTAGAGTACTAAAGGAATACTTTTATTGAATTCAAACACCCAAGGCTATTTGAGAAATTATTAACTATTAAAGTTTGAAAATTTCATCTACTCACCATAAAATGTGATGAATATGATGACAGGAGTGGTGATATAGGGAAAAATGGAAACTAAACCCCTTAAACTCTATGATACTGTAAAATGATTATAAATCCATTTAAAATAAAAAAATTAAAGGGTAAATAAATATTGTCTTTTATACTGATGCCTCATTGTATATAATGTCATACAAAAGTGTTTTCTAAGGCTAATGCCAATGTAATGCTAAAATGTCACCAAGAAGTTAAAATTGTTTACTTGAATAGTCAAAGAACAATAGTAAGTATTTGAGGAAAAAATGGGCTTGGATTTGGTAAACTGAAATTTAAATTGATGTCACTATTATCGTCAAAATTTTCTCATATACAACTATGTAAAATACAAGGTCATGCTTACTACAATGTATTAATATGGATGGTGCTCACAGCAAAATCAGTTAACCAATGTCAAATACAGTTTTTGCTTATTTCAGTTCAATAAATCATACGGAAAACAGTGTATATTGATGTTTGCATTTTCACTTAAAAAGTCCTACTAGGATGGGGATGTGGCTCAAGTGGTAGAGAAATGCCTACATGAGACCCTCAGTTCCACATGCAGCACCATGTGGCTCCTGAGCCCACCAGACCTTGCACTGATCAGTTTACCTGTGGCCCTCATTTTGCCTGTGATAGGCACGAGCACGTATACACACACATACACATACACACACACACACACGCAGGCACACGCATGCACACGCATATATATCATATCTATCTGTGGATTTTTCTTTCCAATACTGCACAGGATTACTGAAATCCTTGTTCTCAGATAATGAAAATTAAAAATAGTTTAAACAATCCTTATTTAGCACTAATAGTCATAGCCAAAATAAGAGCCCTACTAGTAAATAAAATGACTTAAAGTATGTTGATTGGGAAGAATAGGTTCACATTTTAAGTCAGACCAGGCTTGCCAGCAGACCTAAATTTACCAACAAAAAAGAACACAGAGTATGTAATCATGACCTGTGATGGTGCCAAAAAATTTCCGTTCATGGAAGATTCCCAGTTTACAGGCACATGGCCACTTTGTTCCTCCAACCCTAGGTTTTCTTACTTAGACAAGATGTTAGATAAACCCAAGTGCTCAACAATAAAATAGTGGATAAGGAAAGTGTGTTTTACATGCACAACTACTCAATAGGGGAGAGAAAATGTGAATCTTACGACATGAAACATCAAGAGTGAAACAGGAGGGAGTCACGCTGAGTGAAACAGTTCAGAAAAAAAGAGAAGTAGCAGGGGATATTATATTCATATATGTTTCATATATTCTATTAAAAAATCAGGATCAAGGAAAAGACTCAAAGGGCTGGAACAAATGTTTTGCATGCCAGGGACCCAGGTTGGATAAATCTCTGGCACCACAGGGTCCCGGGAGCATTTCCAGAGAGTGACCCTGAGCACCAAGCCAAGAGTAATCCTCAAAATTGATGTGACACAAAAAAGTAAAAAAAAAATTTACAAAACAGATAAGTAAAAGAATCTCAAAAAACCAAATCAAAGAATCTCACAAAAACAAACCGCTTATGACAACAGAAGAAATGTTACTGAAGTGTGAAGGGGAAAAAACCAATATTGAGAAGGTTCAGGAACTTTTGTGGTGGGACACTTTTATTTAGGAAATGGTGGTGGAAGTGTTTGAGAACATATATGTAAATGAGCACTGAACTTTATTCTTAAAATATGCAGCATTATAAATTATTAACTCAGTTAATGCAAAAACCCCTATGTATTCACAAAGGCTAGTATCGAGTAGAAACACATATCAAATGATATAAATTAAGATTTTCCAGGGGCTGGAGCAATAGCACAGCGGGTAGGAAGTTTGCCTTACATGCAGCCGATCCGGGTTTGATTCCCATCATCCCACATGGTTCCCTGAGCACTGCCAGGGGTAATTACTCAGTGCAGAGCCAGAAGTAACTCCTGTGCATTGCTGGGTGTGATCCAAAAAGAAAAAAAAAAGATTTTCCAAAGCGATCTGGTTTTATTTGTTACTATATCTTTTGTGATATTCTTCAAGCAAACAAATGTACAAATGAGACATTTCCCTATTCAGAACATTGACTCCTTATTCATAGTCAAATTCCCAGGAATAGAGTTTTTATCCCAAATAGAAGTCTGATATGAAATGAAACAAAAAAAATTTAAAAGGACATAGAACTCACTTTTATGACATTTTCTTAAAATCTTAACTATGCAGACTCATCACATAGAATAAAAAGTTATCATATGTCATAGATTCCAAACAGAATATTGGTAGTCACAACTCACCATTTAATGTGGTCAGTCAAAGACGTACTACAAGTCACCCACCAATCCTACTACTTAGACACCTTCCAATATCAGAAAAGGACACAGAAAAGAAAGAATTAGCTTTGGGTAAAGTACAGAGTTCTGAAAGGATACAGCTCTACCAAAGCAATGTATAAATGTCAGGAAGCCACATCATTCAGACCGTGTCATCATTGCTGAACAACTGAATGGGCAGAATCCTTCATGCTTCTGAGATTCAAGAAATAGGTAGAGTAAAGGAAATGAGGGAAACAAATTTGAAAGTGGCACTATCTTTGTGCATTAAAGATATTACACAACCCTCCTCTCTAAATAATGTGCACTCTCGACATTAATGGGTGCACAACAGATCAGATAGGACAGAATTCAGGAAGAAGTGTTGACTGGTAGAAAAAAGCAAAGATGCCAAAAAATATGCATCTGTTCTTCAGCCTCCTGTTACCTCACTTCAGCAGTTATGCCTGCATTTTTACTTCTGCCTTTCCATCTGTCAAGAACATCTCTCCTGATCAACTCTAATCCCAAATAAATTTTTCAGAGATGTAATTCTAGTTCTACCAAGCTGACCTGGTAAAGTCATTTTGAATATCAAAGATTCAAGTGTGATAAAATTGTGGCATAAGAAGGAATTTCTTTCAATGAACCTGTGTAGATCCAGCTCTCCTCAAGCTTTTCCAGGAAATTGAAGAAACAGAAACACTCTCAAACAGTTTCTATGAGGTTCAAATATCCCTAATACCAAAAGCAAACAAAGACACCACAAAAAAGAAAACTACAGGCCGATATCCCTGATGAACACAGGTTCGAAGATTCTCAACAAAATACGAGCAAATAGAATTCAACAACTCATCAAAAAGATTATACACCATGACCAGGTGGGATTCATCCTGGGGATGCAAGGATGGTTTAATAAAAGAAAAATCAATCAACATAATCCATTGTAGCAACAAAAGAAAAGATAAAAACATAAAATCATATCAATAGATGCAGAAAAAGCATTTGACAAGATTCAGCACCAAATTGCCAAATGGAATTGGCAATAGTTTACTATATTGGAACTTTCTTCAATATAGTAAAAGCCATCTACCACAAGCCTAAGGCAGGCATCATCCTTAATGGGAAAAAACTAAGAGCCTTCCCTCTAAGATCAGGAATGAGACAAGGATGCCCACTCTCACCACTTCTGTTTAATATGGTACTGGACGTACTTGAAATAGCGATTAGGAAAGAAAAAGATAGTAAAGGCACTCAGGTAGGAAAGGAAGAAATCAAGTTCTCACTATTCGCAGATGATATTATACTATATTTAGAGAACCCTAAAGCCTCTACAAAGAAACTCCTAAAAGCAATATACCTGTATACTAATGTTTCAGGCTATAAAATCAATACACCAATTTTTAATAAAAAACTAAAATAGCATCCATATTGATTACCAATTTTAATAAGAATTGCCAATTATTTTTTATTTTATGCCAAGTATTTCTTCAAGGGTTTCTCCTATATTTTTTTCATTTTTTCTTTGCAGGAAGTTGGTGATAGAAATTGCTTTTGTTTTGTTTTTCTGCTTTATTTTGTTCAGGGACCATATCTGGCCATGCTCAAAGTTTAAATCTGACACTGGGGCAGGATTCATTTCTAGTCAGCTCAGACAGGGATCTAACCCAGGTGAGATACATGCAAGACGAGTGTGCTACCCAATGGACTATCCCTCCAACTTCAAGTGATAGCATTATCCATATCAGTAAAGTATAGCAGAATATGATTGGAAAAAATGAATAAGATCACAAAGCTAGCTAGTGGCAAAGTCAATACGAACAAAAGCATATCCCCTATCTGCAGTCATTTCTTGAGCCTAGATTCATCCTTATACTTGTAAGACCTCCTTGCAGACAAATGGAACTAACTGACTGGCCCAGAAAAAAATAATACATTTTCTTTTCTATTTTCTCTTTTTTATTTATTTTGGGTGGTGACAAACATACATCAATGAATAAAGATAAATTCCTGAAATTCCACAAAGATAATAAATATTTTAATATAACGTTACTGAAAAATTTAAATGTATTTTAGTTTAACTCACGTAGGTAATTAAAATCTCATAAAGCTTAATAATTTGTCTTGCATTTTAGTTTTCAATAAAGAATTTATTATATTCCTATTTTAGACCTAAGTTTTTAAATTATACAGCTGATAAATCATACACAAGAAATACTTGCTATTTATTTTAGTGCCCAATCATTATCTAATTCCCTGTGTACTTACTTTCCTAGATATCTTGGGAATATCCCAGATGGGGAAACCAGGGTAATGAACAACGTTTACTTCCTGCTTTGCTTGTTTGTTTCTAGTGTAATGTTGAATACAGCACAAAGTTAGAATTCACCAATATAACATAATCTTGTTCCTAAGGAGTTTGAATGTTCAGTTTTACTACTGAATAGGACTGAATTACACAGAAACGTGTGCATAAAATATGCATACCTGGTAGTGAATCAGTGTTCTTTAAGATCAAGCAATGACACATGTAGCTAAGAATAACAAACAGAAGATTTAAATAAACACCACAATATATTCAGTCATCCAATTTTCTCATGTTTCTATTTATTCCTTTGAGTACTTTTTAGAGGGGATGCATGTCATACCCGGTGATATAAGGGCTTACTCCTGGCTCTGCACTCAGGAATCACTCCTGATAATGCCAGGGGGGATCATATAAAGTTGACCACATACAAGACAATCACACTACCGGTCCAACCCCAATTTCCTCTTTTAAGTGGAGAATGTCTTTAAGTCTTATTTTTCTATATGCCACAAAGCGACTCAAATGCTCAACAACAGTGACAAAAGCAATGGCAACACAAAAATCCATAATGCAAAATTTAAAATACATGCACAACACTAATTTTACCTTTCAAAATAAAATTATCTTTAAATGTTAATACTTCTAAATAGGGTGAGATGCCTATGTTCATATAATGTCTTCTGAAACATAAACAGTTGCTATATTTCTAGAAATCAACAGGAAATTGATAAGGGCCTTATTAGTGTTTATCCTTTGACATATGCATTTATGTCCAGGTACTTTTCATAAGAAAATAAATTCAAACTTACACTGAGAATATTCACAACATAGTCATTTGGAAAACATCCAAACTGGAAACAATCTCAATGTCTAACAATCATAGTAAGGGCTGGAGTGATAGATAGCACAGAGGGTAGGGCGTTTGCCTTGCACTGGCCGAACCAATTCAATCCCCAGCATCACATTTGATCCCCTGAGCAGCGCCAGGAGTAATTCCTGAGTGCATGAGCCAGGAGTAACCCCTGTGAGACCCAAAAAGAAAAAAATTACCCACAAAATGAAAAGAAAAACACAATCATAGTAAATTAGGACATATTTATGTGATGAAATTCATTTGAAATAGGATTCATGAAAATTTTACTGACCAAAAATTGCTTTAGGTGTGCTTCATTCTAGGAATCACATTGAAGCTTGGAGTGCATATCTCAACAGTTTAAGGTGTAATATCTCCTCCTTTACTTTATGGAACTCTCTCTTCTCTCATATTTCCTAAATAAACTTTGGGTGGAGGTGAGGGGCATACCCAGTGATGCTCAGGGGTTACTCCTGGTTCCGCATTCAGGAGTCATTCCTGGTGGTTCTCTAGGGACCATATGAGATGCTGGGATGGAACCCTGGTTGGCAAGCACCCTACCCACTGAACTACCATTTCTGCCCCAATAAAACTAATTATAAGGGAAAATGATGTAAGGACTGTATCTACTTATGGAACACTGGAGCAGTTGACTATATCTGTTCTATAGTTCAGTTCATTACATCATTACTAACATTTTATTACTCTCTACATCATCTTCAAACCTCATTCCAGAAGGTTTCTGGCAGAATCCTGATGTGTACATCTATGAAATACACAAGTGATCTGAAAACTGTAAATATAATTAATAGGTAATTAAAGGTTTCTTTTGGTGAGAGGTAATGTATAGTATGGTATCTTTAATCATAATTTTAGCTTTATTTTTCAAAGATTGCTGAGAATAAATATTTTAAGTAACTTTTTGTTATGCTTTAGAGGGCATAGGGACACACTTTTATGTACTCAGGGTTTTTGTTTTGTTTTGGTTTGGGTTTGGGGGCCACACCGGTGGTGATAAGGGGATTACTGCTGGCTCTGCACTCAAGAACTGCTCCTGGTGGTGCTCATGGGACCATATGGGATGCCAGGAATTGAACAAAATTCAGCAGCGTGCAAGGCAATTGTCTTACCATCTATATTACTGCTCTAGTTCCTGAGCTCAGGATTACTCCTAGTTCTGTGCTCAGTGGTCATTCTTGCTGGTTTTAGGAGACAGAATCCAGTACCCACAGTCTAACCAAAGTCAGTCACATGAAACTCTCCACTATTTCAAAGGCCCAAGTTTTTATAACAAGAAAAGATTTATAACTATGTATGGCATAAGATATCAATTAAACTTATGATGATGATCATTTCACTTTGTATATAAACATCCTATCAGGATTTGCCGAAGCGTAGATGAAACACCACCAACATCTCTAGCAAAGAGAAAATTTATAAGAACATTGTGCTGGTCTGCAAAGTATAACCCAGAAGTTAGTGTACAGAATATATAGAGTGATAATCCAGAGTTTGTGACAGGTAGGTTACATGGTTCCATTGTAGAGCAGATGCCTGAACTGTGGGAGGAATTGGATTCATTCCCTGAAACACAGGGTCCACTGGCAACTTAAGTCATTGTCCCCAAATAAACAAAAAAGTGATGGGACATTAAAGGAAATGGCAATACCTCTTTGCGTATGTGACAGATTATTCCAGGGGGAAATAGTGACTTATTTTTTTTTGTAGAATTTTCTCCAAAACAAAATACTAAAACTTTTCTGCATATTACAATGTATATTTTTCAAATATAGGATAGAGACCATGAGAAAGTATAAAGTTAGAGGATGTGGGTATCATACACCCAATGTGGCTTCATCCGTGTCGTCTTGAGCATCACCAGATATAGACCTGAAGGTCTCTGAACATCACCCCATGTGGCAAGAGTCCCCAATGCACTGTCAGAGTGTCACTGGTGGTCCCCTAAAAGGCCCATTGTCTTAATATCACAAGGAGTAAGCCCTATCTCCTGAGCACTTATTGGGAGACTCCAAAACTAAAAATTGAGGACCATCTTGCAAACATTTCCTTGAAGTGCTTTCTGTTTAGAACTTAAAAGTAGTGCTAATTTTCCCAGCCTTAGAAGAAACAGAGTATGTCATTCCTGACTAATGTCTCCTGTGCTTCTCAATCTTCAGTGTATATATACAAATCACCTGGAAGCTAGGTTAATATGCAAATTCTGATCAATAGAATTGGGGGCTCACGATTCTTCAGTTTTAATACTTCCAGAAACAGCCAGAAGAAATAACTTGGAGTAACAGGTCACTTCAAGAGATTTCCCCTTCTTCTTATATCTTTATTCTTTAATCCTACCCTTCGTTCTACTGTTGATTCAACCAGGGCAAGCACCTCTCTCAGAAAGAGCAGCATCTTCTCCTGCCTAGAGTAGATTCATTCAGGGTGGGAACCTGACTCTGAATGAGTTCAACCCAGTTCATTTCCAGCAATTTTGGAGCCAGAAATAGGGAAGATAATATCTCTATGAAAACAAACTTGTGTGTTATGCAGGTCAGGAATATTCTCTAACCAATTATTTCCTTTGAAAGGAATGGGCTGATGAGTAATGGTAATGGGCTGATGAATTTTAGATAAAAGGAGAAATGATTCTACGTTCCTTTCCCTAGCTTTCCCTGAAACAGAGCCTGCACTCTAAGACTAATCTGACCATGGCAGTGCTTTTGTGAAATATGCTCCCTTGTTCTTCCAGACACAAATATCTGTGCATTAAATATTTTCAGTTGGCTTTTTGTCACATGCCACCAAAGAATATTAATCCCACCCACCCCCAAAACTCATAAAATCCTTCTAATAAATTCATTTACCTTAAATCTCTATTTCCAGCTGAATAATCCAGACACTGTAAATTTTATACTGTCACTATCACTGTCATCCTCTTGCTCATTGATTTGTTTGAGTGGGCACCAGTAATGTCTCTCATTTAGAGACTTATTGTTACTATTTTTGGCATATCCAATACACACGGGTAGCTTGCCAGGCTCTGCTGTGCAGGCTCCACACTCTCGTAGCTTGCCAGGCTCTCCGAGAGGGCCAGAGGAATCCAACACGGGTTGCTGCATGAAAGGCGAAAGCCCAACCACTGTGCTATATTTCCAACTTTCTGTTGGTCTGATTCTTGTACCATCTAGCATCGGAGACAGTCTTTTTTGTTGACTAGAGTTGATTTAATTTTTGAGAGCTATGATTTTGTACTCTGCTAGAGGTCGGGACCACCTAGCGCCTGCTTTTCCTTAGGCTACTATTTAGTTAGAAAGACAAAAGTAATTAAGCATAATGTGAAAAGGTATCATTTAATTATGGAAGCATACAGAAAAATGAACTATGGAGAAATGACACCTTACTTAAACCTTGAAAGAGAAATAAATAGGGAAAAAGGAAATTTCAGTGAGGAATTTCCAGTAAGGAATAAGAGACAAATATGAGCTAAATGCCAAATGGATGGGGTGAGATCAAAACGTAAAAGTAATTAAAAAATAGAGAGGGTTATATGAATGAAGAGCTTGAGTAAAATGCCAAAGACCTTGAATTTTGTTCTAAAGGAAGTGAGTGATCATAATATATATATATGTAAATTACGATCACTCACTGCCTTTAAAAGCAGGAACTTGTGCTGATATATATATCTGCACAAGATCCTGCTTTTTTTAAAGCTCATTTTGCATAATATATTGGGAGGCATTGGCATAGAGACAATAGTTTGAACAAATTAGGTAGTATTTGAGATAGTGAATATTGTGAGTTAAAACAAGGCAAAATGGGGACAGTGTGATAGTACAGCAGGTACGATATTTGGCTTGCACAAGGCAGACCTGGGTTCAATCCCTGGCAAACCATAGTGTTCTTAGAGAACTTCCAGGAGTAATTCCTGAGATCAGAGCCAGGGGTAATCTCTGATCATTGACAGGTGTGACACACACAAAAAAATAGGCAAAACAATCTTCTAGAGTCAACGGGTTTTTTTTAAATCTTCTTCAGTGTATCTTAGAGACAGCAAATTACTGAATCTTCTCAAAATCTGAGACTTTGTCTTACTAAAAGTGTAGTGAATTCACAGAGGTTAATAAGAATTCATTCCTCCTACCTTTCTTCTTATTTTCCATTTCGCACATATTTTTGTTTCTTATGTTCCTGGTACCTTTCATACTTCTAAAATATAGGTAAGATTTTACTCTGTTGGTTTAAATATCACACAATGGTTTTAGTTTTCCCAACTTACCAACTCTACTCATGTATTCTTTTTATATTTCCAATAGCAGTCCTCAGTAATTTCAGTTTCAGCAGAAATATATAAGCAGATTATTTTCTCTCTAGACTCCAATACCAGCTTCCTTCTTGTTGGTATTTTCTATAGTCTCAAAGATAAATAAATAGCTTGCAATTGCCTGCTACAAAACTATTTTTACTCTATTATTTACTATATTTAGTTCCAACAGCTTATTGATTCCTCTTTCTGTTGCTTTGTTTCAAGATAACTTCCTCCAAAAATGTTTACAGAGTGTATGTTTAGGTAATCTGAGAAGTAGCGTTTGGGCTATTATTTTTACTTTCCTCCATTGTAACATTTAAGTGACAATTAAAACATTAGGTTTAATTTTGCTTTTTAAATACTTTGAACATCATACTCCATTTTTTTTTAAACCCTGAGATGCTGTTGAAAAATCTGGGTTAAATGTGGAGTTGGTATCTGAGTACAAGAGGATAACTGAAGCCATGTGTGAGATGACCAATGGGAACACAGGGAGAGAGAAGGGAGTCAAGAACTGACTCTTGAGATGAGCCAGTTCTTAATGAGCAGTATATTAAAAAAAGTTATTATGAACTACACTGGAAAGGAACAGCCAGAATTGTGCAAATATAATCAAGAGTGTGGTTATATAAATGAAGAAAGAAGGCAATTTCAAAAATTGGGCATTGTTCAGCAATATCAAATGTTAGACAAGTTGAGTAAGATATAGTATGGAAATTGCCATGTGAAACTACATTCAAATTAAATCTTGTTTTTGCTAAAATGTGGAGGAATTAAAATGGGAATGTGTCTATACATATGGATTTGAATACTCATCTCAATACCCTGAGTCCCCTTGATAGTCTGAATTCACAAGCGAAGGAAATTATTGCTCTTTATCTAGAAATAATTAATATCAATATCTCCATGTTGTCTTACTCATAATAGAAATATAAAAATATAAAACGTTAGTTTGGGGAGTCAAAATTTTACTATAGATATTGATAGCTGTAAATTCAAGCAATCACTGCTTGGGAGTGAACACTATAATTGTCGAATAAGTGTGTGCCATTTTATTTTATTTTATTTTATTTTTGCTTTTGGGTCACACCTGGCGATGCACAGGGTTTACTCCTGGCTCTGCATTCAGGAATAAGCCCTGGCAGTGCTCAGGGGACCATATGGGATACTGGAAATCGAACCCGGGTCGGCCGCGTACAAGGCAAATGCCCTACCCACTGTGCTATCGCCCCAGCCCCAATCTGTGCCATTTTAAAGACAACAGAGACAGTGACTCAGATTAATCTATTCATCAAACAAAGAAAAAAGTATGGACCCCTAAAGCGGTAGAGTGAAACGTAGGTCTTTGTATTGGGAGTAGAGAAATAGTTCATTTTCTATATGTGACTTTATCATTTATTTCCAGTACAATTCTTATATCACTGTATCACTCTATCACTGTCAACCCGTTGCTCATTGATTTGCTCGAGCGGGCACCAGTAATATCTCCATTGTGAGATTTGTTGTTACTGTTTTTGGCATATCAAATATGCCACGGGTAGCTGGCCAGGCTCTGGCATGTGGGCGAGATACTCTCGGTATTTTGCCGGGCTCTTCGTAGGGAGTATAATATAACTACCCAGTTTTTGATGGTGTCACCTTTTTGATAGTTTCAGAAGCAAGCTCTGAAACTTCATGATACTGGAAAAGTCAAAAGAAACAAACAAACAAAAAAATCTCCAGTTTTAAAGCAGTGAATATTGTGATCTAGGTTTGTTTCCAAGATCAGTATTTCCAAAACCCATAAAACATTGACGTAATCCATATATGTACATATGCCCTAAAGTCAAAATCCAGATCTGTATGTGCCTAAGATTTTTTTAATTTTTCAAGTGAAATGCCTGTATAAGCAAATAGCATTCTTCTATTTGGGTTTGCCTACAAGGATAATTATTGTATGTTTACATTGGAAGAAATGTCTCAGTACTAGGAACGTGATGCAGAATTGCTGAGTGAGTGTGCTGGATAACTGGACCAAGGTGATGCTGTTTCTGGTACGAAAACATCCAAATCTCCAAATCTGCCTCAAAGCTGTCAAGAAAACCTCGGTCCCCACCCACCCACACTCCATTGTCCAACAGAGAAATAGCACCATGTGTTACCTGTTTCAGGAAAGAGGCCACAACCAACGTGTGCAGCACTGCGGAATGTCTTCCAAGCCAGCATGCACAGAGAAAGGAACCACATTTCCCATACAAGTCTGAGTCAATGATTCCAAAGAAATCCCTGTGGTAGAAATGGGAAGTTTTGAGATAAAACTGAGTGAAAGCAGAACAGGGGAGTTCCAGGTCACATGATTCAGAGAGAATGAGCTGGAAAGTTAGGGATGCAGGGAAGGCAGTTGCAGCACAGTGTTGACGCCTGTTTTCCTAGTCACTTTCCAGAAGGCCCACCTATTGCTTGCCAAAACCTGTCCCAAGTAAGGCACCAACATCTAAGTCTAGGGCTGGTGAGATTAGTACAGCAGGTAAGGCACTCACCACGCACACAGCCGACCTGAGCTCAACACCACAGCTGGTCCCCCCCACACACCACCACTGTCTATGAATCCTCCAAACATAAGCTCAATCCAGCATGACACAGGCAAAGGAAAGCGTCTTTTCACTTTCTTACACAATTTTATTAACTTTACCCATGATGCTTATAATTTCATTATAAACTTAAAAAATGAGAAACACATTCAGGGTTTGAAGAGGCTTAGGATGTAGCTCCTTTCTGCAGTGCTGTCCAGAGCTAATACAAGTGCTTCTTCCTGGGTCAGAGTCTCGGGAGCCTAGCCAGCCTCTGATGCCTCTTTGCCTTCTCCACACTCAAATCGTACAAAGTCCATGACAGACATCAATACTTATATGCAAAAACAAAATGAAAGTAAAATTAAACTTAAAACAAAGCATTAAATTCAATGTACTGTCTAAAGTTCAACTTAAATGTCACTTATCCCAACTCCATCTCTAGCACTAACTTAGAAAGCTTTACTTCATCTTCTTTTGCAATCAAATTTTTTATGACAGCATTGATCAGATCAGTGGCTCTAGGAGACATTTCAATCCTCTGAAGCAAGCATATTTTTATCTTATGTGCCTACCATAAAATCAATAGTCCACAAATAGCCAAGTGACTAATAAAATGGACATCATTATATGATCTGTTAATATATTCATAGAATATTAAGTATATGTTGGGTATATTACAATGTTTATTATATATAAATACTAATATTACTATTTGATATATTAAAATAATACCCTACCTTATAATAGGAACACTGGAAACAAACTCTGAGATAAAGATTTATAAAAAACAATGTCTAAAGAAGTTCTAGAGCAGAAAAATGGTTAAGAGAGGAAAGGACATAAATCATGGTAAGACTAGAATTAAAGCAGGTTGTTAACTATAGGCAAAGAGCCATGGAGCTGTATAGACTCCATAGGCAGTACGAGTATATGAGTTATACCACAGAACTTGTACTAAATTAAGATTTCCTCTCTCTGCATTATTCTTGACAATCTACAGAATGCAAGTTACCTGTAACTCTGTATAAAAAGGCAAAGCAGTAATGGATGGGCTATCCTCCAAAAAAGTAGTTTCTTGTTTGGGTTGCTGGGAGCAAAGGCATGTTCCTTTGAAGAAGAAGAAATATAAAGGAACAATAAAAGGAATGTGAGGGGATCTGGAGAAGAATATCGAAGAATATCTAGAGTGTCCAGTATCCTAACCCAAGGTATAAACAGCTAAGTAAAATGTACCTTCACATGTACTATGTAGAGATAGACATGCATTCAACTCCATGCCCTCTTAATCAAAATTAATTTCTAAAGTTAGTTGAAATTTATAAGAAACCTCACACTCACATTGTAATCTCCAAAGTGAAAACCAACCAAAAAACATATGAATGTTCATTAATGAGGCATTTTTCAGCTAAACTTAATATTTTCTGTGAAAGTGTAATCCTTCTTCATGCATGGTCACATCAACTTTAGAATCATTGCCATGTCCCTATTCTACAATATTCTTAACATATTCAAAATCAGCTAATTTTGAACCTGGTATGTATTTTGTTAATTTGAAAAATATTTTCTTCATACACACACTCAAATACCTATTATAGATAGAGATGGCTCTGAGGCACCGAAGAAAGTCTCCAATAGACTACCATTACATCACTGCATCACTGTCATCCCGTTGGTCTTCAATTTGCTTAAGCTGGCTCCATTGTGAGATTTGTTGTTACTGTCTTTGGCATATTGAATATGCCACAGGTAGCTTGACAGGCTGTGCCATGTGGGCAAGATACCCTCAGTTGCTTGCCAGGCTCTCCGAGAAAGACAAAGGACTCGAACCTGGGTTGGCCACATGCAAGGCAAACACCCCACCCACTATGTTATTGCTCCAGATTGAAAAAAATCTTTCTTAATAAGAAACATGTAATTATTTTATTTAAAATGACCTGATTTCTTGCCTCTGGTCACCTTTACTGTAATACTCAGACATACAACAAAATATGTGTCTAAAGTACAATAGTTCCTCATATATGTCATGTTGAACTTTGTATGATCCACACCCATTATCACCTGGTAATACTTATCAATAAGTATATATAAATGAGGGAAAGAAGGTAAAGTAGAAGGTGGCTCTTCTCTCAAGAGAGGAGAGAGGAGACAGGAAGGATGGGAATAATACTCAGAAGATTTGTCTTCCTCTCTGTCCTATACCTGCTTGGGGGCTGCAAATCTTCCCTGATTGAACTGAAAGACAATGGCTATGAAGGTATTATCATTGCTATAAACCCTGAGGTGCCAGAAAATGAAACGCTAATTACAAAAATACAGGTAAGACTTCTGCTTAAATTAAGAACAAGAAAACATGTTAGTGATTATTATTCGAAAGACTTTTGAACACTCCAAGATCTTAAAAGCAGCATGATGCAGTGAAAATAATGCTGCAATGGGCCATGAGAATTAGAGGACCAAGAAAGGGTTCTGATTTCTGTCACTGAAAACCAAACAAATACGAGATATGCCTCTTCCTGAGCCTCAGTTTGTCATCTGTAACCTCGGCAGTTGGAATTGCTCTGCTTCTAAACAAATACTTATGGAATTAATGTTTCTGGATAGTCAGGGGGACACTATGGGATTTTTCAAGTGCTGGCTCTTGGGCATTGCATGTTATTCTCAGGTTATAGATAATAATAGATAACAAAAAGCAGGGCAGATGATAGAAAATTGCTATGCAGAAAAATAAATCAGCAAAGGGAAGGGAAAATGTTGGCATTGCTGGTGAAGGGAGAGAGTACGGTTACATTTCATGTTTGGTAGCAAGGGAAAGCTTCGCTTTGGAGATTAGTATCTGAGGCTGATAGCTGAGAGGCATGAAATAAAAGCCCACTGACAACAAGGGATAAGGAACAGAGGCATGAATGTAAGAGCTGGTTTGGTATAATCTGGGAAACAACCAGAATGAGGAGGTGGAAGGGTGGGCAGAGCAGATTGAGGGTGCAATGTCCAGGTCACTAGAATGACTCGGAGTGTCACAGGAATCCACGAACAGGGTGTGTTTGAGCAGAGAGGGGTGTGCTCTCTGCTGCACGTACAGCAGCCGTTGCCTATAACACGGACAAAACCCTGAGGATGGTGCTTCTACTTGTCACACAGCCTATGACCATAGAGCTGGATCAGGACAACGGGTAGGAGGCTGTTACAAATGAGAAGTGATAGTGAGTAAGGGTCAGTATATTATAGGAGAGAGAACTCATGATGTGATCTGAACATATTCTGATGATATCATGGACAATTTTTCAGATTATTTAAGTGTACATGTGCTAGGGGAGAATATGAAAAAGATACAAGTTAAGAATTTAAGGATTTTGGCCTGATCACTTGGAAAATATGAAATTATCATCAATTGAATTATCCTCAACTAGCAGGATTATTAAATCATAATTTTTATACTGGATTAATTCTTCATTATTTCTTGAGATGTCGACTGTCCATTTTTCCTTATTTCTTTTATTCTTGTGTCTTTCGGCTTGAGGGTGCTTGTTTTCAGAAATGTCAATGTCTTCATTTTCTTGACCCAGTTCAGACATTATAGGAATTTTAAGAAGAAATTTAATAGGAAGAAAATAGGCCTTGTTGGAAGGAAGGTCTGACTAAGTAAGTGACCATCAAATTCTGTGGATTCAACACGAGTGAAACCTGAACATGGACAGTAAGGAAAATAAGAACCACCAGAAGGCACTGCAGTTTTCCCAGGTGTTAGCAGAATCACTTGGCCAAAATTTATTTATTTGGCTGACCGTATAACCATTTCTATACTCAAGAGCTTAAGCTTTCATACTGAGGAACAAGTCATTTAAATTCTGTCTTGAGAATAATGATATTTTAGCACTACTTTTCAGTTTTGACCAATAAAATAGATCCCAAGGTACAGGAGTCATAGCCTCAGCTGGAAATAAATGTTTTCAGGAACATTTATTTATAACCAGTACTATTTATATCCAGCAATACTTATACATAGTACTTTTTATACCCAATACTATGGGTGTGTGTATAGGTGTTTGTACACATACATGCATAGGCACACACCTGTACTACACATATTGGTTAATACTTGGGATGCCACTAAGGATTTGGTAATTTGGAGAATGGTTGGATTTTTCATGACTACTTGTGTTTTATCTCTGAACAGTTAGCTGTTCTGTGTGAATATTGACAAGAGTTTGATACACAACATGTTTGATAAACTGAGATATTAGCTTTGCAAATGCATACTGGCCAAACAGCCCACATTTTTATTAAGACTGTCAAGGCTGGTTAAACTTAAATCATATATCCAGTGAGTACTTAACAAAATCTTTCAAACCTCTAGCTTGGGAGGTGAGATAGATTTGGGAGGTGAGGATATATATAGTTTATTGCTAAATTTGATGAAATTTATTCTGATTAACTGTTCTAAATTTTTATATGTCCCAGTAAATGCCTGCATATTATAAATCAATTTTCATATATTTATTTAATTTTTGCATTTTTGTGTTATCTCATTTGATTTTTTAAATTCCATTTTAAGGAACTGAAAATATAGTGCAATGGATAGGTCACCTGCCTTGCATAAAATCAACTTAAATTTGATCCCTGGTATCCCATCTCATCCCCAAGCACCACCAGTATTAATCTCTGAGGCAGAGTCAAGAGTGCCCCCTGAGCATTGATGCGTGTGACATGAAAACCCTAAATATAAAATAAAATAAAATTTCACTTTACATATTTTGAAATTCAAAAGTGAGGAACTGTAATTGTTCTATGCTTGGAAATGTATAAAAGCAAAGTTGTAAATAAAATCAACTAAATCCATAGAGAAAGAAGGGGAGAAAGAAAGAGAGAGCTAAAAAATAGAGAAAAGAAATTCTAGAAATTCATCCTGAAAAGTTCCTGGGAACCATTATTGGTCACCATATTTCACCTCCAGAGGTCACAGTAATGCTTTGATAGAGAATAGTGAAATTCTTCAATTGCCAAGTTGCACAGAGCTATAAAAACTACAAAGTAAACAGAAAGGGTCAGAATTGTATAATGTACTCCCCATGCAACTGCATGGTAGCAAGGCTTTCCTAGAGGGTGAGATTATAATAAACATAATCTCTCTTGTGACTCATCCCCATAGACTACTTACATTTACATTCCCTAACTCTGTTAGCCTTTAAAGTCTTCTGAGTTCCCAAAGTAAGAGTAATGATATCAACCAGTTTTATGATTGCATATATTTAGAGTACTTTATAATTTGTTACACATTTATGTGTTTTTTATTGTTTTGGTAAAATGGTTACAATAGAATTATCTCTTTTTTTTTTTTTTTTTTGCTTTTTGGGTCACACCCTGGCAATGCACAGGGTTTACTCCTGGCTCTGCACTCGAGAATTACCCTTGGAAGTGCTCAGGGAACCACAAGGGATGCTGGGATTCGAGCCTGGGTTGGCCGCGTGCAAGGCAAACACCCTACCCACTGTGCTATCACTCCAGCCCCTACAATAGAATTATCTTGAGAGGTTTTGATGAACAAAATTACTACATCTCCACCATCACTAAGTTGCCTAATACCGTCCACCTAAGTCACCCCTATACTTGCCCATCCCTCCCCCCACTATCCCACCCTCCTGATAACCTCAGTTTTGCATTTAGAGATAAAAAATTGAGGTAAATTATTCCATTCTTATATTATCCTTCAATGTAAATAATAAGGGTTAAATATAGCTCAGTGTAGAACACTTGCCTTGTGATACTTTGGGTTCAATCCCTAGAATTACAAAATGGTCTAATACATGGGAAAATTGAGTTTCAAGCATGACAGAAATTGGCAAGATCTATCACCCAAAAAGTGCTAATTCCAGTATGAGAACCAAGGAGATGATTCTAAATTCTATGTCTTTATCATATCATAAACTTTCTCTGAACATGAAACAGAAGCATTTGATGAAGGATTATGAAACATTGAGAGCTCTAGGAGGCAGGGGGAATGAGAGTTGGGCCATATCCAAGAGTACTCACTGGTTGCTGGAAGGAGCCAGGATATCATATGTGGTGGTGGGAATTGAACCAGGGTTGGCCATGTATAAGGAAAGCACCCAAATTCATATATTATCTTTCTATGATGAAAACTGTAAGTGTGCAAGATCAAGAAATAACTTTTGTGTAGCAAAATGTGGATGACAGAGTAGCATTTGTGAGCCTGAGATTCTACTTTTCTCACTGCTTTTAAACTGGGAAATGTCTGTCATGAATCCCTGCTCCTTTAATTTATGTCATTTGACCATGTTATATTTTCCCCTTAATAACAGGACATGGTGACTGAAGCTTCTGCTTACCTGTTTAAAGCCACAGAAAACAGAATATATTTTAAAAATGTGAATATATTAATTCCAGACACCTGGAAATCAAAACCTCAATATATGAGGCCAGGACGTGAAAGTTACAAACATGTAAGGTTCAATAAAACTTCTCTAGAAATTATATTTTCTGAAAAAATATATTTTTTCTGTTGCTCTTCAATTTTACTGAAAATGAATTATTTCAGAGTGTTTCAGACTACATATTAGCATTTTCATTTCTAATGTTTAAAAATCATTTTATACTCTCAGGCTACTGTCATAATTGCACCACCTGCATTGCCAGGCAGAGATGAACCCTACACCAGACACTTTTCACAGTGTGGAGAAAAAGGAGAATACATTCATTTGACACCTGATTTTCTACTTGGAAACAAGCAAAATGAATACGGACCATCAGGTAAGAGTCCTAGTCAATAAAATTGAGTAAAACTTCAGCTGTGTATAATTTTAAACTAGCACAGCAGTAGGGCTTTTGCCTTGCACATAGCCAATCCAGGTTCGATTCCTCCGCCCCTCTTGGAGAGCCCTATAAGCTACTGAGAGTATCTGGCCCTCACAGCAGAGCCTGGCAAGCTCCTCGTGGTGCATTTGATAGGCCAAAAACAGTAACAACAAGTCTCACAATGGAGACATAACTGGTGCCCACTTGAGCAAATCAATGTGTAATGGGAAGACAGTGACAGACATTGACAGTGAACTTCTGTTAAACAAACTGTGTATCCTTGGGCAAGTGTCCTAGCCTTTCTGTGCTTATTTCCTAAAAAATCATGAATAGAGTAATTTTGAATTTCAAAATAATTATGAATATCAGGCAACTCATGCAATTTTATTCAGCATAGTGTTTATGGAAATTTGAATATAGGGGAGAAAATTATAAATGTATTTCTCAAGGCATTCTTGGACTTGAATAATTCAGTATTACATAACTGGACAATAATTAATCATCTGCTGCCTCCATGAAAGGCAGCATGTGATAAGCTGTAAACAGCCAACATACATATTTCTGGACAGGATGAAATGTTCAGGTACTATTAGTGGCTGATATTTTTATTCAGCTTATTCGTTTGAATCAGATGAATTTTCCAAGCAAATGATCCTTTCTAACCCCCAAAAATGGCAATTTTATCTTCTTCAACTTAGATGTTAATGTCACTAGTTCAAAAGAAGTAAAGCATTTTATTTTTATTATGAAAATGCAACTTGTTGTGCAAGAAGGTGATAATCACATGTCACTACTGCTTAAAAAACTTTCATGAGTCCACATACCCCAATTGCACCTCTCCCTCTACCACTGCCCCTTCAGTGAGTTTTCTCTAAATCTCCTTGTCTTTGTTGAACAGTCAGCTCACCCTAGTCCTCAACTTTATTGGGAACTCTACCCCACCTGGTCTTAAAATCTCCTTCCTCACATCACAAGCTTTTTCTCCCCTCTGTACCTTAAACATCACCCTGTTTTTCCTCCTGTCACCTGTGTCCCTTTAAGCCTTTCTAGCTATACATTTTTCATACTTGGCATGTCAGGTAAAGTCAGTCACTTCAACTCTAAGTGTAAAATTCTCAAATTCCTCACTATTGTTATCTTTCTTTGATTCAATTTGTCAATCCTTAGTACTAAATTCCAGCCAGTTTTATTTGGCTCATTTAATATGCTTCCAAGATTTCTTCAAAAATTCACAAAACCGCAACAAAAAAATCACACAAAACACACATTTCAAGCTTCAAGGAAGCCTCAACACTTCTCAATGAAACTTTTACTTATTTCTTTTCTTTTTCTTTAACTTTATTTTTTTTTTCGATTTTTTGGTCACACCCAGAGATTCATAAAGTTTACTCCTGGCTCATGCACTCAGAAATTACTCCTGGTGGTGCTAGGGGGACCACATGGGATGCTGGAAATAGAACCCAGGTCGGCCGCGGGCAAGGCAAACACCCTACTCTCTATGCTATCGCTCCAGCCCCCAAAACTTTTACTTATTTCTTTTCAACTCTCTTTTTCAATCCACACTTCAGGTTTTGGATGCTCGCTAGTTATTCTTTTCATTCCCATTCATTAAAATATACCTTGACTGAAAAAAATTTCTACTTTCAAATTTATGGCCACTTTCAACTCACAACTTGTATGGGAGTTAGGAATTGAACTTCTGTGCCGACGTCAGACCTATTCCATAACTGACAGCGTTCTATATGCTCCAGCTCTGCCTGCAACTGCCATAATGTGACTGATTTGTGTGTGAAAAAAAGTCAGATTCTGCAAAATAGTGCCCAAAGTAATATTAATAAGAATGTCTTCAAAAGATGTATGTAATCTGTGCTAAAAATGATAAGATTACGTGTCACTGTCATCCCCTTGCTCATCAATTTCTTCAAGTGGGCACCAGTAATGTCTCTATTGTGAGATTTGCTGTTACTGTTTTTGGCATATTGAATATGCCATGGGTAGCTTTTCAGGCTCTGTAGTGCAGGCGAGATACTCTCAGTCGCTTGTAGGCTCTCCAAGAGGGGTGTAGGAATCGAATCCGGGTTAGGCGAGTGCAAGGTGGACAGCCTACCCGCTGTGCTATCGCTCCAGCCCAACGTTACATACCCCAAAGAAAATTGGACTGTCTAGACAGCATTTCACTGTGACTAGAGGCTGCCACCAAAGCAGATATTCGAATAACATACAGAGTAAAAAGCTTTTACAACTGAGAACGGGACAAATGGAAAGTGAGAAGATGATGTACACTGGAATGGAATTCTAAGAGAGCAGGCACTTTAAAATTAAAATTCTAAATATTTAAGGTGTACAACATGGTGAGTTGATATGCACAAATACTGAGATGATTAGTGCCCTCAGATAATTTCATAATTCATATCCTGCAGCACCCACCTTAATGTCTACACTTAGGTTCTATCTACACAGCCTGCAAATACAGGTGGGAATGGGAGCTGGGGTAGTCATAATCTGAGAACAAAGCAAATTTGAGAGGGGACTGCACTGGGAAGTCACGGGTAGGCAATTTTGAATTGTCTTAAAATTCATCAAATTCCTATTTTAGTAGCTGATATAGGGTCCCCCCTCCTCTTATATATTTCGGTTTACTACAATGGCTCCATTCAAGTATGAAACCTTAAACAAGTGATTTTGAAGTTTAACATGAAGAGTCACTTAGGAACATGTTAGTATGAGAATTCTTGTTCTGTGGTTGTTTTTTTTCTTTTTTTGCAATTCTTGTAAACTCCCAGGTAATAATGTTGGTACTCCTACTAGTCCACCAAACACTTTTTGAGTATCAAAAGCTAAAAAGTTTGACATGTGATTTTTGTATGATATTATTCACCTCCCTCCTCTTATTTTCAGAGCTCAGCAATTAGAGTAATACACTGCAACAAAACAGATATCATTTCCAACTTTTTCCATTGCTATTTATTTTTCTACTACTGATTAAAATTCCACCTTTTTTCTATGTCTAAGCTAATGAATTTACCTTTATTCTTCCATTTACCCTGTAATAAACCTTAGGAAAATATTTTTATTCTGACTTCCTCTATCTAAACTTCTCCCTGTCAGAAACTTTATATACTGACCTTTTAATTTCAAAGATGGTGTTGAATATATATAATTAATAACTTTTATATTATAAATGATTATATTTAAGAACAAGTAATTACTTCACTTAGACATTTATGAAATTATTATTATATAGAGTCTATGGCTATGTTTTTCCATATTTTTAATTATAAACCCTTAAGAAATATATATAGACAATTTTTAACATTTAATTGATACTGTCAGAAATTTTAATGTCACTAGTATATTGCATATCTGCCTATTTTGTTGGTTGGAGAGAGCTTTGTAGAACCAAAATAATTTTAAATATCTAAGATGTTTATCTCTCTAAGAACCAAGCCCAGTCTCTATGCCCTTAGTACATATGAAGCAAATATTTAATTGATTCAACATTTTAAATTAAATATATATTATTTTTTATTTAATTAATTTTAATTTACATATATTTAATTATATATTTTATATATATGCGAGTCTCATGCATGAAGGAACCAGCATAGGAACCCAAGTATGTGGGACCCAGGGCCAAGACCTCCTTGGCGGCTTGGATCAGGACTGGGCCTCTTCCACCAAGATACTCCATTTTCTAGTAGCTAGGCAGTCACACCCAGATACTGTCCCTAGAGCCACATAATCCAATCAACAGCCAACATCCAGAAACTATAAAAACCAAGCTCCCTGCAACCATGCAACATCTGATAGCCTAGTTCTCCCTCTTGGAGAACCTGGAAAGCTACCGAGAGTTTATTGCCCGCCCAGGAGAGTCTGGTAAGCTCCTGTGGCATATTCATATGCGAAATACAGTACCAATGATGGGTCTTATTCCCCTGACACTGAGGAGTCTCTAATGCAGCACCGTTGGGATGGATGAAAAAGATAGGCTGCTAAATCTCAGGACTAGGATGAATGGAGACAGTACTGGGCCCTCTTGAGCAAATCGTTGATCAACAGGATGACAGTATATACATACCTCTCAGAGAACCTGGAAAACTACCAATAGTACCCTGTCCACATGAGCAGAGTCTGGCAAGCTACCCATGGTGTATTCGATATGCCAAAAACAGTAATGATAGGTCTCATTACCCTGACCCTGAAAGAGTCTCCAATCGTTGGGAAAGACCAGTAAAGAGAGACTGCTAAAATCTCAGGGCTAAGAGGAATAGAGATGTACTGGTGCCTTCTCAGGTAAATTGACCAAAAATGGGATGACAGTGATACAGTAAAATAAAATATAATATACTTAATAATAAAACTTTACATATAATGTAATATGATATTTTAATTAAAAAACCTATTTAGGTTATTTAAAGCCATAACATCAAAATTTTCTTAAAAATTAAAAAATATTTGATCAACTACTTTTGCCACATGAATTCTGATATATACTTGAAATATTTTTTCACAGGTCGATTGCTTGTCCATGAATGGGCTCACCTCCGTTGGGGAGTGTTTGATGAATACAATGAGGATGAGCCTTTCTATGCTGCTTCAAACAAGAAAATTGAAGCAACAAGGTATGACCATTTACATTTTCTTAAATTACTTTAGTTGTTGCTTCTTTTTTAAAATTCCTTTTAAATATTAATTATTTTCATTTAACCATAGATCATATAGGCTGTACACCAAAACTGATTTTATTTTATTTTAGTAAATGTATTTTAAAAAAGCTGGTGGACCATTTAAATTACACATAAATTCAAGAACATTTGGTAGGCTGGATGACATATGTTTGTACCTCTCCACTATAGCTGGTAGATCTCATATCTCAATATGAAATTGTGCTCTGTGGAAAATGTTGTACTATATGCTAGAAGACCAAAATTGAATTACAAAAGAATGAATAAGAAGGACTAGCAAGTAATGGGGACTGTGGGCTGAGTAAAACATCAACAGCTTTAGAAGCCAAATGCAAATTTCTTTGTATTTATCAAGTTCATTTTTTAAGAACTTATCTACACATTGCAAATTTAAGGAGTGGGAGAGTACAGTGGTTCGATAGACCTAGGTTCAATCCCCAGCTTCATGTATTCCCCAAGCATCTCTAAATAAAGCCCTGGAGACTCCCAGCACCAGCCTGTTGACCCAGGTACCCCCAGCACCACAGGGCCCAAGCACACTGCAGCCTCAGGCCCAGGCCACTGAACTGTTGGCCTAGGGGCACAAGGGCTCCTGAGCAATGCCTGGGACACCCAGGCCCCAACAAGAACAGAAACATGCAAATATTACAAATTATTATGAAATAACCCCATTTAAGATGCTAGCTGTCCTTATGAAACTTTTTTTTTTTTTTTGCATTTTGGGTCATGCCTAGCGATATGCATGAGTTAGTTCTGACTGCACTCAGGAATTAGGCCTGGCAGTCCTTGGGAGACCATATGGGATGCCGGGGACTGAACTCAGGTCAGCTGCGTGCAAGGCAAACACCCTACCACTGTACAATCGCTCCAGCCCCCTTCATGAAACATTTTAGACAGTAAACATTTCATGTTTAGTACATTAGTACTGTCACATACCAGTAATTTTTTACAAAGCATCTGAAATAAAAAGAAATTAAAAATGAAAAATACTTGTCTAACATCACAGGTAATGAAACACAGTCCTCCTAGTTCTAAGAGCAAGAGAGGCAAATTAAAACAAATCCAACTACAGGAACCATCAATTTAATCAATTTCAAATGCACTGCTAGGGTTTGGGACTTTGGGTAAAAAAGGAAAAACAAATGAGAGGACTATAATGAAGACTTCACTGACCTGAATGCAGTTGTTTTAGGACACCTTAGAATAATTTTACATGTTTCTACCATGTTTTCTCAAAGTTTCTATTGTCTGCTAAAGAAAAAATTTTCCTTACTATGAAATATGTATAATATCATTATGCCTCAGTGAAGGCAATAGAAATACATATGATGCAAGGAGACTAACTCCCTAAATGAGTAAATAAAATCAAGTTATTTCTTCTTCTGCGGGGAGAAATAAAGAGGGCCTTACAAGTGCTACTCAGACCACTTAGGGGTACTCAGTTGCCACACCTGTGATTCTCAGCCCACTAACCTTGTGGTTCAATGCACTGCTTTCTACCTGAAGTGACTGAGGGACCTAGTGGCACCAAGAATAGAGCCCAGGAAGGACTAGCATGTGTCCTCACACTGTACTCTCTCCCTGCTAGAGGAATTGCTTCTTCAATTGCTTGTTTGAACTGGAATAACATTGGAAACATGGAATATATTTACAATAAAAATATTGTAACCACTGGCCAATTTCATGCATATATACCTTTATCAAAACGCCTCCCCATCGCAGTTCCCATTCTTTTGGGAATATCGTCTTTGAAATCTACAAAAAACTTGAAGCTATAGTCATTCCAAGAAGAAATGTTTTCATAAGTTAGTTTAGATACCCGCAACGTATTTCCCACCATAAATCTACTAGAAAGTTGTTGGAACTGGGAACCTGGAGACATTACTCTAAGGGCACATGCCAGGCCTTCCTGGTCAGAGGCAGCTTTCATGCCAGCAGCAAACTAAACGTGTGCATATACGGGGAAACCATTTAAAGGTTTCCTCTGGTGGACTCTGAGGGAGAGTCCACAGGGAACTGGTTCAATTGCCAGCACCAATGTTTCCCTTGAGAGTAACAGGGGTAATCCCTGAGCACAGTGCCAGGAGGACCCTTGAGCACTATTGAGTGTGGTCCTAATGTGCCCCCAAATAAATGAATTAAAAGTTTTGACTCAGTTTCCAGAAGAAAGTCTGTATAACTTCTCTTATACAGACACTGAAACTTTACTGTCAAACAGGATGAGTTGATATACAATCTGAATTAATCCTGGTGGAGGATCTTGGCACTCTGGTGGTGGTGGAAGGGTAATAACTTTGTATATCATAATCATGAAGTAAGCACTACACTGTTACTCAACAACAACAAAAAATGTTATAAAAACAAAACTTTAATATAAGAATCAATTTAAATATAAATACAAGAGTTTTTTTTTAAGTGCCAATGGCTGATTGGTTTGATTTAAAGGCTAATGTCAATATTTTTCAGGTGCTCCAAAGGTGTTACTGGGTTAAATAGAGTTTATATGCATCTAGGAGGCAGCCATGTACTTAAACCATGCAGATTTAATTCTACCACAAAACTATATGAAAAAGATTGTCAGTTCTTCCCTGATGAAAAGCAAACTGCAAAAACATCAATAATGTTTATGCAAGCTATAGATTCTGTAAGTATACCAACTGTCACTTCAAGTTGCATATTTATAATCAAATTGTATGTTATTGTATTTATAAAATATCCATGAGGGTAACCTGAAAGACTACATGGATTAATACAGAGTTTTACTAACACATAATAAGCATTCATCTAATATTTCCGACTTTTACTAAAAATTTGTCTTGATATTGTAAGTCTTTATATTTCATGAGACTACATATTTACAAAGGGTGTTTTGAAGGATTTTATAGTTGTAAACAATAAGATGACAATGTAAATAATAAAATTCATATTTGTTGTATTTTAATGTATTGTATATAATTTTTTCATTTGTTCAACTTTTAGGTTGTTGAATTCTGTAATAAAAAGAACCATAACAAGGAAGCTCCAAATCTACAAAATAAAAAGTGTAATTCGAGAAGTACATGGGAAGTGATCAGCACTTCTGAGGATATTAAAAACACGAAGCCTGTGTTGGCTCCACCCACTCTGCCTGTGTTCTCATTGCTGAGGGTTGGTGAAAGAATTGTGTGCTTAGTTCTTGATCAGTCTGGAAGCATGAACGTAAGTATGTCGGCCCACTTTTGATGGACATAGAGGCAGAGGTATCAAAGCCTAAAAACTCAGCACTATATCCTGTATCTGCTTTGTCCAAAGCTCCATGCTAGCAATCAATTTCTGTAATCATGACCTCAAGAGAATCAGTGAATTCTGAAATGAAGAAAAAGGTTGGTGGTAGAGTTGAAACGACAGAACCCACAAGAGTCTTTTGTTTCTAGAAAATGGAGTTGATTGAAACCCTTCTGTAATATTTTGTTAGCTCAGAACGACATATTGAAATATGGAAATGTTTCCTGATCTTGCCCCCTTTATGCTGGAAATACTTGATAGACATTAAAAAAGAGTGAATTTGTAGTTTCCTTCAAAGTCAAGAGATAAGATCATAGAATTTTTAATAGGGCTTTATTTTATTGGAATTAATTATCATATGACTTCTTTGCTCGCAAAGAAATAGACAAAAAGCAATACTTATGGAGACATAGCTCACTGAGATGAGCACATGTTTTGCATACAGGAGGTCAGGGTTTGATTCCTGGAACCACATGGAGTGACTAGCTAGAGCCAGGAGTAACCCCTGAACACATTGGCTGTGGTCTGCGAACAAAAAGACTATAAGCAAGATATGGCTAGATCTAGTCATTTCTTCCTTCTACCCACATTCAGTACAATGTACACATTGCGCTAGACTCTAGAAATAGAAACTCTTATTTCAGAAGAGTTCACAGTTAGAAAAAAAATTCTCTCCTTCTATCGTCACCTGATTATCTTCTATACATCTGTCAGAGTTTAGGGCAGGCATCCAATTAATCCAGGATATGAGTTTGTCTTCCAAACTGGAGTAAGAAAAGTTCTTTTTCTGATCTCCCAAAACTACCTATGCAAATACCCATTACAACACACTGTGTAAACTTGTACATTTATCTCCTAAAAGGAGACTGGGGGTTCCTTTAGGACTCAGAATCAAACTTGAAAAGTTATCTTATTCTATTTGTATCTCTTTTGTCTAGAACAGATCTTATGATATATAGGGACTGAAAAAGAATTGTTGAAGTGAATGTACCACAAATGAAGCATGCATAATGTCATAAGGCACCCAGAAAGAGAGCACATTTAAGACATAACATAATGTTCTAAAGATCAGGAATAGTATATTTAATAAAAGAGAGTTACTGGAAAAAGCAGAGAATGATACCGCTGAAGAAAACCTTCCATAACAACATAGAGCTCAAGAAAGAACTAGATACCAACAGAAAACAGTCTGGGTAATACTACTGAGGAAAGATGAGGTTTCTTATTGGGAGAAGATAAGCATAAGCACCCCTCCCTAGGTAGGGTGCAGGAAGAGCCTAGTTGAACAACAAAATTAAGTTGTATATGGTATAGAAGAAATTTCTTGTTGTGGTTTGGTTCTAGAGAGTTCAGAAAAACAAATGGGCATGTGTTGGGAAGAGGTACCAAATTTAATTGGTATTAATAGACTGGAGTGAAAAAAAAGCAACAAACAGATCTAGAACAAGGGCAATCACCTAGGGAAGAAAGATGTACATCTTAATGGGATACCCATGCTCACCCCAAATTTTTCAATTAATCCATTGTCTGAAACTGATGGAAGGAAGGTTAGAAGTAGAAAAGAAAATGGGACAGATAGCAACTGGGTCTCTCAGAATATCTGCTACTGGGATGTTTTATTTTAGGGGTTGCCTATTTCTCAATGGACAGAGAAATGTATTAATTTAGTGAGTAGATTTCCATTATCCTCTAGTTTCAAACTATGAAACTTGGTGATTGGTTTCATTTTGAAACAACTGAAACATAGTATTTCAATGATAATTAGACATTATGACTGCCCTCAATTTCTAATTATAGAATCAAGAATTAGTTCTAGTTAATATTTATTTTACAGTGTGTATTCCACAACACACATAACTATTTTAACTTTATCTAAAAATGCTATAACATCAATTACTCATGAGAGACAATTCTAAACAAAAAAATGGGTGTTTACTCATTTCATGTAATCTGTCACTGTTTTCCAGTTGAAAGCCATTTGATGATTTTTCTTGTTCTTTATAATTCAGAGTTATAATCGTCTGTCTCGAATGAACCAAGCAGCAAAACATTTCCTGATGCAGATTGTTGAAAAAAACTCCTGGGTCGGAATAATTGCTTTTGATGATATTGGTTATATTAAAAGCCATATGACCCAAATAACAAGTGAAAAAGATAGACAGAGACTCTCGGCAACGTTACCTCTGAAAACTAATGGAGGAACTTCCATTTGCTCAGGAATTCAAACGGCTTACCAGGTAAAAATCACAGTGGCAAATTAGTTTTTCTTTTTATATTTAATTAAAACATTTTAATGTTAACTGTTGTTTCACATACTTGAATCTTAATTTTAATGTAATTTCTAATTCATAATCCTAAAAAGGATAGGACTCAGCACAAAGGGGGAGCAGTCACTAGAAATTTTTGTTTTGGAAATTTTCCATTATTACTTTGATTAGTTTACAACATTATTTCCAACCTTTTTTACACCGTGGACTTTGCCTGTCCTTCATCCTGACCCATAGGACAGCATTCATAACCAAGGGAATAAATCAGTGGTTTTCAAGCCTTCTGTACCTGTGGATCAACATTGGTCCATAGATGGGTAATTGAAGAATGCTGGTTTACAATACTAGAGAATTTCATTGGATATAAAGTATACATAAGAACAATAAGTATGTATTGTGCACAAGGTTTTGTGAAGTAACCAAACAGGATGATGTGATAGGGCAAGAAGAGGCTCAGGACACTTCACTCAAGCTTACTTCACTTCACTGAATGTCACTGAAGGTAACATTCCAGCTAAGATTTGAAGGATGACAAATCAGTGGTTCAGGGAGAGAGCACATGCAATATTCTTTGGGAAAGAGTTGTAAAAAGACTAGTTTATTCCAAGAAATGATAGTTAGTAGTGGTCTGTGAACTTTTTCAAATATATGAAATGCATTTTGCAGATAAATGTTGTAAAATGGTTAGATATATATCAAAGCTTAAAGAATATAATGTTTTGGGGGCTGGAGCACAGTGGGTATGGTGTTTGCCTTGCATGCAGACAACCCGGGTTCAATTCCCAGCATCCCATAGCATCCCAAGCACTGCCAGGAGTAATTCCTGAGTGGAACGCCAGAAGTAACCCCTTCGAATTGCCAGGTGTGACCCAAAAAGCAAAATAATAATAATAATAATATTTATCTTTAAGAACAACAGAAAGATGCTCAAGGGCTTTAATTATCAGACACATATATTTATGCTTTAAGAATACAACTCCCCAAATGAAATGAATTTGTGTGATGTGTGATAACAGGTTAGTGATCTCGGAACAGGTTTGGAGGTCATTCTTGAATGAAATTTCATGCAGTATGAAATACCTGGAAAATTTTTTCAGTTAAGAGTAACTTTATGGGGGCTGGAGTGATAGTACAGCGGGTGGACATTTGCCTTGCACGAGGCCGACCCGGGTTCGATTCCCAGCATCCCATATGGTCCCCTGAGCACTGCCAGAGGTAATTCCTGAGTGCAGATCTAGGAGTAAGCCCTGTGTATTGCCAAGTGTGACCCAAAAAGCAAAAAAAAAAAAGAAAAGTAACTTTATGACTGTTTCTCTTGAACTAAGAAATAAATTAGTTACCTTTGCTATTCATCTCTTTATTTAAGTTTCTTACTGAGTGCTCAATATGATTTTAAATTTTAATTCAGTTCTTTACATTAATGAAGAAACCATACTGCCTACACACAGTCAAAATAAACTAACTCACTGGATGTGATCTGAAAAAAAATCAGTAAAAAATAATAAAAGAAGGGACTGGAAGATAGTAGAGTGGCAGGGTATCTTGACATGCTTCAATCCCTGGTACTCATATGGTCCCCCGAGTACTGACAGATGTGATCCCTGAGTGTAAAGTCAGGAGTAAACTCTGAGCATCATTGAATGTGTCCCAAACACACACACACACACACACACATTAAAAATAAGAAAGAAAAAGAAGTAAAAAAAGATAAAGATATCTACTTTGTCTTTGTATCTTAATTTGAGCTCATGTGCAGAAACTGATGGGGCAAGAGAGGATATGATATAAATGCTACAAATGTATAAAAGTAAGTTCTGTTTTTCAGTTTCAATTTAATAAATATTAGCTATGATCTCACACATTTTAAATTTTATGTAATATTCATTATTTACCTAAAACTTTGAATGGACTTGGTCAATTTGTTTCCTAAGAACTTTATTAGGAACTGTGATATTCTAAATCCTCTTACATTGTAAATCTGCAAATACTCCACTTTAAAGCCATGAAAACCACTTATATTTGTAATGTTTTTTTCTCTTACCTTTTACTAAATTGTTCACATTGCTAAAGCAAAACACTAATTATAGTTGTCAGAAAAGATTAAATAAGATTACTACTCTGAGATATATTTTGTTTTTACTTTCTTACAGATATCTAGATATATTTTTCTTTTAGGATGTTTTTACTTTTCTCGGTGCATTTTCCCCTGAATTTCCCCAAATCTATTTGATCTAGAAACAGTAAGTAATTATCTTCTGGTTATGTTTACAGGAAATTAAATCAGTATTTCCCCTAGTAAATGGACCTGAAATAGTACTGCTGACTGATGGGCAGGATAGCAGTGCAAAAGACTGTGTTGACAAAGTGGTAGAAAATGGGACCATCATTCATTCAATTGCTTTGGGACCAGACGCTGACAAAGCTATCACTAACATGAGCATTCTAACAGGTAATAGATGAGCTATATATTTTAGACCCTGAATAGTAGTATGTAAGTGTAGAAGCAGAAAACTCAACACTTCTTTCTCTCTCTCTCTCTCTCTCTCTCTCTCTCTCTCTCTCTCTCTCTCTCTCTCTCTCTCTCCCTCTTTAGTAAATCACCGTGAGGTACAGTTACAGGCTTACAAAATTTTGTGCTTGCTTTTCAGTCATACAATGATCGGGTACCCATCCCTCCACCAGTGTCCATCTTCCAACACCAATGGTTCCAGCATCCCACCCACCCATCCCACCTTGTCCCCTCCACCCCACCCCACCTTTCTGTAGGTACTGCCAGAGCTGAGGATCAGAGATAAAGCAAAACCATTTTCTGTTCCCAAGGTTCCCAACAGTTGACTGGAGAGACAAATAAAACTACTTATCAAATAACAGCATAATCAGCTAACCTTCTCATGCTGCATAAGGTTATGTAGGAATTAAGCACAATGTAGTCTGAGGAAGACCATTCTATCATGCTGTACAGTCAGGAAAGAAGACATCAAAGATGAGGTGACTTCTGAGTTGAGTCATAAACAAGGTGTTGCCTTTTTTTGGACAAAAACACCATAAAAGAAGATAAATCAGGGCATAAGAAAAATATGGTGAGATGAGAATGAAGCATTATGAGAAATCATCAGATCAAGGCTTGTGCTGCAGGGTAGGGTAGAGGAATGGAATTAGTAGTACTGGGTGAACAGATCTAAGTAACAGTTCTAGTTTAATTTTATGAAAATTGTTATTTATTAATTTCATTTCATATTAAGCATCACCCAGTGATGCTTAGGGGTTACTCCTGGCTCTGCACTCAGAAATTACTCCCGGCAGTGCTCAGGAAACCATTGGGATGCTGGGAATCGAACCTGGGTCAGCCGCACACAAGGCAAACACCCTCTTTGCTGTATTATCTCGCTCTAGCCCCGAATATTGTTATTTTAGCTTTGTGATGAAATGACATGTTTTCAGTTCATCAAACATAGTAGAAAATACTGATAATGAATGTCAATGCATGAGATTGATTTCTAATTCTATCAAATATATACGTGATATTTTTTAATACTTAGTTGTACATACTCCCATCATTTCAAGGTGATTTGATGGTCACTTATTCATTTTCCCCCAAGCATCCTGCCTTATCTCACTCCTTAGCAATTAGTAGGATTTGGGTGGCTTAGGGGAAATTGAGAGACACACCCAGTAATGCTCAAGGTTCCTCCTGGTTCTGCACTCAGTGATCACTCCTGGCTGTGCTCAGGGACAATATGGGATGTTAGGGACTGAACCCTAATGGGATATCAGAGATTGAGCCCTTGTGCAAGGCTAGCTACTTATCCACTCTACTATCACTCACTGGCTCCAATAATTAATAAGCTTTTTTTTTAAGTCTCATTCTTACCATTTCTTCTCTCCTCATTACCAGCACACCTTACTTAATTTAGCATCTCCTTAATCTTTCTAGTTTTCTCATATTGATCTGCACTGGCTTAAAAACCTGAGAGCCAACATTTTCAGACCTGTATCTTAAATAATTTTCACAATGCGCTGTGTGAAATCTCTGAGCTTTAATGCATTGAATTACAGCAAAATCTCTTGTATTTTATGATTATTTGGTGTATTTCAAACAGCTACAATTTTTGTAAGTGAAGAACATAAAGTAAGTTATACTTGCTAGCTAAAAAAAATGTTGAGCCAGTGCCTCAGATCAATCTTTTCTCTTACTCATTGGGGTCTAATGACACATTGATACAAACCTGTAGTGTGTGTGCTCTGCTATGTTATTAATCACTAAGATGTCAGTTATAATTACACATATTCTATAAATCTCTCTAATTTGTATTTTATTATAGGAGGAAAGCATATTTTTGCTTCTGATGCTTATGAGAACAATGGCCTTGTTGAAGCTTTCGCAGACCTTACATCAGAAAACACTCCTCTCTCTGAAAAGTCTCTTCAGGTCAGAGTTGTTATTCCTTTGTTTGGACATAGTCTTAATCAAGAAAAATAAGTTTTTTAGTTTTTAGTTATGTATTTTTGATAAAGTAAATTTTTACTTTAAATTTTCAGCCTTAAATTATGTATATATTCTGTTCATATGTCCCCCAAAAGTTTAGAAGTGATGAAATAGCAGGTCTATAGTTTCTCTCTCCTTTCAAACAGGGTTTGGTAAAGGAATAATAAATAGCATGTTAAATTTTCCAACAAAAAATGGATTTTGTCCAAATGTATGACCCTGTTTTCTATCAATGTGTAAAAAAATGCCATACTTCTAAAATTTCCCCGTGCTTCACTACTATGAAATGTATTCAATTAAATGAATGAATAAGAGAACAGGGTTTAAAAATGGAAGAAACAAAAAAATCATTATATATATTACTATATATAGATATAAAGAGATACATGCCTATATTTTTACCTTAGTTTTAGTGACAATTTTCACTGGCTTTTCACTTCATTCTCCTCTCCTCTTTACTCAACTTTTGCACCTAACTTTTCGTGATATTTAATAACAGGATTTTCTCTCGCTCAGATTAAAACACTGCACAAACACAGATCCTTTTTTTTAATTCATGTCTCAAATTAAATATACATAGTCTGTTTCCTTCAAGATATTTTTATAAATTTCCCTATTCATATCTATCTAGACCATCTTTATCATGTCACTTATGCCAAGAATCCTGACTACCTACAAGTCATGATCTACATTAAAACAGATATGATCACCTAAACAGAATTATTTTCCTGTACTTTCCAACCAAGAAGAGCACAGAAGCCACAGGATGCAGAAATAAGATTAATAACCAATAAGATTGTTTTGAAGGCCTGATATATCCTACAAAACATTAAAATTGGTTCAGAGATCTAGCTTTGAAATTGGTGGAGAAGAAACTGAAAGAGAACAAAGTTCATTTCTGAGTGCTTCAATATGATTGAACTAAGAAAATGATGATACCACTCACTGAATAAAAATAACATAGAGCTTAAAATTTTATGAAGTTTCTTTTATGCACATTAATAATTGGTAGCTGATAGCTGTAACTGGTAGTTGATATCTGGTAGTAAAAACATTCTCATTATATTTTAAATATTTTGGAATTCCGATTACAATGCCTTTCTAGCTTATTTTCTAATGATAGGTTGTTTTTTATTCAATATTGAGAATACATTTTTGGCATTTTTATTTTCAATATTTATTTATAGTATTTTTGCATTTTCACCAGAGTTCAGTTGTGAATGATATTCCTTGGTATCAATAAATAAACAAGTAAAAATTGACAATAGAGAAGTGATTTAGGGGTGGGGAGAGCCACACCCAGCAGTGCTCAGGGATTTCTCCTGACTCTGTGATCAGGGATCATCACTCCTGGCAGGCTGTGGGGTCAATAAGGGGTTCTGGGGATCAAATCTGGGTGAGCTGTGTGCAAGGTAAGTGCCCAACTGACTATACTAACACTTCAGCTCCCAGAGGAATGATTTTAAGGATTATTTTGTGTTCTGTTTCACTTTTTAACTTTGAGTAGATGGTAGAATAATAAAATTAAGTATTTGAAAGAAATTTTAAAATGTGAGAGCAGAATTAGTAAATCAGCTAGAAATAATATGTTTGTCTGTAGGATATTCTTAATGTTTTAAGAATGAATTTATTGAACCATATGAAAAGGCCAGGTAGAAAGACAGTTTTTGCTCTCCATCTGAAGTGCCAATAGACATTTAAATAAATCATAGGGATAAAGTTTTAGAAATAAAAATATAGATTCATGTAAATGTTGGATAGCTCTTGAAGAATATTGTAGCTATGTAGAAGTATATTACAATAATCTGAGTTTGTGAGAACTCAAAAGAAAAGCAACCTACTTTTCATTCTGTTATTTTTGTATAGTATTACCATACAGTAACACCCTTCTAATTCTCTCAGAGTTTTGTGGTGAGCAAAATAAAACAAGTCTTTTATACTTACATTTAATGGGATAATAATGCTATACCCCCAGGACTAAGATTTTTTTTGTCAGCAATGATGCTCTTAGAACGCATCCTTCATATTACCAGAGGTGAAAGTATTTGTGGTTTTGGACTGAATTGCAGAGAAGTGGGACTTCCCATCATTAAAATAACATATAAGTGGGATACTGGTGGTGGGGAATGTGCACTGGTGGAGGGATGGGTGTTTGATCATTGTGTGATGGTAACCCAAACATGAAAGCTTGTAACTATCTCACGGTTATTCAATAAAATCTTTTAAATTATTTAATTAATAAGAATTAAATAATAGAGAATATTGCATAATAATTATGAATTGGAATGAATAAAAAGTCACAGTTGCTAAAAAAAAATTCCAGACTTAATGGATATGTTTACTGCCCAGAGTTACTCACTCTACCATGTGAGAAAATTTATTCCAATATTTCAAATCAATAAAATATTCATATGTGCTTGTCTCACTATTTGGTAGTGTTGCTGGTCCTCTTGAGCAGCCTCCCCCTTTCCTGATTTGATTTCTATTTAAATACTCTGCCACAACAAGAAGTATTAAGTGATCACAAAAAAAAGCAAACCAATGATAGCATACACAGGCACACACAGACATACACACATGCCAGCTAATTCATACTTGAAGTGGTTATTTGTCATGACAACTGAGAAAAGAAAAAGCATGGTGAAACCCTTAATTGGAGAGACTTTGGCCCTGCTCAGGTGCATTTTATTATACTTTGTCCACTCCTCAGATTCCTTATTTCTGCACTTGCAGACTAACAACTGTCATAAGAGTCAGCCGTGAGAGGAATCAAAAGCCTAAGGTTGTATGTCATATATAAGTTTGTCGTGAAGCCAAAAATTAAGAACGATGTTTCTAAAAAATGAAAATAAATGAAAGTAATTTGTTCTCTAGTTGCTAACTCAAAATTTTGTTTAAACAGCTTGAAAGTAGGGGGAAAAAGCTCAACAAAAGTGAATGGATAAATGACACTATAATTATTGATAGCTCCGTGGGAAAAGACACAATTTTTTTTGTCACATGGGCCAGAGAATTCCCCCTAATTTTCATTCGGGATCCTGAAGGAACAAAGATGGAAAGTTTCACAAATGATACAACTTCAAAGATGGCCTATCTCAGTATTCCAGGAATTGCAAAGGTAATCAAACAGTATTTACAATTTCTTAAAAATTTGTTTCAAAGCTGAAAAATATTGTATTTAAATACAAGTGTCAATACCTATAGCATATTTAAAAAATTGAGATGAAATATAAAGTATCTGCTATACACACATGGTCCTGAAAATTGTTGTGTCAGGAAAGGAAGAAAGTACTAATGCATTAGAAGTAAGAAAAAATAATATTTTAAGACAACTCAGAATAACAGATTATAGTGAGAGAATGCACAACATAGTTATTTAATGTGTATTTTTTTGAAAAATGGGAATCATTGGACCAATTTGGTGAGATTCACAACTGTTCCTGGCTCTGGGGTCAGAATTCCCTGTTGTGTCAGGAATTACATTCAGGTTAGCTAAATGCCAGAAATTACCCTAATCCCTGTCCTATCTCTCTGGTCCCTAGAATTATTTCATAGTCACTATCCACAGTTATCATAGCATAAATTGTGGAGTTTGAGGCCAAGGACATGGAAAATTTTCAAAAATTTATTCTTCGTAAAGTTCCATAAAGTTGAATATGCATAACAACAGATAACTTGTACAAATAGTTTCATCTCTTATCCTATTTTACCCACCAACCTTTGAAATTCTCAAACCCCTATTTATTATGCAACACACATTTAAGGTATATTTTGCAGTTAGAAAATAGGAATACATAAAAGAGCTGATCTTGGATACTTATCATATATCTGTTGAAATGTAGGCTGGAATATGGACTTACAGTCTTCAAGCCCAAACAAATGATGAAACACTGACTATTGCAGTAAATTCTCGAGCAGCAAATCCTTCTGTGCCTCCAATCACAGTGAATGCAAAAATCAATAATGACAAAACCACATTCCCCAACCCTGTGGTTGTGTATGCAGAAGTTCTACAAGGGTTTGCACCCATTCTTGGAGCCTCAGTGACAGCCATCATTGAATCAAGCGATGGAACCACAACTTTGAAACTTCTAGATAATGGTTCAGGTAATATACACGTTTTTGTGAATGAACCTATGTGTGTGTGTGTTTGTTTGTATCTCAGACAAAGCCCAATCAAGGGGTTGTAATATAAACAAATGCTTAACTTCAAGATGCATAATTTTCTTTACAAAAGCAGTTCAACCATTCTTTCCTATAACAAGGTGCTGATTCTATAAAGAATGATGGGGTCTACTCCAGTTATTTTATAAATTATAAAAAAAATGGCCGATATAATTTAAAAGTACGGGTTCATGGAGGAGCAACTGCAAAGAAAAGCTTAAGACATCCCCCAAATACAGCAGCATTTGTACCAGGCTGGGTGGTTAATGGTGAGTACTTCATAACATCTTTAATCTTGTGCTGGCTTAAATAATTATGAGTTTATTTTATAAAAGTTTCATACATTTTGAGAGCTTTTAGAAAACTATTCATAAAGGAATACAAAATAAATTACTTAGGGCCTGCTATTGGGGCAGGCTTTAGTGGTGTTTGTAAAAATTCAAATTAATGGTGGTGGGAAGGTGTAATGATGGTGGGCCTGGTGTTGGAATATTGAGTGTTATCAGTTATCGTGAATAACTTTATAAAAATAAAATAAAAGTTAAGGAACTCCAAGTATTATTTCTTAGCACTTGCAATAGGGAGGAAGAGAAGAGCCTGGCACATGTGGTTCCAAGGAAAAAATTTTTCAAATATAAAAATAAGAGAGAGCACACATGGGAAAAAATTTAAAGGCATACACTGAATAGGGATTCATGCAAGGTTCATTCTAAAGCAATTAATTCATTGTTGCACTTCATCTTAAATATAGATCCTTGACAGGATACTAAAGAAAGATTTGTCTACCCATGGACATTTATGACTTTGTCAAAAAACTCAATACAATTTTACTTGTATATAGTTGTGATGAAAGTAAAGTGGTAATAATAAGGAATTCAGTCCATTGAGTTTTGAAAAATCCTTGTCCATTTTGTCTATTAAATACCAGGAATTTTTTATTCCAGGAGAAATTCAAGCAAATCCACCAAGACCTGAGACTGATAAGGATATCCAAACAAATGTGGAGAATTTCAGCAGAATGGCAGCTGGAGGTGCATTTGAACTTGAAAATGTTCCAAATCCTTTCAATCCCTCCTCTTCTGACTATTTCCCACCAAGTCAAATCACAGATCTTGAGGCCACACGTGAAGGGAATCTGATCACTTTAACATGGACAGCACCAGGAGATGATTTTGATGTTGGAAAAGGTAAGGATTAAGTTTTATGTGGCGTGAAAGATTCTCATTTCAAAAGCAAGAATAAAAGTGGGTGAAATTAAAAAACTGCTTCTAATTGGTAGCTTTTTAAAGTACTGTATAACTCATGTTTTTAATCAATAAAATAGAGCCACTTTAGCTGTTGCCAATTTTCATACAGAGAAGTAGTACCTGGCAAAGATTATAAATCAAAATTCATCTTTTATAAAAAAACTAGTCTTTCGAGGATAAACATTGCTTAAATGATCATTTTTCAGGCTAGGGAGCAAGAGGGAATTTCGTATAATATACTCTGTTTCTAACTTTTTTTGTAATTGTCTTTAGTTCGACAGTATATCATAAGAAAAAGTGGAAATATCCTTGATCTAAAAGACAATTTTGATGGTGCCGAGCAAGTAAGCACTAAGAATCTGAGACCGAAGGAGGTGAACTCCAAGGAAACATTTACATTTGAACAAGAAAATGTAAGAGAAGATGCAACCCACATATTCCTTGCCATTCAAAGTGAAGATGATAGTGGTAAAAAATCTGAAATATCCAACACTGTACAAGTAGCGATGTTTATTCCTCAAGCAGATGATGATAATTTTCAAGAGGAAAATTATCCTAGTTCTGGAACTAGTATTTCTACTGTGGTGTTGGTGGTGGTTGGAACTTTGGCAGCTGTTAGTATTATTGTCAGTACCACTATTTGTATCGTTAACAGGAGAAGTTCAAATAGACCTAGGACAGGGTTTTAAAAAACAGTAACAACAATAAAAAAGTGAAGGACATTTATAAATTTTTTAAATCACTCTTATAAACTTAAACTATAAAATAATTTTACGAGTACTAAAGGAATACTTTTATTAAATTCAAACATACAAGGGTATTTGAGAAATTATAAATTAATATTAAAGTTTGAAAATTTTATCTACTCACCATAAAATTTGACAAATATGATGACAGAAGTGGTGATGTAGAGAAAAATGGAAGCTAAATCCCCTAAACTCTATAATATTTTAAAAAGATAATTCCATTTAAAATAATAACAAATTTTAAACAATGAATAAATATTATCTTTCACATGGATACCTCATTGTATATAATTTCATACAAAAGTGTTTTAGGGGGCTGGAGTGATAGCACAGTGGGTAGGGCATTTTCCTTACACACGGCTGACCTGGGTTCGATTCCCAGCATCCTATATAGTCCCCTGAGCACAACCATGAGTAATTCCTGAGTGCATGAGCCAGGAGTAACCCCTGTGCAATGCCAAGTGTGACCAAAAACCAAAAAAGAAAAGTGCTTTTTATTCTAATCAAAATGTCATCAAAAAGTTAAAATTGTTTAGTTGAATAATCAAAAAACAATAAGCTAGTATTTGAGAAAAAATGGGTTTGGTTTTGGTAAAATGAAATATAAATTGATGTTACTATTATCACAAAAATTTTCTCATATACAACTCTGTACAACACAAGGTCATGCTTAGTACAATGTATTCATGTGGATAGTGCTCACTGAAAAATCAGTTAACAGATGTCAAACAGAGCTTTTGCTTATTTTAGTTCAATAAATCATACAGAAAAGAGTGTATATTGATGTTCGCGTTTTCATTAAAAAGTCCTCCTAGGATGGGGATGTGGCTCTAGTGGTACAGAAATGCCTAAATGAGACCCTCAGTTCTGCATGCAGCACCACGTGGCTCCCTGAACCTACCAGACCTAAGCACTGATCAGCTGACCTGTGGTCCTCATCTTGTCTGGCATGGGCGCACACACATGTGTGAGCACACACATACACACACACACACACACACACACACCACACACACACCACCACCACCACCACCACCACCACCACCACCACCACCACCACCACCATATCTATCTGTGGATTTTTTCTTTCAATATTGCTCAGAATTACTGAACTCCTTGTTTTCAGATAGAGAAAGCTAAAAATAGTTTAAACAATCCTTATTTAGCACTAAAAGTCATAGCCCAAAGTAAGAACCCTGGTAATAAATAAGATGACTTAAAGTATGCTGGTTGGGAAGAGGAGGCTCACAGTTTAGGTCAGGCCAGGCTTGCCAGCTGCCCTAAATATACCAACAAAATGGAACACAGAGTATGGAATCATGATCTGTCATGCTGCCAAAGAATTTTCCTTCATGGAAGTGAATGAGATTTCCAGTTCACAAGGACACGGCCACTTTGTTCCTCCAACCCTAGGTTTTCTTCGCCAAGATAGGAAATAAATCCAAGTGTTCAACAATAAATAAGTGGCTAAGGAAAGTGTGCTTTATATACCAAAGTAATACTACTCAACAGGGGAGAGAAAAGTGAAATCTTTCCATTTGCGACATCGAGTGAAACAGGAGGGAGTCAAGCTGAGCAAAACAATTCAGAAGAAAGAGAAGTATCAGGTGATATGATATCCATATATGTTACTGTTGTGTGAATATTCTTTCTGTCAGGGGCACTGAGCTAAGAGATGAGAGAAATGAGATTTGCTGGAGAGGCTCCTTGCTACCTCTGGCAGAGAAGTATGGAGAAGAGTCCCTCAGTCCCTTCTATTTACTATCCTACACACACACCTTTAAGGCACTTAGTACAAAAACAAAATCATTAACAGGGGCGGGGGTGGGGGGAAGAAGTTACAGGAGGGACATCAAGACACCAAGGCTACATTGTTCTTTCATGTCTGCAAGCCCAAATGCAACCTCCAGAGAGGAATGCAAGGCCAAGCAGTCTGGCACCATTGAGGGACAGCCCCTTGCACCTGAGTGATAGGGGGATATGAGAGAATGTCTGCATGCCAAAGCCAAGCTGGGTTAGGGATTTGTGAGGGAGGGAAGATTGCTCTGAGCAATACTAAGAGCTCAAAGGCAGCCAAAGGAAGAGATGTTAACCCTTTCCAAACCAGTCCGGACAACCATGGCTCTCCCATTTTCTTGGGGCCCCTGCTCCTGCCCACTTGCGGGTCAGTCTCCACGGGCTCATCCTCAGAGTCTGGTTGGGTACCAACATGTTACATTTAGTCTTTATTAAAAAATCAGGAGCAAGGAGATTCAAAGGGCTGGAACACATGTTGTGCTTACTAGAGGCCCAGATTGGATGGATCTCTGGCACCAGCTGGTCCTGGGAGCACTTCCGGAGAGTGACCCTGAGCACCAAGCCAAGAGAAACTCTCAAAAACTGATGGATGTGGCAGAGAAAAGTAAAATAAAATTATAAAATGAATTAAATAAAAGAATGTGATGAAGCCAAATCATTAGAAAACCTTGACTTGTGACAACAGAAGGAAGGTTACCCAAGTGGGAAGGGGAAATAAAACCAATGTTGGAGGAAAAGGTTCAGGGACATTTGTGGAGGGGCACTTTTATTCTGGTGTGTAAGTGTATGAGAACATATATTAAATAAGCTTGAAACTTTATTCTTAAAATGTGCAGCATTATAAATTGTTAACTCAGTCGATAATGCAAAAAAGCCTGTATATTTATAAAGGCTAGTATCTACTAGAAAAATTAACATATCACATGATATGAATTAAAATGTTTCCAAAGCAATCTGGTTTTTTTCGTTACTGTATCTTTCACGATATTCTTCAAGCCAACATACAACTGAGACATTTGTCTATTCAGAACATTGACCCCTTATTCATATCAGAGTCCCAGGTGTACAGTTTTTACCCCCCTGAATATGAGTCGTGCTATGAAATAAAACCAAAATAATAAAAGGGTATAGAACTCACCTATATGACACTTTTTTTAGAATCAACTATGCAGGCTCACAGCAGAGAATAAAAAGTTATCATATGTCAGATTGCAAATTTAGAATATTGCTAGTCACAATTCTCCTCACCATTAAATGCTAGTCAAAGTCTCTTTACCATTAAATGGGGTCACTACATTACTACAAGTCACCCACCAATCCTACTACCTTACTACCTCCCAATATCAGAAAAGGACCCAGAAATGAAAGAATTAGCTTTGGGTGAAATACACAGTTCTGAAAGGATACAGCCCTACCCAAGCAATGATCACATGTCAGATATCACATAATTCAGATCATGTCATCATTGCTGAACAACTGAATGGGCAGCTTCTGAGATTCAAGAAATAGGTATGAAAAAAATGAGGGAAACTAATTTGCCAGTGGCACTATCTTTGTGCATTAACGATATTACATAATCCTCCTCTCTAAATAATGTGCACTCTCATAAATTAGGTGCACCAAAGATCAGACTGGACAGCATTCAGGAAGAAGAGTTGACTGGTAGAAAACAGCAAAGATGCCAAACAATATGCATCTGTTCTTCAGCCTCCTGTTACCTCACCTCAGCAGTTATGACTGCATTTTACTTCTGCTCTTCCATCTGTCGAGAACATCTCTCCTGATCAATTCTAACCCCAAATGAGTTTTTCAGAGATGTAATTCTAGTTCCTCCAAGCTGACCTGGCATAGTCAATTTGAATATCAAAGATCCCTGTGTGGTAAAATTGTGGCATAAAAAGGAATTTCTTTCTATGAAAATGTGTAGATCTTGCCCCATACTAATAACAGGTAAATAATAACAATTACAACTAAGTTACTTATATTGAATATATTAGAATATTAGAATATATATTCACATAAGTTATATATAACAGTTATAAAAGAAATTACAATAAATAATTCTAGCTGTTTATTTTCCTCTGGGGGAGGGATAGTTGTGGACCATACCCAGCAGATCTCAGGGCTAACATCTGGCTCTATGCTCAAGGATCACTCCTGATGGTGCTTGGGGGATAATATGTGGCTCTGGGGATTAAACCCAGGTTGGCCACATGCAAAAGAAGCAGCTTATTCCTGCCCTATCTCTCCATCTTCATAATAAATAATTATTTATTATAAAGGCAGCAAAAATGAAGCAAAAAAAAAGGTAAAAAAACTTTTTCATCAGAGAGACTGTGTATGTGGGTATTCCCTGTTGGGTCTTCTGGGCTCTTTTCTTCATCCATCCTTGTGTGGGATCTGTGCTGTTTCTTCATGTTGCTGTGGTAGTATGGACGTGGATCCCTCCAGTTCACTCTCAGTGTCCCTCTCTCACTGCAAGGTAGAATTCTGGACGAGCTGTGTCAATGGTGGTCTCCTTTATCCCCTTCAAGAACACTAACTTCCTCTTTGGTGCTCATGTGTGACTATGTGGGGCCTCTAGTGCAGCTTCAGGGGATGAGTTCCTTTACATTAGGCTTGTTTCGATTCTTGTGTTCGCTGCTATTTTGGTGAGTTTAGGGAGTATTTTGGTTGGAGTAGGCTAGTGGATTATTGGCCTAATGTGTTTGGGATAGTCAGACTGTCCACGTAATAATTAGATAATGGAGGTTAAAATATGAGTCCCTGGAAGCCATGGGCCCCCTTTCCCCCTCCCCTGTCACCACTGTACTTGTGTGGGAAGATCCGATGTTGGGGCAGGTCCTGGGTTAGAGTTCTACTTCCAGCACACTTCTAAGATTGCAGGAGTCTGCTCTGCCCTAAGGGCTCATGTTGACACCTGATTATTATTTTTATTAAATAATGTAGGAGTACTGTTACTTGTTCAGACATTGAGTAAGCTGATTGAATTGGCCATGAACTCCACATTACGTTCCTTTTTAAATTGTATCACTGTGAGATAGAGTTACGGAGCTTTCCTATTTGAGATTCAGCTATACAATGATGAAACACCCATCCCTCCACCAGTGCACACCTTCCACCATCCACATCCCAGTCCAAACCCTGCCTTCATGGCAGACAATTTCCTCAATACTCTCTCTCCAATTCTGGGTATCACGTCTCGCTCATTATTTTCTATCACCATTCAAGCCTATCTGTCAGGGGCAGATGCTAGATAATCTCTTTTTCATTGCTCATTTTGAATATTATGAGAGCTCTCACGGCTATGATTATAAATGTAAATTTCTAGATGGTTGTGTTCCAGAGACATGTCTGTATGGCACTAATCCATTGGTGGATTCACTTGGGAGTCTCTGGGCCAGGGTGTTGGTGAGGCACTAATCCATTGGTGGATTCACTTGGGAGTCTCTGAGCCAGGGTGTTGGTGAGGCACTAATCCATGGTTCACTCACTTTGGAGTCTCTGGGCCAGGGTTTTGGTGCGCTAAAATGGCACCCAGAAGTGAACTGTGAGCGTGACAGCCAATCTACTGGGTGGGTGGGGACCCAGGGAGAGGCATCTCGGGTCTTTGCCACCATGTGGCCTGGAGATTCAGTCCTGAAACTTGCATATGGGGAAGGCAGGAGTGGGAGGGGGGAGGGGTTCTTGTTTGTGGAAGTTCTTGTTCACCCGGATTCCATCTGGAGTAGGCAGGGAGAACGCACCTGCTCCATCTGGAGTTCCCCAGGAAAATTGGCCCAGTATGGGGTCCGGAAAGACCCCCAGCACTGTGGTGTCATCTGGGACTTGCTGCTGTGTCTCTGGGCCAGGACTGTTGGTGCGCTAAGATGGTGCAAACTGTGGGCTTGACAGCTAGTCTGCTGGGCAGACGGGGAACCAGGGAGGGACAGCCCAGATCATCTGCCACCATGCGGCCTGGAGATTCAGTCCTGGAACCCGCATACCTGGACTTAGTTGTGGAAGCTCTTGGTCACGAGAATTCCATCTGGAGTACGTGAGGAGATTGTACCTGCTCCATCTGGGGTGCCTCGGTGAAATTGGCTCACTAGAGGGCCTGGAGAGATCACTGGCACTGTGGTGTCTTCAAACTGGCTGGTGTGTCTCTGGGTCAGGGCTGTGTGTGTGCTAAAATCCATATTATAAAATTTTCAGCCAATTATATCTTCGTGAAGTCCACCCTGAGACGGTGGAGTCAGGCTGGGGGTGTGGCGGTGATTTTGGATTGTGGACGCAAGTGACTGCCGGCGGCTCAACTTTACCAATTTGCCCCAGTCTGTTCAGCCATGCACAGATCTGAGCTTTTCTGCAGTTTCTTTTTTATCTCTTTTGAGATTTATTTAGGGGTCTCTGAAGCAAGGCAGGCAGTAGAGCTTCCAGGGTGGCACTGGAGTTTTCAGCAGATTATATCTTGGTGAGTTCCGTTCTGAGAAGGGTGGAGTCAGGCAAGGGAATGGGGGCGATTTTGAATTGTGGAAGCAAATGGCTGCTGGGGGCTCTGCTTGGGCAGGCACCCAGGCTAACCGGCACCCCCCGCTCCGATTTACCCCAGTCTGTTCAGCCATGTGCATATCAGAGATTAACTATGGCTTTTGATCTCTTTCAAAACTTATCTATGGGTCTCTGAACCAAGGCCAATGAATGAGCTTCTATAGAGCCTGAGGTGGTTTGTGGGTGTTGTTCCCACATACCTAACTTTTGACTGTTTAATTTCTTGGTAAACTTAGTTCCAGATTGTTGCAGTTCGACCATCAGCACAGAGGCAATTTTGGTGTATCAGGAAGTCTGAAGGCATCATCAGGCTGCTGATACACTCGCCCCAGAAATGCAGGTTGACCTGCTAGCAGCACCTTAGCCAGGAAGGAGTGTTCTACTTCATGGTGGCTGCTTGCTTGACATGCCACCCCAGAGCCAAATTTAATTAATTAACTAATTAATTAATGACCTGGTTAATTACTCACATTGGAAGATCTGAACATGAAACAGAAGCTCAGAGGAGGTAATTTAAAACAACACAGCATTATTAATAACTTTGGTAACAGCAACTGCAGTAAAGAAAGGAGTCTAAGAAAATAGAGACAGTAGGTACACACATTGTTTGATAATCTTTGCTTATTTGATTTAAGAACAGGAGAAACAATAGTCACTGAAAATAGCAATATTTGGTTATGAAACTTATGATTTGTTAAACAAGAAACTTCAAATTTCACTGTATTATAGCACCGATTCGTAGGATGACATTGCTGTGCCCTTTCCCTCTTGACACAAGGAGCTTAGCCTTATCCCAGTCACACCCATCAAGGTGCTCCTGAGTCACTCCCATTCCTTTGTCTATTTGTAACCACTTCTTTATGCTCTCTTGCCCAAAACAGTTAATCAGCTTTCCCCCTAATCTGACTCTGTTAACTTGTAAAGTCAGACCTTTCTAGGACACTGAACTTACATTTTAAGTTAATATTGCCTTTCTCCTCTCCTTGAGTCTTTTGAATAGTTTACTTTAAACCAATGTCCCTTTTGTATAGACACAAGAAGACAATATTATTCTTTTGTAACTTGGGATTTAATTGGCTTTGAATAATATTCATTCCCGGGCATCTGCTTTCTCCATTTAGCCTCAGTTGCCCTCAGTCCCTAGCGCCCCAAAAGCAGGGTCCCAACAAAGGACCAGACGGATCCAGGGCAAGTGGTGAGTTATGTGCTACCCTGGCATCGAGATGGGCCTGGTCAAATTGCCTAATTCTTAACTATAAGAGCTTGATCATGGACAAATGCTGTGATGACCCAAAAATAATGACAAGACTAGGACCCTGATAGGGATAGGAAAGACTAATCTAGCCTGAGCACTGTAGTCTGAGATTGAGAGCAGGAAAGCAATTCTATAAGCTTAATGCATCTCTTATTGTGTCCATACAAAATGATTAATAATATTAATGCTTATATGTTTGCTGGAGGAGGAGAGGAGAAACACACTCATGGGATCTGCCCTTGGGTGGATGGTCCTGCTGAAGGAGAATCTGTCCTAGAAACAGCATCCCCTGAGGGAAAGAACTTTACCCCTATTGATGGTGACCACACCTATGTGTAAGCCCCAACCCCGTCATGCTGGGGGGATTTAACCAGGCTGAAAGAGTGGGTTGGGGCCGAGATCCAGAGAGAGAGATCCAGAACCAGGAGAGAAGCAGAGAGAGAGAGACAGAAGAGAATGGAATAAATGACAATTGATCGATCTACTGGCTTGGCCCTCGTTTTCCTCCTCCATCTGCCCCAATATAAAACTCACCCATGTGGAGTAGACAATTAGTGCTCACAGGATCCTGGGACACTTCAGGCAATAAGTAGAAAACTGGAAAAAATAGTTCGATGTTTGATCCCAAGTGACATGATATTGTTGGGGGTCAGTTGTTTGGGGCCACCAGAGTGACCACACTGATACTTGAGGGCCTCCAGGGCGACTTGGTGGTACTTTCTGATCCTTTCTATTCTTTTTTCGTTCATTTTTTTAAAAAAAACTTTCCCTTCCACTCTGTTCCTTTCCTTAAGTATCAGAAGATAGACTTTTGTATAAATTGAATGACAGCTAGTCTTAGATTTCTCCTCTGTAAAAATTGGATAGTAATATCTGCCTCTAAGTGTTGTATGAATTCCTTCACATAGCAGCAGTTGCTCAGGCATATTACTACACATATTACTTAATTCATGGCTACAGTCACAAGAAGTCCTCCACTGTCAGGCTGCAGAGATAACTCACGGGATTTAGCATATATTTTGCATAAAGGAGGCCCAGATTTGATGCCTGGCATCTCATGGGCCCCAAAGAATCATGTTTTTAATTAAGGTCCTACTGTTTTCCACAACTCTGTAGTTAAGAGTTGTAGAAAATTGTATAATAATAGTTTAATCACTTAGAAGCTCTGACTAGACTTATCATGAACTGCTGTTAAAATCCTTTCCTTTTCCCCAGAATAATCTCTTGAAAGTATTAAATTCTTTTTTTTTTTTTCGTTTTGGGTCACACTCGGCAATGCACAGGGGTTACTCCTGGCTCTGCACTCAGGAATTACTCCTGGCAGTGCTCAGGGGACCATATGGGATGCTGGGAATCGAATCCCGGTCGTCCGTGTGCAAGGCAAATGCCCTAACTGCTGGGCTAACGCTCCAACACTGAAGGTATTAAATTCTTGATCAGATTTCAGTCATAAAGACATATCTGAACACTTTGAGTTGTAATATCTCCTCTTTTACTTTATGGAACTCTCGCTTCTCTCATATTTCCTAAATAAAAAAATCAGAGCTCTCAAATTCTTCGAGAGTCCAATACTAGAGGCAAAAAATACCAGAGGCAACACTAGTCCAATACTAGCTGAGAGAAGCTGACTATTGGTTATCCATGACACCTCCACTCCCTGTTCCATCACCTGAATATTTCACTCAAATCTGCTCATTCATACAGACAAAGACACAAACACAGACACACACACACACACACACACACACAATTTGAACCAACATAGGAAATATGACTGAGAGAGTCACATTTTCAGGTGTTTTTGCCTCATAATTGTGAAGGTCCGGTCCTGGCCAGCAGGTAGGACCCTTTATGGGGCTGAGGAGGGGACGCAGCCAAATGAACAGACGTAGAGACAGAAAGCAACAAGAAAGAGGAGAAAGAGAGAGAGAGAGAGAGAGAGAGAGAGAGAGAGAGAGCGAGCTTTATTCACTGGCAGCTACATCATTTATACTTGCCGGCTGGGAGGCAGTGGTATGGTATGTGTGCCCGGACCCCGTACAAGCAGTAGTCAATCACATATCGTGACATGTTCATCTATCATGTCAGGCATGGATATTGGCTAGTGTAAACAATGGCGGAACAGTAGGGTCAATGGGGTCAGCAATGGCATCCTTGTTACAGGAACTTTAAGTAAGCCCCTGTTTGAGAAGAGCCAGGCTCTGTCTTACTTGAAGATAAGAGCCAGGATTGTAAAATGGCTCCCTACAATAATAAAGAAAGATTTTTGTGTTAAATCCTTGACAGACTAACTCCAAAGCCAGTGGAAATTATAGCTGCAGTATCTTTAAACATTCAAGTTAGCAGATTATTTTCTTAGTAGCAATAATTAGAATAACAAGAGTCATAAATTCAATACCTTAATATTATGTAAACTATACTAACTCAATTAAAAATTAAAATAAATTTAATTTTTAATAAAAAACTAAACTAGTGTCCATATTGATTACCAATGACAATAAGAACTGCCACTTTTTTTATTTTATGCCAAGAACTTCTTCAAGGATTTCTCTTTTATTTTTTCACATTTTCTTTGCAGAACTTGGTGATGGTAATTTGTTTTTAGTTTGTTTTTCTGTTTTATTTTGCTTTGGGGTCATATCTGGCCATGTTCAAAATTTACTTCTGACTCTGGTCTCAGAGTCAGTCATTCCTGGCTGACTCAACCAGGGATCTAACCCAGGTGGAACACATGCAAGGCAACTGTGCTACCCACTGTGCTATCCCTTCAACCGCAAGTGAAAGCATTATCAATATAAGCAAAGTGTAGCAGAAAATAATTGGACAAAATAGATAAGATCACTGAGCTAGTTAGTGGCAATTTCAGCAGAAAACAAGCACTTCCCCTATCTACAGTTATTTCTATAATGTAGATTCATCCCTGTACTAGTAAGACCTCTTCACAGACAAAAGTAACTAACCAACTGGCCCAGAAAAAAGGTTACATTTTCTTTTCTTTTTTGTCTCTTTCATTTAATTTGGGGGTATCACTGTATCGCTGTCATCCATTGCTTGTCAATTTGCTTGAGCGGGCACCAGTAACATCTCCATCTTGAGACTTGTTACTGTTTTTGGCATATCGAATATGCCACAGGTAGCATGCCAGGCTCTGCTGTTGGGCTGGATACTCTCAGTACCTTGTTGGGCTCTCTGAGAGGGGCGGAGGATTCAAACTTGGGTTGGCAGCATGTAAAGCAAATGCCCTATCCACTGTGCTATCGCATCCGGTGACACATATAGATAAATAAATGATAATAAATTTCTGATATTCCACAAAGATAATAAATATTTCAGACCGTAGCTCCACCGCTTGCCCCAACAGGTGCATGGGACACCCAGCCCCACCCTGACCACGAAGCTACCCCACGCCACTGGCACAACGTTGCCCCCCGCAGCCTCTCAGGACCCCAGTTTCCAGCTCCAAGCCCCCTTACATGCTGCCCTAGCTCCACTGCTTCCCCCACCAGGTGCCTGGTGGTGTGGCCACTACATCAGGGGGCATGGCCTCCACAGAAGGGGTATAGCATCCTGTGGGGCCAGCAGCCGCTCACTCTCACGCTGCCGCAGTTATTTTCCCCCGTTCTCAGCACTGCAGACTGATGTCACAATCTGTATAACCTAATTTTGTGAAGAACACCTGGTCATCTCAATCACAATAGGCCAATACTTCATTAGCCTATTTCAATTTCACCAAAATTATCAGTGAACACAAGAAGCTCCACAAGACCATAGTAAGAAGAACATATACTACAAAGCTTCACTAGAGGCCTCACATAAAACCGGAGGTGTGCCTGAGAGTAAGGAAGCATACTAGAAGGGTTAAAAGGCAACCATCATTGACTGAGCTAATCCAGAATCCACTCTTGCAGCAAGAGGTAATAAAGATAGAGAACTGGAAGGATCCACCTGCATAATTCCACAACAATATGAAGAAACAGCGAAAATCCCTACCATAAGGAAAGGAGGAAGAAAGGATTCCAGAAGTCCCAAAAGGGGTTACCCACAAATACAATCTCTCAGATAAGGAATTCAGAGATGAAGGGTTGAAGATGTTCAACAAAGTCAAAGTAACAGTGGAACAGACATCCAGTACGTTAATGGAGGACATGAAAGAAACAGTGGAATGGTGCAGCATGAAAATACAGGAAGAAATGAAAGCAGAAATTTCAAAACTACAAACAGAAGTGACAAGAATAAAGGAATCGGTAGATGAAATAAAAACTCAGTAGGTGCCCTCAATAGTAGAATGGCTACAACTGAAGACAGAATCAGTGAGCTAGAAGATGAGTTGCATTAAGTTTACAGACAACAATGGCAAAAGACCTCAAAATAGCTCTAGGGTGAATCAGAGTCCTAAGGGATGACCTCAAGAGGAACAACATAAGAATCATTGGAATACCAGAAGGACAAGAAGGTAACCCCAGTGAAAAAGCCACAGTTAAAGACATCATTGCTAAGAAGTTCCCAGAGCTGGAGAATGCAGGCATCCAGATCCAAGGAGCACAAAGTGTGCCAGCTAAAAGAGACCCTAACAAAAGAGTCTTGAAGACATATCATAGTCAGAATGATGGATGCCACGGATAGAGACACAATACTGCAAGCAGCAAGGTTGAAGAAGGAAATCACATACAAAGGAGCACCCCTTAGATTTACAGCAGACCTATCAGAGGAAACCCTCAAAGTCTGAAGACAATGGTGGGATATAGTGAAAAACTCAACCAAATGAACGCTTCACCAAGAATACTTTATCCGGCTAACCTCTCACTCAAACTCGAAGGAACAATACACTATTTCATGGATAAACAAAACCTCAGGAACTTCATAGACTCAAAAACCAAACTTAAAGGAAAGACTAATCCTTAAAAGAAGGATTGTAAGATAAGAAAAACCCCTACCAACACAACAAACCCCTACAGAACAATGGCACAAAACCTCATGACAATAATCTCTCTAAATGTCAGTGGTCTAAATACGTGAATTAAGAGACACAGTGTCAAAATGGATTTGGAAACTAAACCCAACATTCTATTGTCTACAAGAAACACATCTTAACAGTCAAAGCAAACACAGACTCAAAGTCAATGGATGGAAAACAATCCTGCAAGCAAACAACTCCCTCAAAAAAGCCAGGGTGGCCATACTAGTATCCGGCAACATAGATTTCAGGTTGAAAAAAATTAGAAGGGATAGCGAAGGGCATTTTTTACTAATCAAGGGATATGTTCAGCAGGAAGAAATCACACTCCTTAATTGATATGCACCTAATGAGGGCCAAGTTAAATACTTAAAACAACTGCTAACAGATTTTAACTAGGGCATTGTTAGCAGCACAAGAGTAGTTGGAGTCTTCAACACTGCCCTATCACCTCTAGATAGATCAACTGTATAAAAATAAAAAGAAAAGGCGCGGGCGAGGGAAGGGACGCCTCACCGCACCGAGCCAGGCACAGGGCCTAGGGCAGCAGCTGTCTCTCCCGCCACCCGAGCTCGGTAGCATCCGGCCGCTTCCCCCACCCCGGGGAGGTTGATGGCGAAGATGTGGCAGGCGAAGGAAGGAACGGAGCCATGATGGTTGGTCTCACTTGCAGTTTATTCCAGTCTTCCCTCTATACACTCTCCGTCCTCTATACACTTCCTGCCCTCCATACACTTTCCGCCTCTATACACTTTTCGCCCCCTCACCTTCTCTCCCAACCCCTTTTATTGATCATGGCCCTTCTAAAGGGCGCAATACATTGACGTCACCAAAAGCACCAAAAGATCTTACAGGAAGAACATTGAGGCAACATAATTCTCTTGTATCTGCAGGCCCTTAATCTAGGCCCCCCGGAAAGAAGATACAAAACCAAAACAGAAGCCTTCTTTGGGCTGAAAGCACTCGGATTTACATCCCAAAGACCAGGCTGGTCTGCAGCCTGGAATCTACAATGTCAAATCAATTCTGGCTAGCACCTTAGATCTGCGGGGTCAAAGATCAGCTAGGTTTCTGTGACAAAAGGTTTCTGTGACAAAACTCCAGAAGGCAGCTGGAAAAGGGGAAATATTCCAACATCTCCCCCCTTTTTGTTTAGAACAGATTTTAACCATAAAATAAAATACTAGGCACAAAAGGTTCAATAACACTAGCAGAACACCTATTCTCTAGGACAGATACTCTTTCAGCAGGACCCATCCAAGGATGAAATCCCAATGGTTGTGTTTCTCCTCTCCTTGTCTGAAAACATATAAGCATTCACAATATTAATCATTTTGTATGGGCATAGCAAGAGATGCATTAAACTTTTAGAATTGCTCTCCGGGAGTCACCTCGATCTCAGACTACAGCGCTCAGGCCAGATTAGTCTTTCCTAGCCCTAGCAGGGCCCTGTCTCATCGTTGCTTTTGGATCATGAAATGACATCCCATGACCAAGCTCTTAACATATAGTTAAGCATTAGGCGCTTTGGCCAGGCCCATCTCGATGCCAGGGTAGCACACAACTTACCGCTTGCCCTGGGTCCTTCTTCGTCCCACGTTGGGACCCTGCCTTTTAGAGGGCTAGGAACTGAGGGTAACCAAGGCTACAGTCAAGAAAGCAGATGCCCGGGAATTAATAATATTCAAAGCCAATTAAATCCCAATTGCAAAGGCATAATATTAAATGTCTTCCTTTGTCCATACAAAAAGACATGGCTATAAACTAAACTATTCAAAAGACAGGAAGAGAGGAGAAAGACAATATCTCACTCATACATATAAAATCATAGATTTAACTCATCAAAAATACTTTGCCATATAACTGAAAACCCAATACCAGAAGAATAGTTATTACAGGTACTATGAATTTACAAATCCAATATTCTAACTGTTCATATATATATATTATACACTAACAAATGATTTTTAACATTATCCCATAAAAATTCAGTCAAATTTTACAGCATCAGTGTTATACAAAATAAAGCATAATTCCAATCTACAGGAAATCAAAAGAGCGCACAAGCTAAAACAGGAAGAGTTAAATTTCTGTTAAAATACATCAGGTTAAAAATCCAAATTAAAGTGATGCAGTAAGAAAAAAAATCTATTGCATCCATACACTGATTATCTTTAAATTGCCATACCAGGCTTATTTCTACTCTTTTGTCTGTATGAACATAACTTTGATGGGCGTGGCCGATATACCTAAGCTCCTAGTGGCAAGGGGAGAAAGGACGAACCAATGATATCCAACAATCAACAAGATTAAAACTCAACAAGGAAATGCTGGCTTTGTAGGAAGAGATACAAGAGAGAGGCCTAATAGATATATACAGGGCTTTGCTTCCAAAAAAGAAAGAATACATATTTTTTTTCAGTGCACACGGAACATTTTACAAAATAGAACACGTGCTGGGTCACAAAACATACCTCTATAGAATCAGGAAGATAGAAATTATATCAACTGTCTTTTCAGACCATGATGCACTGAAGATAGAAATTAATCATGCACAGACACAGAGAACCAAATCAAACACTTGGAAATTAAATAACTCTATGTTGAACAATGAGTGGGTTAGGAAGGAAATCATAGAAGAAATCAAAAGATACATGGAAACAAATGAGAATGAAGACATGAGTTACCAGAACCTATGGGATGCAGCTAAAGCAGTGTGAAGGGGGAAATTTATAGCTCTGCAAACATTCCTCAGGAAGGAAGAAAGGGCCTACATAGATAACTTGACTTCACAGCTCAGAAACAGACCAACAAAAGGATCCCAAAACAGGCAGAAGAAAAGAAATAACAAAACTTAGAGCCGAAATTAACGACATGAAAACCCAAAAGACAATCCAAAAGATTAATGAAACCTAAAGCTGGTTCTTTGATAAAATACACACCACTCACAAGACTCACAAAGAAAGAGAGAAAAAGAAATCTAATAAACTGAATCAAAAATGGAAAGGGGGACATCACAACAAAAACCAAAGAAATTCAAACATCATCAGAGACTACTTTGAAAGTCTGTATGCCTTGAAAAAAGAGAACCTAGAAGAAATGAATAAATTCCTGGATTTCTATAATCTCCCAAGGCTGAATCAAGAAGATCTGGAATACCTGGATAGGTCTTTTAATATCAAGGAAATTAAAATTGTAATCAAAAGTCTTCCCAAAAATAAAAGCCCAGGTCCAGAAGGATTCATTAGAGAATTTTTTCAAACATTAAAGAGGACATATTGCCAATTCTTCTCAAGTTTTTCAAGGAAATTGAAGAAACAGAAACTCTCCCAAACAGTTTCTACGAGGATCATATCTCCCTAATACCAAAAGCAAACAAAGACACCACAAAAAAGAAAGAAAACTACAGGACAATATCTCTGATGAACACAGATGCAAAAATTCTCAACAAAATATTAGCAAAGAGAATTCAACAACTCATCAAAAAGATCATACATCATGACCAAGTGGGATTCATCCTGGGGATCAGGGACAGTTTAACATTCAGAAATCAATCAACAGAATTCATCATATCACCAAAAGAAAAGATAAAAACCATTTAATTATATTAATAGATGCAGAGGAAGCATTTGACAAGATCCAGTACCCATTTAGGATGAAAACTCTCACCAAAATGGATATCGAAGGAAGTTTCCTCAACATAGTCAAAGCCATCTATCACAAGCCTATGGCAAGCATCATTCTCAATGGGGAAAAACTAAGAGCATTCGCTCTAACACCAGGAATGAGAGAAGGAAACCCACTCTCACCACTTCTGTTTAACATAGTACTGAAAGTACTTGCAATAGCGATTAGGCAAGTAAAAGATATTAAGAACATTCAGGTAGGATAGGAAGAAAACAAGCTCTCACTATTCGCAGATGATATGATATATTTAGAGAGCCCTAAATCCTCTACCAAGAAACTCCTAGAAACAATAGACTTGTATTATAAAGCTGCAGGCTATAAAATCAATACCCAAAAGTCCCTAGCTTTCCTATACATAAATAATGAGAGAAAAGAAAGCGATATGAAAAGAGCAATCTCGTTCACAATCATGCTTCAGAAAATCAAGTACCTTGGGATCAACTTAACTAAGGAGGAAAAGGACCTGTACAAAGAAAACTACAAGACGCTACTTTATGAAATAAAAGAGGACACAGGAAATGGAAAGATATCACCTGCTCATGGATTGTGAGAATTAACATTGTTAAAATGGCAATACTCCCCAAAGCATTGTACAGATTCAATGTAATCCCTATAAGGATAGCCATGACATTCTTCAAAGAAGTGGATCAAACACTCCTGAAATTCATATGGAACAACAAACCCCCACGAATAGCTAAAGAAATTCTGGGGAAAAAGAAGATGGGAGGCATCACCTTCTCCAAGTTCAAACTTTACTACAAAGTGGTAATAACTAAAACAGAATGGTACTGGAACAATGGCAGAGCCACAGACCAATGGAACCTGGTTGAATATCCTTATACACACCCTCAAATATATGATCACCTAGTTTTTGATAAGGGAGCAAGAAACATAAAGTGGATCAAGCTTCTTTAACAAATGGTGCTAGCAAAACTGGACAGCTACATGCAAAAAAAAGGGCTCAGATCTCTAACACCATGTACAAAAATCAGATAAAAATGTATTAGACCTCCACATCAGACCAAAATCCATAAAATACATTGAAGACAAGGTTGGCAAAACCCTCCATGACATTGAAGCTAAAGGTATCTTCAAAGATGGCACGCCACTGGCCAAGCAAGTGAAAACAGAGATAAACAAATGGGACTATCTTAAAGCAAGGATCTTCTGCACCTCAAAAGAAACAGTGACCAAAATGCAAAGGCAGTCAACAGATTGGAAAAGGATATTTACCCAATTCCCATCAGATAAGGGGTTGATATCAAGGATATACAAGGCACAGGTTGAATTCTCCAAAAAGAAGACATCCAACCCTGTCAGAATATGAGGTAATGAAATGAACAAAAACTTTCTCAAAGAGGATATCTGAATGGCCAAAAGGCACACGATAAGATGCTCTTCATCACTAATCATCAGGGATATGTAGATCAAAAAGACAATGAGATATCATCTCGCACCACAGAGACTGGCCCACATCCAAAAGAACGAAAGCAACAGGTATTGGCATGGATGTGGGAGAAAGGGACTCTCCTTCACTATTGGTGGGAATGCTGATTAACTCAGCCCTTTTTTTTTATTAGTTTATTTTTAATTAGAGAGTCATCATGAGGGTACAGTTACAGATCCATACATCTTTGTGCTCATGTTTCCCCCATACAAAGTTCAATAACCCATCCCTTCACCAGTGCCCATTCTCCACCACCAGTAAACCCAACATCCCTCCCCCCGTCCCCAGTCCCGTCTCCCCCCACCCCACCCTGCCACTATGGCAGGGTATTCCCTTTTGTTCTCTCTCTCTGATTAGATGTTGTGGTTTGCAATAAAGGTGTTGAGTGGCCATTGTGTTCAGTCTCTAGTCTGTATTCGGCCCGCATCACCCTTCCCCCACATGACCTCCAACCACATTTTACTTGGTGGTCCCTTCCCTGAGTTACCCAGAATGAGAGACCACCCTCCAAGCCATGGAGACAACCTCCTGGTACTTATTTCTACTATTCTTGGGCATTAGTCTTATAGTCCATTATTCTATATTCCACAGATGAGTGCTATTTTTCTATGTCTGTCTCTCTCTTTCTGACTCATTTCACTTAGCATGATACTTTCCATGTTGATCCACTTATATGCAAACGTCATGACCTCATTTTTTCCTAACAGCTGCATAGTATTCCATTGTATAGATGTACCAGAGTTTCTTCAACCAGTCATCTGTTCTAGGGCACTCGGGTTTTTTCCAGATTCTGGCTATTGTAAACAGTGAATTCAGCCCTTTTTGAAAACAATATGGAGGCTTCTCAAAAAATTAGAAATTGAATCCCCATTTGACCCCACTATACCACTTTTGGGAATATATCCTGGAGAGGCAACAGAGTATAGTATAAATGACACCTGCACTTGTATGTTCATTGCACACTGTTTACAAATAGCCAAAATCTGGAAAAAAAAAAAGTGTGCCCAAGACCAGATGACTGGGTAAAGACACTCTGGTACACCCACACAATGGAATACTAAACAGCTGTTAGAAAAGATGAAGTCATGAAATTTGCATATATGTGGATCAATGTGGAAAGTATCAAGTTAAGTGAAATGAGCCAGAAAGAGAGGGAAAGACATAGAAAGACTGCACTCATCTGTGTAATATAAAGTAACAGAATGGGAGAATAACACCCAAGAATAGTAGAGATAAGGACCAGGAGGTTTACTCCATGGCTTGGAAGCCGGCCTCAAATGCTGGGGGAAAAGGCAGCTCAGATAGAGAAGGGAACACCAAGTAAAGGATATTTGGAGGACAAGCTCAGGTTGGGAGATGCGAACCAAGTGTAGACTATAGATAAAACACAATGGCCATAAATTCCTCTAGTACAAACTACAACACCCAAAAGGAAAGAGAGAACAAAAGGGAATGCACTGCCAAAGAGGTTAGGGGGGAGGGGGGAGGTCGCGGGAGGGAAACTGGGATCATTTGTGGTGGAGAATGGGCACTGGTAGTGGGATAGGCACTCGTTCATTGTATGACTGAAACGTAAGCACGAAAGTTTGTAAATCTGTAACTGTTCCCCACGGTGATTCACTAATAATTTTTTTTAAAAGTTAATAAATATTTTAATATAACAGTACAGAAAAATTTAAATGTATTTTAGTTTAACTAACATAAGTAAAATCTCACAAAATTTAATAGTTGCTTTTGTATTTTAGTTTTCAAAAAAGAATTTATCATGTTCCTGTTATAGAACCAATTTTAAAAATTATACAGCTGATATATCATATACAAGAAAAATTTCCTATGTATTTTAATGCCCTATGTACTTTCCTTATCCAATATTTCCTAGATAAACTTGGGAATATCCCAGACGGGGAAAACAGAGGTAATGAACAATGTTTACTTCCTGTTTTGCATTTTAGTTTCTAGTGTAATGGTGAATACAACTCCGGGCCCCACACACTTGGGTTCCTCTGCCGGTTCCTTCATGCATGAGGGTCATCCAAAGATGTGGAGAGTGGCCTTGAGCATGGCTGTAGCTAGGCTCCGGAGGTCCTCGGCCTCGGGGAGCTCTGCTCTGAGTGGGGAGGGAAGCTGGAGCCCATCCCCTCCGAGGGGCCCCGGGGAAGACAGCCAGGCATTCAGGCAAGAGACTCTGCTGCACTCTCTTCCAGGAGCTTACTTTAAAGTCTCTGGATGGCGTGAAACCGTTAGGAGGTCAACAGGTGGGGTCCACGCAGTCCACCTGGAGGATTCAACCCAGAGGCGCGTGGCTAGCCGCATAGGCAGTTGAGTGAATCTTTCCCGCCCCCGTTCCTTCTGATCCCTCCACTCGTCCTCGGCAGGGTGCAGAGGTGGGCGAGTGGGGCTGGCGACCAACTGCCACCCGGCGCATTTCCATCTCGGCAGTGCGCCCGAGGATGGTGTGAGGCCTGTCGTGACCCCAGGCGCACTGGGTTCAGGTCTTCCCGGAGTCGGGTTGCTTGGGAATTCAGCCCAAAGCAGGTGGTAAACTAAGAATAATAAGCAGAAGATTTAAATAAACACCAGGATACATGCATTCACCCAAATTCACACACAGAGGGACTCGGGGCCGAAATCTCCAAGGCTGCCCAGATAGGGACTGGCACTCCTATGACAGATTCCCATTTCCATTTGCCAGTAGCTAGGCAGTCACACCCAGAAACTGCCCCCGGAGCCATGTAATCCCAACCATGGCCAATACCCAATATCCAGAGACTATAAAACCAAGCTCCCAGAAACGACATCTGATAGCATAGTTCCCCCTCTTGGAGAACCTGGCAAGCTACCGAGAGTTTACTGTCCACATGGGAGAGCCTGGCAAGCTCCCCATGGTGTATTCATATGTCAAATACAGTAACAATGACGGGTCTCATTCCCCTGACCCTGAAAAGCCCCTAATGCGGCACCATTGGGAAGGATGAGTAAAGAGGGGCTGCTAAAATCTCAGGGCTAGGATGAATGGAGATATTACTAGGCCCGCTCGAGCAAATGGCTGATCATTAGGATGACAGTGATACAGTGTATGTGTTATGAACCATAAACAGATGCCATGTTTCTAGAAACCAACTGGGAATTGATAAGGGCCTTATTAGTGTTTATCCTTTGACATATATATTTATGTCCAGGTACTTTTTCATAAGAAAATAGATTCAAACTTACACTGAATATTAACAACATGGTCATTTGGAAAATATCCAAACCAGAAACAATATCAATGTCTAACAATCACAGTAAATTAGGACGCATTTATGTGATGAAATTTTATTCATTTAAAATAGGGTTGATGAAAAATTTTACCTATCAAAAAGTGCTTGAGGTGTGCTCCATTCTGGGTGTTACCCATATTCAAATGGAGTGCACATTTTAACCCTTTGAAGTCTAATATCTCCTCCTTTACTTTATGAAAGTCTCTTCTCTCATATTTCCTAAATAAAATATTGGGTATGGGTGGGGAGCATACCCAGCAATGTTTGGAGATTACTCTGGGCTCTGCACACAGGAATCACTCCTGGTGGTGCTATGGGGACCATTTAAGATGCTGGGGATGGAACCCTGGTTGGCCACATGCAAGGCAAACACACTGCCCACTGTATAATCATTCCTGCCCCAATAAAACTATTTTTAAGGAAAAATGAATCAAGGAACATATCTACTTTGAACACTGGAGTAGTTACATATTTCTTTTCATATTTTAGTTATCTATGATGGAACAGAAATATTCTGGCAATATAGGATGGGTGTGACGATTACTGTTATGAATATACTTAGAGTGGTAAGAACAATGGCTGGCAAAAATGAATCACTAAGTCATTACTAACATTTTATTACCCTCTGCATGGTCTTCAAATCTCATTCCAGAAATTTTCTGATATAATCCTTATGTGAACCATTTTAAATGTCTATGAAATTAAATACACAAGTGTTCTGAAAAATGTAAATATATATTAATAGGTAATTAAAGGTTTCCTTTGATGAGGTGTAATGTATAGTACACTACCTTTAATTATAATCTTACCTTTCATATGCAAAGTTTACTGAGAGTAAATATATTAAGTTCTTCATTGTTTTGCTTTGGAGGGGAGGGGATGGGGGACACAATTGGATGTGCTCAGGGTTATTGTTTTGTTTTGGTTTTGGTTTCTAGACCACAGCTAGTGGTGCTCAGGGGTTTACTTGTGGATCTGCACTCAAGCATTGCTTCTGTTGGTGATCAGGGGACCATATGGGATGCCAGGGATTGAACCCAACTCAGCTGTGTGCAAGGCAATTGTCTTACTGGATATACTATTGTTCTAGCCCCTGTCCTCAGAGTTTACTTCTAGTTCTGTGCTCAGTGCTCACTCTTGGTGGTTTGAGGAGACAGAAGTCATACCTGAAGTCTAACTAAAGTCAGTCACATGAAAACTCTGTGCCATTATACAGGCCCAAATCTTTATAACAAGAAAAGATTTATAACTCTGTATGGCATAAGAAATTGATTAAATTTATTATGATGATCATTTCACTATGCACATAAATATCATATCAGTATTTGCATAAGGGCACATGGAATGCACCAACATCTATAGCAAAGAGCAACTTTATAGGAACATTGTAATGGTCTGTAAAGTATAACCCAATAGCTAGTGTACAGAATACACAGAATGATAATCCAGAGTTTGTGAAAGGGAGGTTATATGGCTCAGTGGTAGAGCAGATGCCTGACCTGTGTGAAGAACTGGATTCATTTCCTGAACCACAGCATCTCCCAAGCAACTAAAAGCATTAGTTCAAAATAAATAAAAATGTGATGGGACATTAAAGGAAATGTCAATGCCTCTTTGCATGTGTGACACATTATTCCAGAAGAAATAGTGACTTATTTCTCTGTAATATTTTCTGCAAAACAAAATATTAAAGCTTTTTAGCATATTTCATTTTATATTTTTTAAATATGGGATAAGAACGAGGAGAAAGTACAAATTTAGAGGATGTGGCTATACCCCCAATGTGACTTCACTCTTGTCCTCTTAAGCATCACCAGATATAGTCCTGAAGGCCTCTGAACATCATCCCTGTGACTCAGAGTCCCCCAAGCACTGTTAGAGTGTCCCTGATGGTCCCCTCACAGGACCATTGTCTTAATATCACAAGGAGTAAGCCCTATCTCCTAAAGATTTCTTGGGAGACCCCCCAAAACAACAAAAATTTAGGCAATCTTAAAAACATTTCCTTGAAATGTCTTCTACTTAAAACTTAAAACCAGTGCTAATTTTCCCAGTCTCAGAAGAAACAGAGAATGTCATTCCTGGATAATGCCTCCTGTACGTCTCAATCTTCAGTATATATATATATATATATATATATATGTATATATATACACACACAAACACACATATATATAAATCACCTGGAAGCTAGGTTAATATGCAAATTCTGATTCAGCAAATTCACGGGATCATGATACTTCAGTTTCAATACTTCCAGGAAAAGCCAGAACTCACTTGGAGTCACAGGTCACTTCAAGAGACTCGTCCCCTCCTTCTCATATCTTTTCCCTTTAACCCTACCCTTCTATCTACTGTTGATTCACCCAGGGCAATCACCTCTTTCAGGAAGAGCATCGTCTTGTCCTTCCTACAGTTGATTCATTTAGGGTGGGAATGTGACACTGAATGAGTTTAACAGAGTTCATCTCCAGCACTTTTGAAGCCAAAACTAGGGAAAATAATATCTCTATGAAAACAAAGTTGTGTGTTATGCAGCTCAGGAATATTCTGTAACCAATTATTTTCTTCTAAAAGGAGAAATTGGTAATGGGATGATGAGTTTAAGATAAAAGGGGAAATGATTCTATGTTTATATCCCTAGGTTGCCCTAAAACAGAGCCTTAACTCTAAGGCTAATCTCACCATGGCAGTGCTTTGTGAGATATGCCTGTTGTGTCTTCCAGACACAAATATCTGTGTGTTAACTATTTTCACTTGCTTTTCTATCACATGACACCAAAAAATACTAGCCCTCCCCAAACCACAAAAACTCAAAATTATTTTAAGAAATTTATTTATTTACCCAAAATCTCTATTTCCAGTGGAATAACCCAGTTACTGTAAATTTTATACAATAAATATATTTCCAACTCTCTATTGCTCTAGTTATTGCACCATCTAGCATCTGAAACCGCCTTTTGTGTTGACTTGGGTTAATTTAATTTTTGAGAATTATGAATTTGTACTCTGCTAGGGGTCAGGACCACCTAGCGTCTGCTTTTCCATTAGCCTACAGTTTAGTTAGGAAGACAATAAGTAATTAATCATAATGTGAAAAGGTGTCATTTAATTAAAGAAGCATACACGAGAAAGAACTATGGAGAATTGGCAGTTTACTTTAATCTTGAAAGATAATTAGATAGGGAAAAAGGAAATTCCAGTAAGGAAGAGCCAAATGCCAAATGGATGGGGTGATATCAAGAAGAGGAGTAGAGACGCAATTAAAAAATAGCGAGTAACAAAAATGAAGGCCTTCAGTGAAATGCCAAAGATCTTGAATCTTGTCCTAAAGGCAGTGAGTGAAAGATAGTAAAAAAATTGTATCAGGGCAAGATCCTGCTTTTTATAAAAGCTCATTTTGCATAATATAATTGGAGGAATTGGGACAGAGATAAGGAGTAACAACAAAGAAGGTAATCTTTGAGGTAGTAAGGTACTGTGAATTATACCAAAGCAAAAATGGGGCCAGTGTGATAGTACAGCAGGTAGGGTGTTTGGCTTACACATGGCAGACCTGGGTTCAATCCCAGGCAACCCATATGGTTCCAAGAGCACTGATAGGAGTAATTCCTGAGAGCAGAGCCTGGGGTAATCCTGAGCATTGACTGGTGCGATGAAAGAAGAAAAATAATAGGTAAAATGAAGTCTTTTAGGGTTAATGGGCTTTTAAAAAAATCTTTTTCAATGTCTCTTACAGACAGCAAATTATTGAATCTGCTCAAACTTGAAGACTGTCTTACTAAAAGCGTAGTGAATTTACAGGGGTTAATAAGAATTTATTTCTCCTACCTTTCTTCATATTTTCCATTTCACACACATTTTTGTTTCTTATGCTCCTGGTACCTTCCATATTTCCCTCAAATAGGTAAGATTTTACTCTGCTGATTTAAAAATCACACATGGTTTTAGTTTTCTCAACTTACTAAGTCAACACATGTATTCTTTTTTATATTTATATAGCAGTCCTCAGTAACTTCAGTTTCAGAATTGTGTCAGCAGATTATTTTCTCTCTAGACTCCAATACCAGTTTCCTTCTTCTGGTATTTTCTATTGTTTTGAATATGAATGAATAGATTGCAATTGTTAATCATTGCCTGCTTAAAAACGATTTTTACTGATTATTTAATATATTTTGCTCCAACAGCTTATTGATTCCCCATTGTGTTGTTTTTATTTCAAGATGACTTCCTCCCAAAATGTATTATTGAAAAATTGAATGTAATCAAAGTAAAGAGAAAGTAAAGTGAAGTTTATCAGCTACAAAGGCGGGGTGGGGGCATTGGGGGGTGGGAGGGGAGGTTTACTGTGGTTCTTGGTGGTGGTATATGTGCACTGGTGAAGGGATGGGTGTTCGAGCATTGTATAACTGAGACTTAAGCCTGAAAGCTTTGTAACTTTCCACATGGTGATTCAATAAAATAAATATTTTTTAAAAAGTGAAAAAAAAGAAGAATGTATATGGAGTGTAGGTTTAGGTGATCTGACAACTAGCATTTCAAGCATTATTTTTACTTTACTCCATTCTAATATTTAAATGGCAATTAAAATATTAGTTTAATTTTGCTTTTTCAATACTTGGAGATCATACTCTATTTTTTCTTGAACACTGAGTGCTGTTGAAAATCCGGGCTAGATGTGGAGTTGATATCTGAGTACAAGAAGATAACAGAAGCCATATGTGGAAATCACCCATGAGAACACAGAAGGAGAAGAGAAGGGAGCCAGGAACTGGCTCTAGAGAAGAGTCCAACTTAATGAGCAGTGTATTAAAGAGCTATGAACTACACTGAAAGGAACAGCCAGAGATGTGCAAATACAATCAAAAGTGTGATTATATAACTGAAGAAAGATGGCAATATCAAAAATTGGTCATTGTTCTGCAATATCAAATGTTAGACAAGTCGAGTAAGATGCAGTATGTAAATTGCTGTTTGAAATTATGTTCAAATTAAATCTTGCTTTTGCTGCAATATCAAGGGATTAGAATAGGAATTTTTCTATACATATGGATTTGAAAGTCCCCTTGATAGTCTGAAATCACAAGCTAAGGAAATTATTGCTCTTTACCTAGCATTGCATGAATATCTCCATGTTTTTCCCCCATAATAAAACAAAAATATAAAACCTTGGTTTTAGGAGTCAAATTTTCAATAATGCTATAGATAGTTGTAAATTCAAGCAATCAATGCTTGTTAGATAAATCTGTGCCATTTAAAAGACAACAGTGACAGTGACTTGGCTTAACCTATCCATCACAGAAAGAAAGAAGTACGGACCACTAGAGCAGGTACTTTGGAATGTAAGTCTTTGCATTGGTAGTGAAATAGTCCACTTTCTATATGTGACTTTAGCCTTTATTTCCAGTACAATTCTTATATGCAGAAACAAAATGAAAGTAAAATTACACTGAGAACAAAGCATTAAATTCAATGTATTCTCTAAAATTCAACTTAAATGTCACTTATCCCAACTCCATCTCTAACACTAACTTAGAAAGCTTTACTTCGTCTACTTTTGCAATCAAATTTTTTAGGACAGCATTGATCATATCAGTAGCTCTAGGAGATGTTTGAATCCTCTGAGGCAAGCACATGTTTATCTTATGTGCCTACCATAAAATCAACAGTCCACAAACAGCCAAGTAACTATTAAAATGGACATTATTATCTGATCTGTTAGTAGATTCATAGAATATTATGTATGTATTGGGCATATTACAATGCTTTTTATATACAAATATTAATATTACTATTTGATATATTAAAATAATACCCTACCTTACAATAGGAACACAGAAAATAAACTCTGAGATAAAGATTCATAAAAAGCAATTTTTCAGGAAGTTCTAGAGCAGAAAAATGGTTATGAGAGGAGGGAACATAAATCAAGGTAAGACTAAAATTAAAGAAGGTTATTAACAATAGGCAAAGAGCCATGGAGTTGGATTGACTCCATAGGCAGTGCGAGTATGTGAGTACCTCAGAACTTGTACTAAACTAATATTTCCTCTCTCTGCATTACTCTTCACAACCTATATGATGTAAGTTACCTATACTCTGTATAGAGACGCAAAGCAGTAATGGATGGGCCATCTTCCAAAAAAGTAGTGTTTCGTTAGGGTCACTGGAAGCAAAAGCAGATTGGTTGAAGAAGAAAGAATATAAAGGAACAGTAAAGTAGATGTGAAGGGGATCTGGAGAAGAATATCTAGAGTGTCCAGTGCCATAACCCAAGGTATAAGCAGCTAAGTAAATATAGCTTCACATGCACTATATAGAGATAGACATGCATTCAAGTTCCATGCCCTCTTCAACCCTTCAGCCCCCTTTGCATTATCTATGTGAATTTAGATAATTTATTAACTATATAGTCTGTTCCACCATTTTCCATAAGTAGAATGACAGTACCATCTCAAATAAGTGGTAAAATATGTCTCTACATAGAGTAAGTACTGAGTAGAATTAGTTCTTAATTCTTATTAGTTAGTTAGTTACTAATTAGTTAGCTACTAAGTTAGTTATTAGTTAGTTAGTTACTAAGAACTTAATTAGTTCTTATAGAATTTCCTATATATAAAAAGATAGGCTGATAGGTATCACTGTGAATAGATGAATGGGTAAGTACTTGTTCCTGAAGTGACAAATTTTGGAACAACTTTCTGTTTAAAACAACCTAGGTCAAGAATTTTTCTCCTATCCCTTTCAACTCTTTTTATTTTCAGAGGAATCATATCAATTTAGGAGCCACATATTAAGTTCCTTAGCATCCTCTAACCTTACAAAATCCAAAAATAAATGGTTGCCTTGACTGAGGGTAGAGTTAGTGAATTAACTCCTACCAAACAGAAGCAGCATCCAGGAAAACAAAGAGGTACCATTTCAGTGTTGGCAAGCTAATAAACCATGAGAAGACATCATGTAGACCTAGAAGGCGGAGGTGAAGTCTCTCTGGATAGAGTTTTGCCACCAAGTCACTTATCTTCCTAGGACATTATCATCCTTACCTATTGGGTCACCAGTGAAACCAGAAGATTTAACATTCAATTATGTGAATACTCAAAAACACAACTCTTAGGTCCTGAAATCTGGAGATTTCTTGGATTAGAAATTCTGATATGGCCCAAAAGTTTCTAAGGTTGAGAGAAGGCCAAACTTCACAGAGTATTTAAGGTTACTATTGAACTGGGAAAATGAATGTGGTCAAGTGCATAATGGAAGTATAAAAATAATTTTTCCCAAAACCTGAGCAGGCTTTTTATTAGAGAGAAAGAATTATTTTAGGTAGTATTAGAAGATAAAACTGAAATTCATAAATGTGCAATTTGTTATGTATTCTAAGAAAAGTAATACGTGCCAAACTAAAAGCAATGATAAACTACTCGAAGAATACAAAGGGGAAAAGTGATATCATAAATATGATCACGTGGTAGAGTACAAGATGATGGGAGCTAGAAAATACTGTTGACCAAACTTCTGCCAAACTGCCTGTTTATGAGATAGAGAATCCTTGAAATTTTAGTTTTCTACTATTTGGCTTATACTGTCGAAGGATAAACTAAACAAAGCACACTTCCTCTAACAGAGAAAGTGGAATCATCTCTGCATTTCCACACAGAGAACCTGGCCTCCTGTAGATTCTGAAGGGAACCTTTTTTTTCTGAAGACTGAACTGCTTTTACTAACCATGAATAGCTCTCAATGCTTGTTCTGGATGTAAAAGTTTAGAATCAAGAGCAGGGTCAGGAAAGAATGGATGTGCTACTTCGAAGAACGGGATATTTTGGAATTGCTGGTGACTTTATAGTCCCAGAGAGCGGCCAGAAATGAAATGGGGAGAAAGGAAGCCACTCATCATAGGCAAAAAGGCCATTAAGGCACCTTTTATGGTGCAAGTCCTAAGAACTACAAAAATGTGTGATGTAACACTGTCTTCTATTTTATGTAGTAGACTATAAAGAGACACCTGGATATTCAGAGCACCGGTTGGAATACATCTGGCAAATAAACATTAAACATTGAAAATACAAAAAGAAAAGCAATTTACTGAAAATTGCTGGACTAAATTAATCACTCATAGTATTATGAAGACAACTGGCACATATTACTTTTCTTAGTTATAATACATTACAAATTGCACATTTATAAATTTCAGTTTTATCTTCTAATAGAACTTACCTCATAAGACTTTTTCTTCATTCTTCTCTTTTGGATTTCCCTGTCTACTGTGTGCGTGCTGTTGTTAAATTCCTGTGTTAAGCAAGTGTATACTAGGATCCTGTCATTCTATTCAGAGGAAAATTTAGAAGCCACTATTTCTTTCCTTCCACAAGTATACAACATATTTAAGAAGCTATCGCTCTCAGAAGCGTAACAGAAACCTAAATTTGTCTTCATATCAAGGCATATTTATTAGTTCAACTTCACCTGACACCTTGTATTGTTCTGCCTGACTTCTCTATTTTCTAATCAGTTCTAAACTTAGAAAAACAGCATTTCTCTTTTTTTGGGGGGGCTACTGTGTTCAGGGCTCCCATCTAACTCTATGCTCAGGAATCATTCCTGGTAATGCCCATGGGACCATCTGCAGTGTTGAAACCAGGTAAGTCACATGCAAGGCAAGTGCCTCAAGTACTCTAATGTCTCCAGGACACAGGTTGACTGCTTAGTGCAAGGGTCAGAGGATTGATGTTGCTCAGGTCTTGTGAAAGCAGAAATTATTCAAGCAATATCAGCAGTGCTGGTGGCCTCCAAAGCCTTGTCCTGCTATGATCAAGCACCATGAAGTGCCAGCAGTTGAACTTAGTTGACTGTCCACTGAGAGTGAACACTAGAGACTGTACTATCCTGCCCTTTTCCTTTTAAAATTCTTTTTGCTTTAATTTTGGGTCCATACCCAGTAGTGCTCAGAGATCACTCTAGGAGGGGATCAGGGGACCATATGTAATGCTCAGTGTAGCCTAGATTGGCTGTGTGCAAGAAAGCATCATGCCCATCTCCCTTTTTCTTTTTAAAAAGAACACAGATATCATTCCTTCCAGAAAACCCAGGGGGAAGTCATCCTCTGTTTTCCTGTATCATCATCTTAATTCAAATCTGTTTTCCTGTAAGAAAGTTAGCATGTGATTTACTTATGACTAAAAGTCCAATGTCTAGAGACACCTCTGTCACCATGGTAATCAAAAGACTGACTCTATCTCTGAAGAATTCAGTGTTGTTCTGGTAAGTTCCCAGAGAAGATAAGAAATCTAAGATGGACTGTTAACAGGAAAAGATAACATAAAATTTGTATTCCATTCCTCTTCACTTTGATATATCATCCCCCTGTAACATAAAGAACTTTACCTCTAATAATAAATTTAACATAGAAATTTCAAATCTGTTTTTGTTATAGTTGTTGCTATTCTTTCAAATGTAAATAAAACAAAATGTTGGAGTCATAAGGAAAGTAATGTAAAGAATTTAAATAACTTACACTAAATGTAGGTTCTTCCAACTCGTGCATGGTATACATTAGGGCCCATTACCTAATGAAACCTGTTATTAATCAAAATTTTCTTCCTATTTGAGCTATGACTTACAAGCAAACCTTAAAAAATTGTTTTAAAGTTGAATAATGTTTTATGTATATATAAGACCATTTTATATAGAAATAACATACAGTAATCATATTTGCAAAGAAACCTATTTACAAATTTATAATGAAGCACCTGTAGCTTAGAGTTCTTATTAAAATGTGAGATAAAAATTAATAAAACCAGGGACCTGAGAGAGCAAGTTAAGATAAGGAGATTGTCTTGCCTGCAGACAACGTGAGTTCAATCCTGAAACCCATATGGTCCCTTAAAATCACCAGGAGTCATCCTAAGCACAGAATCGGGAGTAAGTGCTGGGAGTGGCCCCCAAAATTAATACAATAATTACTCAATTATTCTATACTATTTAAGGACATGTGTAGAGGTTAAGGAAAATAGCCTAAATGTTGTTATATATCCAAAATCTTCCCAATCTCTTAAATCCTTGCATAAGTAGAGAGCAATTAAAATTAAAATTTCATGCTAAGTAGGAATAAATGTCAAATTCACCAGTGAAACAAAAAAATGGTGAACATTAGAACACAACATATTTAAATTTGTTGGAATGGTCAAGTTATTCTTAAAAAACTTATAACTTATTATTTGCTTACGAATTTTAATTTATTTTAGAATGCATTGCTAAACTGTAAGATAAATGAAAATAACATAGCTAGCAATTTCAGAAAATAGAAAAATAACTACATTATAAAATCAAGGACAATGAAAACAATAATTTAAGAAGATAATGAAATTATGAGTACCCCTGACAGTAATAATGAAATCAGACAAAAATTATTTTTAAATGCATTAATTTCTGAGGGGTAGTTAAGGTTTATAAAAACCTTCACTCACATATAATCCCCAAATTGGAAACCAATCAAAATATCCATGCATGTTCATTAATGGGGCAATTTTTCAGTTAAACTTAATATTTTCTGTGAAACTGTACTCCTTCTTCATATACACTCACACCAACTTTAGAATTATTGCCATGTCCCTATTCTACAATATTTTTAATATATTCAAAATCAGCTAATTTGAACTTGGTATGCATTTTCTTAATTTGAAAAAAATCTTCTTTATATACGCACGCACACGCACACACAGAAATACCTGTTATAGATAGAGATGGCTCTGAGGTACAGAAGGAACTCCCACTTGAATATCTAAAGAGGCTTAGAAATTCAGCAAAAGAAAAAGAGAGAGACAGAGAGAGAGAGATTAAGTCAGACTTGTACATTTGATACTGGAATTGTTTCTGGGAATTCAGAGAGTCCTTTGTCCAGTCTCTTTCCAGTTCCATAGAGCATCTCTTCTTTATAGGCAAAGAGGACTGTCATAGGTGTGTCTGTTTCCGTGAAGTAAACGTGCCCAGGCCCTTCAGGGAAGCGTCCCTCACTGGCAAACCTCTCTCCCAACCTTGTAACTAAGCTTGTATCTAAGCTTCTCAGACTCACTGAGGAAGGAAAAAGTACCTATTCAAAATAACTGATACTCTACAAATGCCAAAGAGACCTGCATCTCTCTGGTTTTTCCACTCCTTTAAAGACCTTGGATATTATCCTCCTCAGACCATTATTTCGGGTTAAAAAGACAATCATTCAGTAACTCAGATTTTCAGTCAAAAGCAAGTTCCTGAGCCAACCCTGCGGGATAGGAACATGTTGGGTTTCTCACAACTCTGTGAGCCAGAGTTCAGGCTGAGAAGGGGGCATGAGAAGAGGTGAGGGGGGCCAGAGGGAAACTGCCCTGCCTGGTGGTCTCCTTCTATCTTCAGATAGGTAGGTCACAATTGAATGGGCTTTGTCAGTGTAACAATTCCATTCTGTCTCTTGCACAATGTATTAATTCTATGGATGTACTATTGTCCTGTAATACTCCTGAGGGGATGGAAAGAAGGTGTAGAATGCTGCCAAAGAGGGCAGAGTTGGAAGAAGGTGATAAAACCTTGACTTAGGGATAATGGTTGTTCAAATTACAACATAGATATCATCCGAGCATGCTCTCTATTTAACAATATGTTCTACTGTTCCATTTCAGTTCTTTTCTGGACTTCTATTAAGTCATCACTCCTTTTATTTTAAAAATTGAAATTCTTTATTCATCCTCATAACTCCTAACCCAGTCCTCATTCTCACTTTTGAAAAACTGTCATCATATTATGTCTTATGAAGTTATAACCAGATTGGGCATTTATTAATTCCATGGGATCTGAGATAAAAATCTGAGGTTCAACTCAAGACTCTGCTATTTATTAGCACTGTGATCTTAGAAAGTTACTGGAATTCTGTGTGCCTCCGTTCCCCCATACCTAAAATGAAGACAGTTGATACATTTGATATGTGTGGTGAAGATTAAGGGAAAGATTGTAGTAAACATTGAGTAAATGTGAACAATTAATATTATCTACTGTGTCTCTACAGCAACCACTATAAGACACTGTTGATAGTGGTAAAAGTGTATATTAGTAAATTACATAAAAGCAAATTATACTCATTTTTTACTACAGAGACGTTTTTAAAAAGTTGACTCATGAAACCTGATAAAATCTTCCTTCATTGATCAATGTCTTTAAGTATTTTAATTTGGAATGCCTAAAAATGATGGTAGAGCAGAAGTATGCTTGTGTTGTATGTGACCAACCTGGGTTCAATCTGTGGCACTTCATATGGTCCCATTAGCACTGACAGGAGTGCAGGAGTGATCCTTAAGCACAGAGCCAGAAGAAATCCCTGAACACTGCTACGTATGGACAAATAAAACATTTTAATTTGCAGTTAAAAACCATCCTGACTAATCTGATGTTACTAAAATTTAATTATCTCCAATTGACTGCCGTTATAGATGACAGTCAATTATTGAGAAATAATATTGATAGTTTATCATCAACATTGATATTACATAAATATTGATAAATATCATATTGATAAATAATTTAAGTAATAATTAAATCACAATGTAAAACTGAGGACATTAGCATTACAGTTTCTATTCATTCCATTATGAAATATTACTTTTTACAATGCCTTGACAGAATTTACAAAGCAGAGACTTTTACTTAGGAAATCAATCCAAATTAGAAAGCTTAAAAAAACTCTTCCTAAATAAGAAACATGTAATAATTTTATTTAAAAAGACCTGATTTCCTGCTTCTCATCACTTTTTACAGTAATACTCAGACATACAATAAAACAGATATCTAAAGTACAATATTTCCACACAGATGTCATGTTGAACTTTGTATGATCCACACCCATTATCACATGGTAATTTTTACTATATAAAGAGAAGGTGATTCTTCTCTCAAAGGAGAGGGGAAAGGAGATAGGAAGGATGGGAACACTCAGAAGCTTTGTCTTCCTCTCAGTCCTATACCTGCTAGGGGGCTGCCATTCATCCCTGATTCAACTGAAAGACAATGGCTATGAAGGTATTATCATTGCTATAAACCCTGATGTGCCGGAAAATGAAGCTCTAATTACAAAGATTCAGGTAAGAATTCTGCTTGAATTAAGAAAATCATGTTAGTGATTATTGTTAAGAAGACTTTTGAACACTCCAAGGAATTTGAAAGCCGCATGATGCAGTGGAAATGGCACTGTAATGTGCCATCAGAGGCAGAGGAGCAGAAAGGGTTCTTTCTCTAAAAAGAACAAACAAATATGAGATGTGCCTCATCCTGAGCCTCAGTTTCTCATCTGTAACCTCAGCAGTTGGAATTGCTCTGCTTCTAAACAAATACTTATGGAATTCTTGTGGATGGTCAGGAGGACACTAGGGAATTTTTTAAGTGCCAACACCTGGGCAATGCATGATATTCTCAGGTTATAGATAGTAACAGATAACAAAAAGCATGGCAGATGATAGCAAGCTGCTATGAAGAAAAATAAGTCATCAAAAGGGAATGGAAAATGTTGGCTGTGCTGGGGAAGGAGGAGAATGTGGTTACATTTCATATTTGGTAACAAGGGAAAGCTTCACTTTGGAGATAATATCTGAGGCTGATAGCTCAGAGGGTTGAAATAGCCCATTGAAAACCAGGAAGAGGGAACAGCAGGTGCAGAGACATGGAGGTAAAAGCTGATTTGGTATGATCTGGGAAACAACTGGAATGAGCAGGTGAAAGGGTGGGCAGAGCAGAGAGATTGAGTTTGCAACTCCCAGGTCACTGGATGACTCTAAGTGTCATAGGAATCATGAAAGGGGTGTGAGCAGAAAGGGGTGTGCTCTCTCCTGTATGTACAGTAGTCGTTGCCTGTAACATGGAGAAAACCCTGAGGGTGAGGGTGCTTCCACTTGTCACACATCCTGTGACCACTGAGGAGGACCGGGACACTGGGTAGGAGTTTGTTACAACTGAGAAGTGATATGAGTAAGGGTCAATATATTGTAGGAGAGCGAATTCAAGTGATATGATCTGAACATATTCTAAGGATATCATGAACAATTTTTCTGATTATTTTAATGTATATGTGCTAGGACTGGAGCAATAGCACAGCAGGTAGGGCGTTTGCCTTGCACGCGGCCGATCCAGGTTTGATTCCTCCATCCCTCTTGGAGATCTCGGAAAGCTACTGAGAGTATCCCGCCTGCATGGCAGAGCCTGGCAAGTTAGCCATGGTGTATTTGATATGCCAAAAACAGTAACAACAATTCTCACAATAGAGACGTTACTGGTGCCCGCTCGAGCAAATGTCAATGTCTTCATCTTCTTGAACCAATTCAGACATTATAGGAATTTTGAGAAGAAACTTAATAGGAAGAAAATAGGCCTTGTTGCAAGACAGACCTGGCTAAGTAACTAACCATCAAATTCTGTGGACTCAGCACAGAATAAAACCTAAACACGACAGTAAGGAAAATAAGAACCATTAGAGGGCACTGCAGTTTTCCCAGGTGTTAACAGTATCTCTTTGTCAAAATTTATTTATTTTACTGACCTAATAACCATTTCTATACAGAAGAGCTTAAGCTTTCATACCGAGAAAGTAGGGATTTAACTTCTGTCTTGAGGAAAGTATATTTTAGCACTACTTTTCAATTTTGACATATAAAATCTATCCTAAGGTACAGGAGCTATAGCATCAACTGGAAATGAATGGTTTCAGGGACTTTTATTTATAACCGGTACTAGTTATACCCAGCACTACTTATACCTAGTACTATTTATACCCAGTACTATGGGTGTGTATATAGGTGTTTGTACACATACATGCATAGGCACACCTATGCTACACATATAGGTTGATACTTGGGATTCCACTAAGGGATCTACTAAGGGTTGGCTTAGTGGAGAACAAGGTGAATCTTTCATAACACTTGTGTTTTAATCTATGAAAGTTAGCTGTTCTGTGTGCATATCAACAAGAGATTGAAATACAAGGTGTTTGATAAACTGAAATTATTGCTATTCAAATGTAGACTGGGTAAACAGTCCACATTTTTTTATTAAGAATGTCAAGGCTGGCTAGATTTAAATCATATCCAGTGAGTGCTTAACAAAACCTTTCAAACTTCTAGCTTCGGAGGTGAGATAGATTTGGGATGTGGGGACATATAGAGATTATTGATAAATTTGTTCATATTTATCTTAATCAGCTGTTCTAAATTTTTATGATATGTCCCAGAAAACAGGACTTTGTGAATCAATTTTCAAATGTTTAATTGTTGCATTTTAGATTGCCTAATTGGATTTTTTCTTAATTCCATTATAAGGAACTAACAATATAGTGCAGTTGGTCAGTCACTTGCTTTGCATGCAGCAAACTTGAATGTGATCCCTGGTATCCCATATTGTCCCCAAACACCAACAGTAGTAATCCCTAAGTGCAGAGCCAATAGTAAACCCTGAGCATTGATGGGTATGATTCGAAAACCCCAAATATAAAATAAAATAAAATTCCACTTTACATATCTTGAAGTTCAAAAATGAGAAAATGTAATTGCTCTATGCTTGGAAAAGTATAAAAGCAAAGTTTTAAAATAAATCAACTAAATCCATAGGGAAAAAGAGGGGAGAAAGAAAGAAAGAAGAGAGAGGTGAAAAAAGAGAGAAAAGAAACTCCAGAAATTCAGCCTAAAACGTTCATAGGAAACATTATTGGCTACAATATTGCACCTCAAGGAATCACAGTAGTTCTTTGACAGAGAATAGTGAAATTCTTCCATTGCCTAAATTGCACAGAACCATAAAAACTACAAAGAAAAAAGAAAGGGTGAGAATTGTAGAATGTCCTTCCCACTCAACTGCACTGTACCAAGTCTCCGCTAGAGGGTGAGATTATAATGAATATAAATCTCTCTTATGACTCATCCCCATAGACTATTTACATTTACATTAGTTAAGTCTGTTCCCTTTTAAGTCTTTTTAGTTTCCCAAAAAGTAAGTGTAATGATATCAACCAGTTTTATAATTGCATATATTTAGAGTACTTTATAATTTGTTCCACATTTATGTGTTTATTTTTATTGTTTTGGTAAAGTGGTTACAATAGAATTAGCTTAAATGGTCTTAATAAATAAAGCTATTGCATCTCCACCATCACCAAGTTACCCAATGCCCTCCACCAATGTCTCTGAGTCACCCCTATGCTTGCCCATCCCCCCCCCACTATCCCACCTTCTTGATAACCTCTGTTTTGCATTCAGAGGTAAAAAAAAAAAACAAAACAAACGAGGATAAGTCATTCTATCCTTATGTTATCCATAAATATTGACAATAAGGGTTGAAATATAGCTGAGGGGTAGAGCACTTGACTTGTGATACTTTGGGTTCAAACCCTGGAACTACAAAATTGTCTAAGATATGAGAAAATTGAGCTTCAGCATGACTGAAATTGGCAAGATCTATCACCCAAAAAATCCTAATTCTAGTATAAGAACCAAGGAGATGATTCGAAATTCTACATCTTTAACATACGATAAAATTTTTCTAAACATGAAACAGAAGCATTTGATGAAGGACTGTGAGGCATTGAAAGCACCAGGAGGCAGCATGGATAGAGGTTGGGCCGCATCCAACAGTATTCATGGGGTGCTCCTGACTCTGTAATGAGTGGTCACTCCTGGAAGAGGCCAGGATCTCATATGTGTTTATGGGGATTAAACCAGAGTTGTCCATGTAAAAGGCAAGCACCTAAATTTATATACTATCTCTTCATACCTACAGTGAAAAGTATTAAGTGTGCAAGATCAAATTTTTAAAAATAATTTTGCGTACCAAATGTGGATGGCAGAGTAGCAACTTGGGGCTGATAAAAGTTCTGCTTTTCTCACTGCTTAGAAATTGGGAAATGTCTGTCATGAATCCCTGCTCCTTTAATTCTTGTCATTTGACCATGTTATATTTTCCCCTTAATAACAGGACATGGTGACTGAAGCTTCTGCTTACCTCTTTAAAGCCACAGAAAACAGAATATATTTTAAAAATGTGAACATATTAATTCCAGACACCTGGAAACCAAAACCTCAATATGTGAGGCCAAGAATCGAAAGCTACAAACATGTAAGGCTCAATAAAACTTCTCTTAGAAATTATATTTTCTGAAAAAAAAAATTCTGTTGTTCCTCAATTTTACTGAAAATGAATTATTTCAGAGTGTTTCAGACTAAATATTAGCATTTTTATTTCTAATGTTTAAAAATTCATTTTATACATTCTCAGGCTACTGTCATAATTGCACCACCTGCATTGCCAGGCAGAGATGAACCCTACACCAGACACTTTTCACAGTGTGGAGAAAAAGGAGAATTCATTCATTTGACCCCTAATTTTCTACTTGGAAACAAGCAAAATGAATATGGACCATCAGGTAGGAGTTCTAGTCAATAAAATTGAGTATAACTTCAGCTTTGTATAATTTTAAATCCTAACTTCTGTTTAACCCACTGTGTAACTTTGGACAAGTGGTCTAGCATCTCTGTGCTTATTTCCTAAAAAATCATGAATAGAGCAATTCTGAATTTCAAAATTATTATGAATTTCAGGCAACTCATGCAGTTATATTCAGCATAGTGTTTATGGAAATTTGAACATAGGGCAGCAAATTATAAATGTGTTTCTGAAGGCATTCTTGGGCTTGAATAATCCAGAATTCGACAACTGGACAATAATCAATCATTGACTATCTCTATAAAAGGCAGCATATGGAAAGCTGAAAACTGCCAAGTATCTCCGGACAGGATGAAACAAATGTTCATGTACTATTAGTGGCAGATCTTATTATTCAACTTATTTGTTTGAATCAGGCAAACTTTCAATGTAAATGATCCTTTCTAGCTACAAAAGTTGCAAATTCATCTAGGTCAACTTAGAAGTTAAGATCACTAGTTCAAAAGAAGTAAAGCATCTTATTTTTATTAAGAAAATGCAACTTGTTCAAGAAGGCAATAAGCACATGCCACTATTGTTTAAGAAAAGTTTCCTGAGTCCATGTACCCCAGGTGCACCTCTCACTCTTCCACTGACCCTTCAGTGAGCTTTGATTAATTCTCCTTGTCTCTATTGAGCATTCAGTTTGCCCTGGAACTCAACATTACTGAGAACTGTTCCCTACTTGCTTTTAAAATCTCCTTTCTCACATCCCAAGCTTTCCCCCCCCCCATACCTTAAGTATCACCCTGTTTGTTCTCCTGTCACTTGTGTCCCTTTAAACCTTTCTAGCTATACATCTTTCCTACTTGGCATCTCAGGTAAAGTCAGTCATTTCGACTCTAAGTATAAAAATCTCAACTTCCTCACTACTGTTATCTTTCTTTGATTCAAATTGTCAATCCTTAGTACTAAATTCCAGTCAGTTTTATTTGGCTCATTTAATATGCTTCCAAGATTTAAAAAAAATCACAAAACCGTAACAATAAAACAATACAAAACACACATTTCAAACCTCAAGGAAGCTTCAACACTTCTCAACGATAATTTTACTTATTTCTTTCCAACTCTCTTTTTGATCTGGATTCCAGGTTTTAGATTCTCTCTAGTTATTCTTTACATTCCCATTCATTAAAATATACTTTGAGTGAAAAAAAAATCTCTACTTTCAAATTTATGTCCACTTTCAACTTCCAACTTCTGTGGAAGTTAGGAGTTGAACTTCCATGCTGACTTCATATCTATTCCATAATTGACAATGTTCTATAGCTGCTTATTTCAGCTATGCCTGAAACAGATGTAATGTCACTCAAATGTGTGAACAAACATGCCCTAAAACAACATGGCTTTTGGTAAATTAATATTAGTAAGAAATCCCTCAGAGTTTATGCAATTTGTGCTAAAAGCAATAACATTACTTCCCAAAAGAAAATTAGACCAGGCAGAATTTCACTGTGACTAGAGGCTGTCACCAAAGCAGATATTAGAATAACATACAGAGTAAAATGCTTTTACAACTGAGAATGGGACAACCTGAAAGTGAGAAGATGATGTACACTGGAATGGAATTCTAAGAGAGCCAGCACTTTTAAATATTTAAGGTGTACAACGTGGTGATTTGGTATGCATATATACTGATTACTGCCCTCAAGTAATTTAATAATTCATATCCTGCCACACCCACCTTACCGTGTACCCTTTAGGTTCTGTCATACACACCCTGCAAATACAGGTGGGAATGGGGGCCACGAACTGAGAAAACTTATTTGAGAGGGGACTATACTGGGAAGTCACAAGGTAGACAATTTTGAATTGTCTTAAATTTATCAAATTCCTATTTTAATAGCTGATGTAAGGTTCCCCCCGTCCCATATATAATTCCAGTTTACTACACTGGCTCCATTCAAGATAAAACATTAAACAAGTGCTTTTGAAGTTTAACATAAAGATTTAGGAAATTTAGATTTAGACTAGGTAATTTAAATTTAGGAAAATGTTAGTATGAGAATTCTTGCTCCATGTCTTCTTTGCAATTGCTGTAAACTCCCAGGTAATAATGTTGCTAGCCTTGCCAGTCCACCAAACACTATTTGTGTATCAAAAACTAAAAAGCTTGACACATGATTTTTTTGTATGACATTATTCACTTCCCCCTCTTATTTTGAGAGCCCAGCAATTAGAGTAATACACTGCAACAAAACAGAGATTATTTCCAACTTTTTTTATAGCTATTTACTTTTTTCTACTATTGATTGAAATTCCACCTTTTCTTCTATCTTTAAGCTATGATTTACCTTTATTCTTCCATTTACCCTATAATAGTCCCTAGGAAAATATTTTGTTCTGACTTCCTCTATCTAAATGTCTCCCTGTCAGCAACTATACATTACTCACCTTTTAATTTCAAAGATGGTGCTGAATATATACAATTAATAATTTTATGTTAGAAGTGACTATAATTAAGAACAATAAATTAATTACTTCATTTAGACATTTATGAAATTATTATTATGTACAGCCTATGGCTATGTTTTTCCATATTTTTTATTATAAACCCATAAGAAACACAGTCAGTTTTTAACATATAATTTAAGTTGTCAGAAATTTTAGTGTCACTGGGATATTGCATGTCTGCCTATTTTGTTGGTTGGAGACAGCTTTGTATAACCAAAAATCACTTTCATATCTAAGATGCTGTTCTTTCCAAGAACCAAACACCAAGTCCAGTCTCTGTGCCCTTAGTATACATGAAACAAAGATTTCATTATTTTAAATAACATTAACATTTTAAAAAAATTTTTCATTAGCATTTTAAATAAAATATAACAATGATAAAACATTAATGTAGTATAATGTAGTATATATTTTTATTTTAAAACCTATTTAGTTATTTAGAACATAACATCAATATTTTCTTGAAAATTAAATAATTTTTGATGGACTACTTTTGCCTCTAGAATTCTGATCTTATATTTGAAATATTTTTTCACAGGTCGACTGCTTGTCCATGAATGGGCTCACCTGCGTTGGGGAGTGTTTGATGAATACAATGAGGATGAGCCTTTCTACGCTGCTTCAAACAAGAAAATTGAAGCAACAAAGTATGACCATTTACATTTTCTTAAATTACTTTAGGTTTCTCCTTCTTTTTTAAAATTTCTTTTAAATGATAATTATTTTCAGTAGACCACATAGTCTGTAACCACAAAACTAGTTTTATTATATTTTAGTAAATGTATCTCAAAGTAGCTGGTGGTTCATTTAAATTACACCTAAATTCAACAACATGTGGTAGGCCGGGTGACATATGCTTGTAGCTCAGCACTATAGCTGGCAGAACTCATTTGTGCTGAAACTGTGCTCTGTGGAAAATGTACTGTATGCTAGAAGACCAAAATTGAATCACAAAATAATGAATAAGAAGGACTAGCAAGTAAGGGTGACTGTGGGTTGAGTAAAACATCAACAGCTTTAAAAGCCAAATGGAAATTTCTTTGTATTTATCAAATTCATTTTATAAGAAATTATCTACATGTTGCAATTTAGGGAGTAGGAGAGTACAGTGGTTAGATAGACCTTGGCTCAATTCCCAGCTGCATGTATTCCCCAAGCATCTCTAGATACAGCCCTGGAGGCTCCCTACATCAGCCTGTTGGCCCAGGTAACCAGCACCACAGGGCCCAAGCACACTGCAGCCTCAGGCTCAGGCCACTGAACTGTTGGCCTAAGGGCCCAGGGGCTCCTGAGCAATGCCTCGGACACCCAGGCCCCAACAACAACAGAAATAGATAAATATTACAAATTATTACAAAACAACCCTATTTAAGAGAGTAGTTGTCCTTATGACATTTTAGACAGTCAACATTTCATTTTTAGTACATTACTGTCAGATATCAGTAATTTTTTAAAAGCATCTGAAATATAAATTAAATGAAAATTAAAAGTACTTCTCTAACATCACAGTTAATAAAGCACAGTTCCCCTGATTCTAAGAGAGGCAAATTAGGGAAACAAATCCAATTACAGGAGCCTTCAATTTAATCAATTTCAAATGCACTGCTAGGGTTTGGGACTGTTGACAAAAAATGGACAAACAAAAGAGAGGACTATAATGAAGACTTCACTGACCTGAATGCACTTGTTTTAGGAGATATAAGAATAATTTTATATGTTTATATTAGGTTTCCTCAAAATGTCTAATGTCCGCTAAAGAAAATTTATCTTGATAATTGCACTGTAGCACTGAAACAATGTTTTCCCACTGTTCATCAATTTGCTGTAGTGGGCACCAATAACGTCTCCATTGTGAGACTTGTTACTGTTTTTGGCATATCCAATCACCAAGGGTAGCTTGCCAGGCGTTGCCATGTGGGTAGGATACTGTCTGTCGATTGCTGGGCTCTCGGAGAGAGATGGAGGAATCGAACCCGGGTTGGCCATGTGCAAGACAAACGCCTTACCCACTGTGCTATATAAATAATATCATTATGCCTCAGTGGAGGCAATAGAAATACATATGACTCTAGGAGACTAACTCCGTAAATGAGTAATTAAATCAAGTTTTTTCTTCTTCTGGGAGGAGAAGAGGAGAGGACCTTACAAGTGCTACTCAGACCACCTAGTGGCACTCAGAAGGCCTCGTGGTCACATCTCTGATTCTCAGCCCCCTAGCCTCTTGGTTAAGTGCAGTGTTCTCTGCCTGAAGTGATTGAGGAATCATGTGGCATCAAGAATAGGATCATAGAAGGCCTAGCATGTGCCCTCACACTGTACTCTCTCCCTGCTTAAGGAATTGCTTCTTGAATTGCTTGTTTGAACTGGAACAACATTGGAAACATGGGATATATTTACAACCCTAGCATATTTATTGTAACCACTGGCCAATTTCATGCATTTATACCTTTATCAAAATGCCTCCCCATCTCAGTTCCATTCTTTTGGGAATGTCATCTTTGAAATCTACAAAGAACTTGAGCTATAGTTATTCCAAGAATAAATGTTTTCATAAGTTAGTTTAGATACCAAAAACGCATTTACCACCACAAAGCTACTAGAAAGATGTTGGGAAATGCAATCTGCAGCCATGACTCTAAGGACACATGCCAGGCCTCCTGGTCAGCAGCAGCTTTCATGCCAGCAGCAAACTAAACGTGTGCATATACGGGGAAAACCATTTAAAGGTTTCCTCTGGTGGATTCTGAGGGAGAGTACACGGGGAACTGGTTCAATTGCCAGCACCAATGTTTCCCTTGAGAGTAACAGGGGTAATCCCTGAGCACAGTGCCAGGAGCACCCCCTGAGCACTACTGAGTGTGACCCTAATGCACCCGAAAATCACTGTCACTATCATCCCGTTGCTCATCGATTTGTTTGAGTGGGCACCAGTAACGTCTCTCATTGAGAGACTTATTGTTACTGTTTTTGGCATATCCAATACGCACGGGTAGCTTGTCAGGCTCTGCCATGCGGGCTCCATACTCTCGGTAGCTTGCCGGGCTTTCCAAGAGGGGCGGAGGAATTGAACACAGATTGGCCGCATGAAAGGCGAAAGCCCAACCGCTGTGCTATGGCTCCAGCCCAAAATAAATAAATTAAAATTTTAGCCTCAGTTTACTGAAGAAAGTATCTTCTCTTATGCAGACACTTAAAATTTGATGTGAAACAGCATGAGTTGATATACAAATCTGAATTAAACCTGGTGGAGGATCTTGGCACTCTGGTGGTGGTGGAGGGGCAATAACTTTATATATCATAAGCATGAAGTAAGCACTAACGTTATTACTCAACAACAACAACAAAATGTTATAAAAACAAAACTTTAATATAAGAATCAATTTAAATATAAATACAAGAGTTTTTTTTAAGTGCCAATGGCTAATTGGATTGATTTAAAGACTAATGTCAATATTTTTCAGGTGCTCCAAAGGTATTACTGGATTAAATAGAGTTTATAAGGATCAAGGAGGCAGCCCTATACTTAGACCATGCAGATTTAATTCTACCACAAAACTATATGAAAAAGGTTGTCAGTTCTTCCCTGATGAAAAGCAAACTGCAAAAACATCAATAATGTTTATGCAAGCTATAGATTCTGTAAGTATACCAACTGTCCCTTCAAGTTGCGTATTTATAATCAAACCATATGTTATTGTGTTTATAACATTGATAAAGTCAATCTGGAAGACTACATGGATTAATACAGACTTCTTTGAACAGTGCAAAAACACATAATTAGCACTCAACTAATATTTTCTACTGTTACTGAATATTTGTCTTGATATTGTAACTTTTAATAATTTCATGAGACAACATATTTACAAAGGATTGTTAAAAGTTTTTTATACTTGCAAACAAATAAAACAATAAAGTAAATAATAAAATTCATATTTGTTGTGTTTTAATGCATTTTATGTAATTTTTTTTATTTTGTTGAACTTTTAGGTTGTTGAATTCTGTAATAAAAAGAACCATAACAAAGAAGCTCCAAACCTACAAAATAAAAAGTGTAATTCCAGAAGCACATGGGAAGTGATCAGCACTTCTGAGGATATTAAAAACACGAAGCCTGTGTTGGCTCCACCCCCTCTGCCTGTGTTCTCATTGCTGAGGGTCGGTGAAAGAATCGTGTGCTTAGTTCTTGATCAGTCTGGAAGCATGGGGGTAAGTGTGTGGGCCCACTTTTGCTACATAGAGGCAAGGTATCAAGGCCTAAAAGCTCAGCCCTGTAACCTGTATCTGCTTTGTCCAAAGTATAATGCTAGCAATCAGTTTCTGTAATCATGACCTCAGGAGAATCAGTGAATATTATAATGAAGAAAAAGGTTGACGGTAGAGCTGAAAAGATACAACCTATGAGAATCTGTTCTTTCTAGAAAATGGAGTTGATTGGGAGAAACTTGAAACCCTTCTGTAATATTTTGTTAGCTCAGAACTACATATTGAAATATGAAAATATATCCTGACTTTGCCCCCTTTATCTACTGAAAATACTTAATAGACATAATCAGAGCATGGATTTGTAGTTTCCTTCAATATCAAGAGATAAGATCAACCATAGAATTTTTAATAGGAATTTTTTATTGGAATTAATTATAAGGTGACGTCATTCTCAAAGAAATAGACAAACAGCAATACCAGGTCTGGAGACAGAGCTCAATGAGCTGAGCACATCCTTTGCATACAGAAGGTCTGGATTTGATTCCTGGAACCACAGGGAGTGACCGCCAAGCAAGAGTCAGGAGTAACCCCTGAACACATTGGCTGTGTTCACATACAAACAAAAATATTATAAGGAAGATATGTCTAGATCTAGCCATTTATTCCTTTTACCCACATTCAGTACAATGTACACATTGTGCTAGACTCTAGAAATAGAAACCATTATTCCAGAAGAATTCAGTTAGAGAAAAATTTCTCTCCTTTTACCCTCACCTGACTCCCACATATCTTTCAGAGTTTAGCTCAGACATCCATTTCATCCAGGATATGAGTTTGTCTTCAAACTGGGATAAGGAAAGGTTTTTTTCTGGTCTCCCAAAAGTACCTATGCAAATCTCCACTACAATACGTTGTCCTAAACTCATAAATTTATCTCCAAATAAAGGAGACTAGGGGATCCTTTAGAACTCAGAATCGAACTTGAAAAATTATTTTATTCTTCTTTGTATCTCTTTTGTCTAGAAAAGATCTTATAATATATAAGAACTCAGAAAAGAATTGTTTAAGTGAATGTACCACAAATGAGCATGCATAATGGCATAAGGTATCCAGAAGAACATATTTAAGAGATAACATAGCATTCTGAATATCAGGAATGAAGTCTTTAATAAAAGAGAGGTAGTTAGTGGAAGTGGCCAAGAATGATACAGCTGAATGAAACCACCCAAAGGAGCAGAGTGCGGCCAAAAGAAATAGACACCAACAAAAAAGTGTTCTGGGAAGTGCCACTGAGGGAAGATGAGATTTCTTATTGGGGAAAGATAAGCATAAGTATCCTTCCCTAGCTGTAGTGCAGGCAGAGCTAAACTGAACACAAAATTAAGTTGTTGTATAAGATATAGAAGAAATTTCTTGTTGTAATATGGTTCTAGAGAGTTCAGAAAGAAATTTGGGCATGGGGTGGGAAGAAGTACCAAAGTTAGTTGAACTTAACGGAATGAAGGGAAAAAAACACAGTGAAGAGATTTAGAGCAAGGGCAATCATCTAGGGAAGAAAGATGTCAGTCTTAATGGGATACCCAATCTCACCACCAAATTTTTCAATTAATTCATTTTCTGAAACTTAATGTGGTAAGGTTAGAAGTAGAAAAGAAAATGGGAAAGATACCAACTGGGTCTCTCAGAATATCTGCTACTGGGATGTTTCATTTTAGGAGTAGCTGGTTTCCCAATGGATAGAGAAATGTTACTCTTTAGTGAGTAGTATCCCATTATCCTCTAGTTTCAAACTATGGAACTTGGTGGTTGGTTTCATCTTGACACAACTGAAACATAGTATCCCAGCGATAATTAGGCATTAGAACTACCCCCAATTGCTAGTTCCAGAACCAAGAATCAGTTCTAATTAATATTTTACTATGTGTATTCTATAATATACATAGCTATTTTAACTTTATTTAAAAATGCTATAACATCAAGTACTCATGAGAGAAAATCTAAACAAATGCTGTTTACTCATTTTATGTAGTCTGTCATTGTTTTCCAGTTGAAAGTCATTTGATGATTTTTCTTGTTCTTTATAATTCAGGGTTATAATCGTTTGACTCGAATGAACCAAGCAGCAAAACATTTCCTGCTACAGACTGTTGAAAACAGATCCTGGGTGGGAATAATTGTTTTTGATAGTAATGCTGTTGTCCAAAGCCCCCTAATCCAAATAACAAGTCAAAATGATAGAGAGACACTCTTGACAAAGTTACCTCCGAAACCTCTGGGAGGCACTTCCATTTGCTCAGGAATTCGAACGGCTTTACAGGTAAATATCACTGGCAAATTAGTTTTCCTTTTTATATTTTATTAAAACATTTTAATGTTAACTGCTGTTTCGCCTACTTGAACCTTAATTTTAATGTGATTCTTATTCATATTCCTAAAATGCATAGGACTAAGCATAAAGGGGGAAAAGTCACAAGAAATTTTTGTTTTGGAAAAATTCCAATATTACTTTGATTAGTTTACAACATCATTTCCATCCTTTTTACACTATGAACTGATCCTGTCTTCATCCTGGTCCTTAAGACTGGCAGTCATAAGCAAGAGAGAAAATCAGTGGTTTTCAAGCTTTCTATACCTGTGATCAACACTAGTCCATGGATAGGTAGTTTAAGAATACCATACTAGAGAATTTCATTGGCTATAAAACATACATAAAAACAATAAATGTGTATTGTGCACAACGTTCTGCAGAGGAACCAAACACGGTGATGTGATAGGGAAAAGAGAGGCCCAGCACACTTCACCGAAGCGTACTTCACTTCACTGAAGCCACTGAAGGTAACATTCTAGCTAAGATTTGAAGGATGACAAGTTCGTGGTTTAGGTAGAGAGCACATGCAATATTCTTTGGGAAAGAGGTGGTATAAAAAGACTAGATTATTTCAGAAAATGATAGACAGTAGTGGGGTCTGTGAACTTTTACAAATATATGAAATGTATTTTGCAGATAAATGTTCAGATATCTCAAAACTTAAAAATATAAGGTTTATAATTTAAGAACAACAGAAAGATGCTCAAGGACTCCAAGTATCAAACACATATACTTATGATTTAAGAATACAACTCCCCAAATGAAATAAATTGTAGGAAGTGTGATCACAGGATAGTAATCTTGGAACAGGTCAGAGGTCATTCTTGGATGAAATTTCATGAAGTATGAAATACCTGGAAATTTTTTTCAGTAAATAATGACTTTGTAAGACTGAACTAAGGAATAAATTAGTTATCTTGGCTGTTCATCTCTCTGTATTAGTCTCTCGCTGAGTTCTCAATACAATTTTAAATTTTAATTCAATTCTTTATATGAATGAAGATACTGTACTGCTACACAGAAGTCAAAATAAATTAACCCACTGGCTGTGATCTGAACAAATAGTAAAAGAAGAGACTGGGGAGATAGTACTGTGGGCAAGGTTCTTATCTTTATTTAGTTGACCAGAATACAATCCCTGACACTCATATGGTCCTGAGAGCACTGCTAGGAGTGATCCCTGAATATAGAGCGAGGAATAAGCTCTAAGCATCATAGAATGTACACAACCACACAGAGAGAAAGAAAGAAAGAAAGAAAGAAAGAAAGAAAGAAAGAAAGAAAGAAAGAAAGAAAGAAAGAAAGAAAGAAAGAAAGGAAGGAAGGAAGGAAGGAAGGAAGGAAGGAAGGAAGGAAGGAAGGAAGGAAGGAAGGAAGGAAGGAAGGAAGGAAGGAAGGAAGGAAGGAAGAGAGAGAAAGAGAGAGAGAAAGGTAAAGAAATCTACTTCATCTACTTTGTATCTGAATTTGAGCTCATGTGCAGAAAATGATGGGGCAAGGAAGAGTATGATATGAATGCTACAAATGTATAAAAGTTTTGATTTTCAGTTTCATTTTAATATACATCAGCAACTATCTCACATATTTTAAAGTTTACATAATATTCATTATTTAACTTCAACTTTAAATGAATTTGGTCAATTTGTTTCCTAAGAACTGTATTAGGAATTTTGACATTCTAAATCCGCTACATTTTAAATCTACACACACACTGCTTCAAAGGCATGAAAACCACTAATATTTGTCATGTTTTTTCTCTTACCTTTTACTAAATTGTTCACATTGCTGAAGCAAAAAGCCATTTTTGGTTGTCAGAGAAGATGAAATAAGATTACTCTTCTGAGATAAATTTTCTTTATACTTTCTTGCAGACACTTAGATATCTTTTCCTTTTAGCATACTTTTGTTTTACTCTGTACATTTTCCCCAAAATCCCCCAAATCTATTTGATCTAAGAACAGTAAGTAATTATCTCCTGGTTATGTCTACAGGAAATTAAATCCGTATATCCCCAAGTAAATGGATCTGAAATAGTACTGCTGACTGATGGGGAGAATAACACTCCAATAGACTGTGTTGAAGAAATGGTACAAAGTGGGGCCATCCTTCATTTCATTCCTTTGGGACCAAGTGCTGACAAAGCTGTCAAAGAAATGAACACTCTGACAGGTAATATATTTCAGTCCCTGAATAGTAGTATAGAAGTAGACGACTCAATCTTTTCTTTAAAGCTACTTCTGGGTAGATACTGAGGAGCTGAGGATCAGAGATCAAGCAGAACCATTGTCTGTTTTCAAGGTGCTCAGAACAGCTAACCTGAGAGACAAATAAAATACTTATCAGATAACAGATAGCATAATCATCTGACTTTCCATAGTTACACAAGGTTATTTAGGAATTAAGCGCTATGTAGTCTGAGAAAGACCACTCTCCCAGGTTGTATAGTTAGGAAAGAAGACATCAAAGATGAGGTGACTTCTGAGTTGAGACAAAAACAAGGCATTACCTGTTTTAGATGATAATGATATAAAAGAATCAGAGCATAAGAAAAATATGGTGAAATGACAAAGAAACAATCTTTTCTCTTACTTATTGGGGTCTAATAACATACATTGAAACAAGCTTATAGTGTGCTTGCTCTGCTATGTTATTAATGACTAAGATGTCACTCATAGTTACACATCTTCTAGGAATCACTCTAACTTGTATTTTATTATAGGAGGAAAGTATATTTTTGTTACTGATGATCCTGAGAACAATGGCCTTGTTGAAGCTTTCTCAGCCCTTACAGCAGAAAATGCTCCTCTCTCTGAAAAATCTCTTCAGGTCAGAGTTTTTATTCCTTGATACATTGTTTGGTCATAGTATTAATCAAGTGAAATAGCTGTTTTTTTTTTATTTGAGCTATATATTTTTGACAAAGTAATTTTTACTTTAAATTTTCAGCCTAAAATTATGTATATATTCTGTACATATGTCCCCTAAAAGTACATAATTAAGTGATGAAATTGAAGGTGTATAGTTTCTTTGTCCTTTCCCATGGGTTTGGTAAAAGAATAATAGCATGTTAAATTTTCTAACAAAAAATGGATATTGTCCAAAGATATAACCCTGTTTTCTATCAATGTGTAAAAAAATGCCATATTTCTAAAATTTCCCCATACTTCACTATTATGAAATTTGATCAATTAAATGAAGCTATAGCTATAACTGGTAGTCGATAGCTGGTAGTAAAAACTATCACTATCACTATCATCTCTATCATCCCGTTGGTTGTTGATTTGCTGGACTGGGCCCAGTAACATCTCCATTCGTCCTAGCCCTGAGATTTAAGCAGCCTCTCTTTACTCATCCTTCCCAACGGTGCTACATTAGAGGCTCTTTCATAGTCAGGAGAATGAGACCCATCATTGTTACTATATTTGGCATATGAATACGCCACGGGGAGCTTGCCAGGCTCTCTCATGCAGACAGGAAAAACTCTTGGTAGCTTGCCAGGTTCTCTGAAAGGGAGAACTAGGCTATAACATGTCAGCAGAGGAACCCAGTTGTGCGGGACTGGGGGCTGAGATCTCCAAGCCTGCTCAGATCGGGACTGGGCCTCTTCCGCCTAGATCCCCCATTTTCCAGTAGCTAGGCAGTCACATCCAGAAACTGCCCCTGGAGCCATGTAATCCCATCAACAGTCAACATCCAGAGACTATAAAACCAAGCTGCCAGAAGAGTCTCTTGCCCCCCTACCTGACTGTCTTCACCGAGGCCCCTCCGAGGGGGAGGCCTAGAATCCTTTATATAATTAAAAAACAAATTTCAACTGTGTAATCTTAAATATCTAATTGACTTTATTCTATTTTATTAATTCATTAATATAATAGGTAAAAGGGATCTAAGGAGTTGTAAAAAATGGAGCTTTCCAGGCCAGAGAGATAATACAGGGGGAAAGCACTGGCCTTGCACATGGCCAACTCTGGTTCCATTCCTAGCACCACATATGGTCCCCCAAATACCACCAGAAGGACCATATGTCTTCACTGGATATGACCCAAACCCATCCGTTTACGGATGAAAACAGAATGTAAAGGTGATGAGAACATATTCCACATCCTTCTGGAATCTTTGGTGTCCTGTAAAAACATTCTCATTGTGTTTTAAATATGTTGGAATTTTGATTACAATGCCTTTCCAGCTTATTTTCTAATGACAGGTTTTTTTTTTTTTGTTTTTTTTTTATTGAATCACCAAGTGGAGGGTTACAAAGTTCTCAGGATTATGTCAGTTATACAATATTCAAATACCCCTTCCTTCACCAGTGCCCATCTTACATTCCCAACCCCCCCAGTCTATCTGCCGCCCCCTCCCACCTCCCTAGTCCCCACCCTTATACGTGATAGGTTTCACTTCATTTGCGCTTATCTCGATTACATTCCATGTTTCAACACACAAGTCACTACCGTTGCTGGGGTTTCCCCCCAAAAAGAAAAAGACAGTCCTATTGCCAATGAGGCATTTGATAATTCTCCATTACTAAGCATATAGAGATATTAAGTCCTGCTGTTTGTTACATAACTTTTCTTTTTCCCCCTTGCCCCGCGCCACCGAGTTCACGCCTGTTTAGTAATCGCCACGCTGTCTGACAAAGGGGAAAAAAAACCGAAGAGGATGGTTATTTCCCGTAATGACAGGTTTTTTAATTCTATATTCAAAATACATTTTTTGGTTTCTTATTTTCATTATTTATTTATATTATTTTTGCATTTTTACTAGAGTTCAGAAGCAAATGATATTCCTTGGTATCAATAAACAAACAAGTAAAAATTGACAATACAGAAGAGATTTGGGGGTGGAGGGAGCCACACCAAGAAGTGCTCAGGGCTTTCTCCTGACTGTGATCAGGGTCATCACTCTTATCAGGCTGTGGGGTCAATATGGGGTGCTGAGGGTCAAATCTGGGTGAGCTGTGTGCAAGGCAAGTGCCCAACTGACTGTACTATCACTTCAGCTCCTGAAGGAATGATTTTAAGGATTATTTTGAGTTCCGTTCAACATTTTAACTTTGAGTAGATGGTAGGATACTAAAATTAAGTATTTGAAAGAAATTTTAAAATGTGAGACCAGAATTAATAAATCATCTAAAAAGGATATGTTTGTCTGTACAATATTCTTAATGTTTTAAGAATGAATTATTTGAACCACTTGAAAAGGGCAGGAAGAAAGACAGTTTTTGCTCTTCATTTGAAATACCAATAGATATTTAAACAAATAATACTGAGAAAGTTTTGGAAAGAAAAATATGGATTCATGTAAATGTTGGGTAGTTCTTGGAAGAAGATTGTAGCTATATAGAAGTATATTACAATAATCTGAGTTTGTGGGAACTCAAAAGAGAAGCAACTCCATTTTCACTCAGTTATTTTTGCGTAGTATTACCATGCAGCCAAACCCTTCCAATTTTCTCACAGATTTCCGATGGGCAGTCTAATATCAAGTCATTTATACTTCTATTTAATGTGACAGTAATACTGTATCCACAGGACTAGGATTTTTGTCAGTAATCATGCTATTAGATCATATCTTTCATGTTCCTTCTTAGGTCAAAGTACTTGTGGTTTTGGACTGAGTTGCAGAGCAGTGGGACTTCCCGTCATTAAAATAACACGAGTGGAGTGAATGTTCTTACATAATGGGCATAACTGGCTCCTCTTGACTAAGAGTTATCCACAGACTTGAAAAATCTCCCTACAAAGAGCCCCTCAGAGAAAAGCTTTTATACCTGGTATTCTCAAAGTTCCAGACTTAATGGATATGTTTACTGCCCAGAATTACTCACTACCATGTGAGAAAATTCATTCCAAGATTTCAAATCAATAATATGTCCATATGTGCTTGTCTCATTATTTGGTAGTGCTAATGACCCACTTGAGCAGCCTCCACCGCTTATTATTTGATTTCTATTTAAATACCCTGCCATAAACAAGAAGTACTAGGTGATCATAAAAGATAAGTAAATCAATGATAGCATACACAGGCACACACATGCATACACACGCACACACATGCATACACACACACCAGCTAATTCATACTTGAAGTGAGTATTTGCCATGGCAACTGAGAAAAGAAAAACCTGGTGAAATCCTTGATTGTAGAGACAATGGCCCTGCTCAGGTGCATTTTATCATACCCTGTCCCCTCCTCAGATTATATATATCTGCACTTTCTGACTAACAACTGTCATGTAATAATCAGCTGTGAGAGAAATCAAAAGCCTAAGGTTGCATGCCATATGTCAGTTTGTTGTGAGGCCAAAAATTAAAAATAACGTTTCCAAAAAATTAAAATAATTGAAAGTAATTTCTTCTCTAGTTGCTAACTAAAAATTTTGTTTAAACAGCTTGAAAGTAGGGGGAAAAAGCTCAACCAAAGTGAATGGATAAATGACACTATTATCATTGATAGCTCCGTGGGAAAAGACACATTCTTTTTTGTCACATGGGTCAAAGCATTCCCCCTAATTTTTCTTCGGGATCCTGAAGGAACAAAGATGGAAAGTTTCACAAATGATACAACTTCAAAGATGGCCTATCTCAGTATTCCAGGAATTGCAAAGGTAATCAAACAGTATTTACAATTTCTTAAAAATTTGTTTCAAAGCTGAAAAATATTGTATTTAAATACAAGTGTCAATACCTATAGCATATTTAAAAAATTGAGATGAAATATAAAGTATCTGCTATACACACATGGTCCTGAAAATTGTTGTGTCAGGAAAGGAAGAAAGTACTAATGCATTAGAAGTAAGAAAAAATAATATTTTAAGACAACTCAGAATAACAGATTATAGTGAGAGAATGCACAACATAGTTATTTAATGTGTATTTTTTTGAAAAATGGGAATCATTGGACCAATTTGGTGAGATTCACAACTGTTCCTGGCTCTGGGGTCAGCATTCCCTGTTGTGTCAGGAATTACATTCAGGTTAGCTAAATGCCAGAAATTACCCTAATCCCTGTCCTATCTCTCTGGTCCCTAGAATTATTTCATAGTCACTATCCACAGTTATCATAGCATAAATTGTGGAGTTTGAGGCCAAGGACATGGAAAATTTTTAAAAATTTATTCTTCGTAAAGTTCCATAAAATTGAATATGCATTAAAACAGATAACTTGTGCAAATAGTTTCATCTCTTATCCTATTTTACCCACCAACCTTTGAAATTCTCAAATCCCTGTTTATTATGCAACACACATTTAAGGTATATTTTTCAGTTAGAAAATAGGAATACATAAAAGAGTTTGATCTTGGATACTTATCATATATCTATTGAAATTTAGGCTGGAATATGGACTTACAGTCTTCAAGCCAAAGCAAACGATGAAACACTGACTATTGCAGTAAATTCTCGAGCAGCAAATCCTTCTGTGCCTCCAATCACAGTGAATGCAAAAATCAATAATGACATAACCAAATTCCCCAACCCTGTGGTTGTGTATGCAGAAGTTCTACAAGGGTTTGCACCCATTCTTGGAGCCTCAGTGACAGCCATCATTGAATCAAGCCATGAAACCACACGTTTGGAACTTCTAGATAATGGTTCAGGTAATTTACAGGTTTTTGTGAATGAACCTGTGTGTGTGTGTGTGTGTATGTGTGTGTGTGTGTGTTTGTATCTCAGACAGAGCCCAATCAAGGGGTTGTAATATAAACAAATGCTTAACTTCAAGATGCATAATTTTCTTTACAAAAGCAGTTCACTCTTTCTTTTCTATAACAAGGTGCTGATTCTATAATGAATGATGGGGTCTACTCCAGATATTTTATAAATTATAAAGAAGATGGCCGATATAATTTAAAAGTACGGGTTCATGGAGGAGCAACTGCCAAGAGAAGCTTAAGACATCCCCCAAATACAGCAGCATTTGTACCAGGCTGGGTGGTTAATGGTGAGTACTTCATAACATCTTTAATATTGTGCTGGCTTAATAATTATGAATTTATATTGTTAAAGCTTCATACATTTTGAGAGTTTTTAGAAAATTATTCATAAAGGAATACTAAATAAATTACTTAGGACCTGCTATTGGGGCAGGCTTTAGTGGTGTTTGGAAAAATTCAAAATAATGGTGGTGGAAATGTGTAATTATGGTGGGACTCATTTTGGAATATTGAGTGTTACCAGTTATTGTGAACAACTCTATAAAATAAAATAAAATTTAAGGAATAAATAAATAAAACTTAATATAGTTTATAACTCTAATAGCAGTTTTTTTTTCATCTCCTATAATGAAGGTCATAGTCATAAAGGGATTTGCCACCAAGTTGACATAATCTTTGGCACAATGTATGACATCTTAAAATCAATGAATAAATTAATCCATTATTACATTTGTTTGAAGGATATCATTATATTATCAATAATTTTCAGTTCAGGATGAAGAAATCAGATGAATATAATATGTGATTAAGTATAAACCAAAGCAAAATTTATCCTTCAGTTATATATGCTATAAATACACAGAAATGTAAACATGGTTTGAGTGTTTTAAGTTACAAGACAATACTATGTTGAGTAAAGTTACCATAAAGATTAAGAATACATTCTTTATTAGCTTTCCTATTTCTTGTTCCTTGTCTTTTGGCTTTTTGGGATTTCTGAGGACAATTGTCTTTTGGCTTTTTGGGATTTCTGAGGACAATAATAATAAGTATTATTTCTTAGCGCTTGCAACAGGGAGGAAGAGAAGAGCCTGGCACAAGTGGTTCCAAGGAAAAAATTTATCAAATATAAAAATAAGAGAGAGCACACATGGGAAAAAATTTAAAGGCATATACTGAATAGGTATTCATGCAACGTTCACTCTAAAGCAATTAATTCATTGTTGCACTTCATCTTAAATATAGATCCTAGACAGTATACTGAAGAAAGATTTTTCCACCCATGGACATTTATGACTTTGCCAACAAACTCAATACAATTTTATTTGTGTATAGTTGTGATAAAAGTAAAGTGGTAATAATAAGGAATTCAGTCCATTGAGCTTTGAAAAATACTTGTCCATTTTGTCTATTAAATACCAGGAATTTTTTATTCCAGGAGAAATTCAAGCGAATCCACCAAGACCTGAGACTGATAAGGATATCCAAACAAATGTGGAGAATTTCAGCAGAATGGCAGCTGGAGGTGCATTTGAACTTAAAGGTGTTCCACCTAATTTCAATCCCTCCGCTTTTGATGTCTTCCCACCAAGTCAAATCACAGATCTTGAGGCCGCACGTGAAGGGAATCTGATCACTTTAACATGGACAGCACCAGGAGATGATTTTGATGTTGGAAAAGGTAAGGATAAAGTTTTATGTGGAGTGAAATATTCTCATTTCAAAATCAAGAATAAAAGTGGGTGAAATTAAAAAACTGCAATTAATTGGTAGATTTTATAAACATTGCTTAAGTGATCATTTTTCAGGCTAGGGAGCAAGAGGGAATTTAGTATAATATGCTCTGTTTCTAACTTTTTTATAATTGTCTTTAGTTCAACAGTATATCATAAGAAAAAGTGGAAATATCCTTGATCTAAAAGACAATTTTGATGGTGCCGAGCAAGTAAGCACTAAGAATTTGATACCAAAGGAGGTGAACTCCAAGGAAACATTTACATTTGAACAAGAAAATGTAAGAGAAGATGCAACCCACATATTTCTTGCCATTCAAAGTGTGGATGATAGTGGTCAAAAATCTGAAATATCCAACACTGTGCAAGTAGCGATGTTTATTCCTCAAGCAGATAATGACAATTTTCAAGAGGAAAATTATCCTAGTTCTGGAACTAGTATTTCTACTGTGGTGTTGGTGGTGGTTGGAACTGTGGCAGCTGTTAGTATTATTGTCAGTACTACTATTTGTATCGTTAACAGGAGAAGAAGTTCAAATAGACCTAGGACAGGGTTTTAAAAAACAGTAACAACAATAAAAAAGTGAAGGACATTTATGAATTTTTAATTCACAATTATGAACTTAAACTCATAAAATAATTTTACGAGTACTAAAGGAATACTTTTATTAAATTCAAACATGCAAGGGTATTTGAGAAATTATAAATTAATATTAAAGTCTGAAAATTTTATCAACTGATCATAAAATGTGCTGAATATGATGACAGAAGTTGTGATGTAGAGAAAAATGGAAGCTAAGTCCCCTAAACTCGATAATATTTTAAAATGATAATTCCATTTAAAATAATAACAAATTTTAAACAATGAATAAATATTATCTTTCACACGGATACCTCATTGTGTATAATTTCATACAAAAGTGTTTGGGGGGGCTGGAGTGATAGCACAGCGGATAGGGCATTTGCCTTGCACGCGGCCGACCTGGTTCCATTCCCAGCATCCCATATGGTCCTGTGAGCACAACCATGAGTGATTCCTGAGTGCATGAGCCAGAAGTAACCCCTGTGCAATGCCAAGTGTAACCCAAAAACCAAAAAGAAAAGTGCTTTTTATTCGAATCAAATGTCATCAAAAAGTTAAAATTGTTTACTTGAATAATCAAAAAACAAGAAGCAAGTATTTGAGAAAAAAAATGGGTTTGGTTTTGGTAAACTGAAATATAAATTGATGTTACTATTATCACAAAAAATTTCTCATATACAACTATGTACAACACAAGGTCATGCTTACTACAATGTATTCATGTGGATAGTGCTCACTGAAAAATCAGTTAACAGATGTCAAACAGAGCTTTTGCTTATTTTAGTTCAATAAATCATACAGAAAAGAGTGTATATTGATGTTTGCGTTTTCATTAAAAAGTCCTCCAAGGATGGGGATGTGGCTCTAGTGGAACAGGAATGCTTAAATGAGACCCTCAGTTCCACAGGCAGCACCACATGGATCCTGAACCCACCAGACCTGAGCACTGATCAGCTGATCTGTGGGCCTCATCTTGCCTGGTATGGGCACACAAACGTGTGTGATCATACACACACACACACACACACACACACACACATGCACGCACAGCACCACCACCAGCACCACCACCAGCAGCACCACCACCACCACACCACCACCACCACAACAACTACCTCCATATCTATCTATGGATTTTTCCTTCCAATATTGCACTGAATTACTGAACTCCTTGTTTTCAGATAGAGAAAGCTAAAAATAGTTTAAACAATCCTTATTTAGCACTAAAAGACATAGGCCAAAGTAAGAGCCCTGGTAATAAATAAGATGACTTAAAGTCTTAAAGTATGCTGCTTGGGAAGAAGAGGCTCACAGTTTAGGTCAGGCCAGGCTTGCCAGAGGCCCTAAATATACCAACAAAATGGAACATAGAGTATGGAATCATGATCTGTCATGCTGCCAAAGAATTTTCCTTCACGGAAGTGAATGAGATTCCCAGTTCACAAGCACACGGCCACTTTGTTCCTCCAACCCTAGGTTTTCTTAGCCAAGATAGGAAATAAATCCAAGTGTTCAACAATAAATAAATGGCTAAGGAAAATGTGTTTTACATACCAAAGTAATACTACTCAACAGGGGAGAGAAAAGTGAAATCTTTCCATTTGCAACATCAAGAGTGAAACAGGAGGGAGTCGGGCTGAACAAAACAATTCAGAAGAAAGAGAAGTATCAGGTGATATGATATCCATATATTTTACTGTTGTGTGAATATTCTTTCTGTCCGGGGCACTGAGCTAAGAGATGGAGAGAAATGAGATTTGCTGGAGAGGCTCCTTGCTACCTCTGGCAGAGAAGTATGGAGAAGAGTCCCTCAGCCCCTTTTATTTGCTATCCTACACACACACCTTTAAGGCACTTAGTACAAAGAAATCATTAAGGGGGGGAGTTACAGGAGGGACATCAAGACACCAAGGCTACATTGTTCTTTCATGTCTGCAAGCCCAACTGCAGCCTCCAGAGAGGAATGCAAGGCCAAGCAGTCTGGCACCATTGAGGGACAGCCCCTTGCACCTGAGTGATAGGGGATGTGAGAGAATGTCTGCATGCCAAAGCTGAGCTGGGTTAGGGATTTGTGAGAAAGGGAAGATTGCTCTGAGTAACACTAAGAGCTCAAAGGCAGCCAAAGGAAGAGATGTTAACCCTTTCCAAACCAGTCTGGACAACCATGACTCTCCTATTTTCTTGGGGCCCATGCTCTTGCCCACTTGCGGGTCAGTCTCCACGGGCTCATCCTAAGAGTCTGGTTGGGCACCAACATGTTACATATAGTCTTTATTAAAAAATCAGAAGCAAGGAGATTGAAAGGGCTGGAACACGCGTTGTGCATACCAGAGGCCCAGATTGGATGGATCTCTGGTACCACATGGTCCTGGGAGCACTTCCAGAGAGTGACCCTGAGCACCAAGCCAAGAGAAACTCTCAAAAACTGATGGATGTGGCAGAAAAAAGTAAAATAAAATTATAAAACGAATTAAATATAAAAATCTGGTGAAACTAAATCATTAGAAAACCTTGACTTGTGACAATAGAAGGAAGGTTACCCAAGTGGGAAGGGGAAATAAAACCAATGTTGGAGGAGAAGTTTCAGAGACATTTGTGGAGGGGCACTTTTATTTTGGTGTGTAAGTGTATGAGAACATATATTTAATAAGCACGAAACTTTATTCTTAAAATGTGCAGCATTATAAATTGTTAACTCAGTCGATAATGCAAAAAAGCCTGTATATTTATAAAGGCTAGTATCTAGTAGAAATATTAACATATTACATGACATGAATTAAAATGTTTCCAAAGCAATCTGGTTTTTTTTGTTACTGTATCTTTCATGATATTCTTTAAGCCAATATACAACTGAGACATTTGTCTATTCAGAACATTGACACCTTATTCATATGCAGAGTCCCAGGTGCACAGTTTTTACCCCCCTGAATGAGTCGTGCTATGAAATAAAACCAAAATAATAAAAGGGTATAGAACTCATCTATATGACACTTTTTTTAGAATCAACTATGCAGGCTCACAGCAGTGAATAAACAGTTATCATAGTCAGATTCCAAACTTAGAATATTGCTAGTCACAATTCTCCTCACCATTAAATGCTAGTCAAAGTCTCTTTACCAATAAATGGGGTCACTACATTTCTACAAGTCACCCACCAATCCTACTACCTTATCACCTCCCAATATCAGAAAAGGACCCAGAAATGAAAGAATTAGCTTTAGGTGAAATACAGAGTTCTAAAAGGATATAGTCCTACCCAAGCAATGATTATATGTCAAAAAGTCACATCATTCAGAACGTGTCATCATTGCTGAACAACTGAATGCGCAGAATCCTTCATGCTTCTGAGATTCAAGAAATCTCAGGTAGGAAAAAGAAAATGAGGGAAACGAATTTGCCAGTGGCACTATCTTTGTGCATTAAAGATATTACATAACCCTTCTCTCTAAATAATGTGCACTCTCATAAATTAATGGGTGCACAACAGATCAGACAGGAAAACATTCGGGAAGAAGAGTTGACTGGTAGAAAACAGCAAAGATGCCAAACAATATGCATCTGTTCTTCAGCCTCCTGTTACCTCACCTCAGCAGTTATGACTGCCTTTTTACTTCTGCCCTTCCATCTGTCAAGAACATCTCTTCTGATCAGTTCTAACCTCAAATGAGTTTTTCAGAGATGTAATTCTAGTTCCTCCAAGCTGACCTGGCAAAGTCAATTTGAATATCAAAGATACCTGTATGGTAAAATTGTGGCATAAAAAGGAATTTCTTTCTATGAAAGTGTGTAGATTTTGCCCCATACTAATAACAGGTAAATAATAAAAATTACAATTAAGTTACTTATATTGAATATATTAGAATATGTATTCATATAAGTTATATATAACAGTTATAAAAGAAATTATAATAAATAATTCTAGCTTTTTTTTTCCTCTGGGGGAGGGATGGTTGTGGACCATACCCAGCAGGTCTCAGGGCTAACATCTGACTCTATGCTCAAGGATCACTCCTGACGGTGCTATCACTCCTGACGGTGCTTGGGGGATAATATGTGGTTCTGGGGATTAAACCCAGGTTGGCCACATGCAAAAGAAGCAACTTATTCCTGTCCTATCTCTCCATTCTCATAATAAATAGTTCTTTATTTGTTATAAAGTCTGCAAGAATGAAACAAAAAAAAAGGCAAAAATTTTTTTCCATCAGAGAGATTGTGTATGTGGGTATTCCCTATTGAGGCTTCTGGGCTCTTTTCTTCATCCATCCTTGTGTGGGATCTGTGCTGTTTCTTCATGTTGCTGTGGTAGTATGGAGGTGGATCCCTCCAGTTCACTCTCAGTGTCCCCCTCTCACTGCTAGGTAGAATTCTGGACGAGCTCTGTCAATGGTGGTCTCCTTTATCCCCTTCAAGAACACTAACTTCCTCTTTGTTTCTCCTGTGTGACTTATGTGGGGCCTCTAGTGCAGCTTCAGGAGATGAGTTCCTTTACATTAGGCTTGTTTCGATTCTTGTGTTTGCTGACATTTTGGTGAGTTTAGGGAGTATTTTGGTTGGAGTAAGCTAGTGGAATATTGGCCTAATGTGTTTGGGATAGCCAGACGTCCTTGTAATAATTAGATAATGGAGGTTGAAATATGAGTCCCTGGAGGCCATGGCCCCCCTTACCCCTCCCCTGCCACCACTGTACTTGTGTGGGAAGATCCCATGTTGGGGCAGTTCCTGGGTTAGAGTTCTACTTCCAGCACACTTCTTAGATCGCAGGAGTCCCCTCTGCCCTAAGGGCTCATGTTGACACCTTATATTATTTTTAATAAATAATGCAGGAGTACTGTTATTTGTTCAGACATTGAGTAAGCTGATTGAATTGGCCATGAACTCCACATTACATTCCTTTTTAAATTGTATCACTGTGAGATAGAGTTACAAAGCTTTTATATTTGAGATTCAGCTATACAATGATGAAACACCCATCCCTCCACCAGTACACAACTTCCACCACTCACATCCCAGTCCAAACCCTGCCTTCATGGCAGACAATTTCCCCAATACTCTCTCTCCAATTCTGGGTATCATGTCTCGCTCAAAGTTTTCCACCACCATTCAAGCCTATCTGCCAGGGACAGACGCTAGATAGTCTATTTTTCATTGCTCATTTTGAATATTATGAGAGCTTGCACAGCTGTGAGTATAAATGTAAATTTCTAGATGGTTAATGGTTGGGTTCCAGAGAAATCTCTGTATGGCACTAATCCATTGTTGGATTCACATAGGAGTCTCTGGGCCAGGGTGTTGGTGCACTAAGATGGCACCCGTAAGTGAACTGTGAGAGTGACAGCCAATCTACTGGGTGGATGGGGACCCAGGGAGAGGCAGCCCGGGTCTTTGCCACCATGTGGCCTGGAGATTTAGTCCTGAAACTAGCATATGGGGCAGGCGGGGGTGGAAGGGTGGGGGGGAGGGGTTCTTGTTTGTGGAAGTTCTTGTTCACCCGGATTCCAGGGAGGCAGGGAGAGTGCACCTGTTCCATCTGGGGTTCCCCAGGGAAATTGGCCCAGTATGGGGTCCGGAGAGACCCCCAGCACTGTGGTGTCATCTGGGACTTGCTGCTGTGTCTCTGGGCCCGGACTGTTGGTGCGCTAAGATGGTGCAAACTGTGGGCTTGACAGCTAGTCTGCTGGGCAGATGGGAAACCAGGGAGGGACAGCCCAGATCGTCTGCCACCATGCGGCCTGGAGATTCAGTCCTGGAACCCGTATACCTGGGCTTAGTTGTGGAAGCTCTTGGTCACCAGAATTCCATCTGGAGTAGGTGAGGAGATTGTACCTGCTCCATCTGGGGTGCCTCAGTGAAATTGGCTCACTAAAGGGCCTGGAGAGATCACTGGCACTGCGGTGTCTTCAGAACTGGCTGGTGTGTCTCTGGGTCAGGGCTGTGTGTGTGCTAAAATCCACATTATAAAATTTTCAGCAGATTATATCTTGGTGAAGTCCACCCTGAGACGGTGGAGTCAGGCTGGCGGTGTGGCGGTGATTTTGGATTGTGGAAGCAAGTGACTGTCGGCGGCTCTACTTTACCAATTTACCCCAGTCTGTTCAGCCATGCACAGATCTGAGCTTTTCTGCAGTTTTTTTTTTTTTATCTCTTTCGAGATTTATTCAGGGGTCTCTGAAGCAAGGCAGGTAGTAGAGCTTCCAGGGTGCACTGGAGTTGGTTCTTGCGGGTGACTGCCAATGCTTCTATGTGTTTGGGGAAGTGGGGGAAGGTCGCCTACTCCAACTTTGAGAAAGCCTGAAGATTTCAGTCACAAAACCCGCATACCAGAATTTTCAGCAGATTATATCTTGGTGAGTTCCATTCTGAGACGGTGCAATCAGGCGAGGGAATGGCGGCGATTTTGAATTGTGGAAGCAAACGGCTGCTGGGGGCTCTGCTTGGGCAGGCCACCAGGCCAACTGGCACCCCCCCTCCAATTAACCCCAATCTGTTCAGTCATGTGCATGTCAGAGATTAACTTTGGCTTTTGATCTCTTTCGAGACTTATCTATGGGTTTCTGAAACAAGGCCAATAAATGAGCTTGTATAGCTGAGCTGGAGGTGGATTGTGGGTGTTGTCCCACATACCTGACTTTTGACTGTTTAATTTCTTGGTAAACTTGGTTCCAGATTGTTGTGATTCGGCCATCGGCACAGAGGTAATTTTGGCGTATCAGGAAGCCTGAAGGCACCATCAGGCTGCTGATGCACTTGGCCCAGAAATACAGGTTGACCTGCTAGTGGCACCTTAGCAAGGAAGGGGTATTCTACTTCATGGTGGCTACTTGCTTGACATACCACCCCAGAGCCAAAATTAATTAATTAGCTAATTAATTAATGACCTGGTTTATTACTCACATTGGAAGATCTGAACATGAAACAGAAGCTCAGAGGAGGTAATTTAAAACAACACAGCATTATTAATAACTTTGGTAACAGCAACTGCAGTAAAGAAAGGAGTCTGAGAAATTAGAAAAAGTAGGTACACACATTCTTTGAATAATCTTTGCTTATTTGATTTAAGAATAGGAGAAACAATAGTCACTGAAAATAGCAATATTTGGTTATGAAACTTATGATTTTTTAAACAAGAAACTTTAAATTTCACTGTATTATAGCACCGATTTGTAGGATGACATTGCTGTGTCCTTTCCCCCTTGACACAAGGAGCTTAGCCTTATCCCAGTCACACCCATCAAGGTGCTCCTGAGTCACTCCTATTCCTTTGTCTATTTGTAACCACTTCTTTATGCTCTCTTGCACAAAACAGTTAATCAGCTTTCCCCCTAATCTGACTCTGTTAATTTGTAAAGTCAGACCTTTCTAGGACACTGAACTTACATTTTAAGTTAATATTGCCTTTCTCCTCTCCTTGAGTCATTTGAATAGTTTACTTTAAACCAATGTCCCTTTTGTATAGACACAAGAAGACAATATTATTCTTTTGTAACTTGGGATTTAATTGGCTTCGAATAATATTCATTCCCGGGCATCTGCTTTCTCCACTTAAGCCTCAATTGCCTCAGTTCCTAGCACCCCAAAAGCAGGGACTCTTTGAAGGACGGGACGGATCCAGGGCAATTGGTGAGTTATGTGCTACTGTGGCATTGAGATGGGCATGGCCAAAGTGCCTAATTCTTAACTATAAGTTAAGAGCTTGATCATGGACAAATGCTGTCATGATCCAAAAATAATGATGAGACTAGGACCCTGCTAGGGATAGGAAAGACTAATCTAGCCTGAGCACTATAGTCTGAGATCGAGACCAGGAAAGCAAATCTATAAGCTTAATGCATCTCTTATTGTGTCCATACAAAATGATTAATATTATGAATGCTTATATGTTTGCTGGAAGAAGAGAGGAGAAACACAGTCATGGAACTCCGCCCTTGGGTGGATGGTCCTGCTGAAGGAGAATCTGTCCTAGAAACAGCATCCCCTGAGGGAAAGAACTTTACCCCTATTGATGGTGACCACACCTATGTGTAAGCCCCAACCCCCTCATGCTGGGGGGATAAAGAGTGGGTTGGGACCGAGATTCAGAGAGAGAGATCCAGAACCAGGAGAGAAGCAGAGAGAGAGACAGGAGAGAATGGAATAAATGACAATTGATCGATCAACTGGCTTGGCCCTCGTTTTCCTCCTCCATCTGCCCCAATATAAAACTCACCCATGTGGAGGAGACAATCAGTGCGCACAGGATCCTGGGACACTTCAGGCAATAAGTAGCAAATTGGAAAAGATAGTTCGATGTTTGGTCCCAAGTGACATGATATTGTTGTAGGTCAGTTGTTTGGGGCCACAAGAGTGACCACACTGATACTTGAGGGCCTCCAGGGTGACTTGCTGGTACTTTCTGATCCTTTCTATTCTTTTTTCATTCTTTTTTTTTAAACCTTCCCTTCCACTCTCTTCCTTTCCTTAAGAATCAGAAGATAGTCTTTTGTATAAATTGAATGACAGCTAGTCTTAGATTTCTCCTCTGTAAAAATGGGATAGTAATATCTGCCTCTAAGTGTTGTATGAATTCCTTCACATAACTGCAGTTGCTCAAGCATACTACTACACATATTATTTAATTTATGGTTGCACTCAGAAGAAGTCCTCCTCTGCCCGGCTGCAGAGATAACTCACTGGACTTAGCATATATTTTGCATAAAGGACCAGATTTGATCCCTGGCACCTTATGGGTCACCAAAAATCATGTTTTTGATTAAGGACCGACTTTTTTCCACAACTCCGTAGTTAAGGGTTGTGGAAAATTGTATAACAATAGTTTAATCACTTAGATGAGCTGCAGAAAGCTTACAGGCAACAACAATGGCAAAAGACCTCAAAATAGCTCTAGGGTGAATCAGAGACCTCAAGAGGAACAACATAAGAATCATTGGAATACCAGAAGGACAAGAAGGTAACCCCAATGAAAAAGCCACAGTTAAAGACATCATTGCTAAGAAGTTCCCAGAGCTGGAGAATGCAGGCATCCAGATCCAAGGAGCACAAAGTGTGCCAGCTAAAAGAGACCCTAATAAAAGAGTCTCTGAGACATATCATAGTCAGAATGATGGATGCCACGGATAGAGACACAATACTGCAAGCAGCAAGGTTGAAGAAGGAAATTGCATACAAAGGAGCACCCCTTAGATTTACAGCAGACCTATCAGTGGAAACCCTCAAAGTCTGAAGACAATGGTGGGATATAGTGAAAAAAACTCAACCAAATGAACACTTCACCGAGAATACTTTATCCAGCTAAACTCTCACTCAAACTCGAAGGAACAATGCACTATTTCATGGATAAACAACACCTCAGGGACTTTATAGACTCAAAAACCAAACTAAAAAGAAGGACTAAAGTGGCTATTGTAAGATAAGAAAAACCCCTACAAGCACAACAAACCCTTACAGAACAATGGCACAAAACCTCATGACAATAATCTCTCTAAATGTCAATGGTCTAAATGCATGAATTAAGAGACACAGAGTGTCAAAATGGATTTGGAAACTAAACCCCACATTCTGTTGTCTACAAGAAACACATCTTAGCAGTCAAAGCAAACACAGACTCAAAGTCAAAGGATGGAAAAAAATCCTGCAAGCAAACAACTCCCTCAAAAAGCCAGGGTGGCCATACTAGTGTCCGGCAACATAGATTTCAGGTTGAAAATGATTAGAAGGGACAACGAAGGGCATTTTTTACTAATTAAGGGATATGATCAGCAGGAAGAAGTAACACCCCTTAATGTATATGCACCTAATGAGGGCCAAGTTAATATTTAAAATAACTGCTAACAGATTTTTACTAGGGCATTGCTAGCAACAAAATAGTAGGTGAAGACTTCAACATTGCCTTATCACTTCTAGATAGATCAACAAAATTAAAACTCAACAAAGAAACTCTGGCTTTGTAGGAACAGATAGAAGAGAGAAACCTAAGCTTTGCTTCCCAAAAAGAAAGAATACATAATTTTTCAGTGTACACAGAACATTTTCCAAATTAGTCCACATGCTGGGTCACAAAACATACCTCAATAGAATCAGGAAGACAGAAATTATATGAACTATCTTTTCAGACCATGATGAATTGAAGATAGAAATTAATCATGCACAGACACAGAGAACCAAATCAAACACTTGGAAATTAAATAACTCAATGTTGAACAATGAGTGGGTTAAGAAGGAAATCATAGAAGAAATCAAAAGATACATAAAAACAAATGAGAATGAAGACATGAGTTATAAGAACCTATGGGATGCAGCTAAAGCAGGGGGAAATTTATAGCTCTGCAAACATTCCTCAGGAAGGAAGAAAGGGCCTACATAGATAACTTGACATCACAGTTCAAGATCTTAGAGACAGACCAACAAAAAGAGCCCAAACCAGGCTGAAGGAAAGAAATAACAAAACTTAGAGTCGAAATTAATGACATGAATACCCAAAAGACAATCCAAAAGATTAATGAAACCAAAAGCTAGTTCTTTGATAAAATAAACACCACTACAAAGACTCACAAAGAAAGAGAGACAGAGAACTCTAATAAACTGAATCAGAAAAGAAAAGGGGGACATCACAACAGAAACCAAAGAAATTCAAAACATAACCAGAGACTACTTTGAAAGTCTGTATGCCTTGAAAAAAGAGAACCTTGAAGAAATGGACAAATTCCTTGATTCCTATAATCTCCCAAGGCTTAATCAAGAAGATCTGGAATACCTGGATAGGTTCTTTAATATCAAGGAAATTAAAATTGTAATTAAAAGTCTTTCCCAAAATAAAACCCTAGGTTCAGAAGGATTCACTAGAGAACTTTTTCAAACATTAAAGAGGACATATTGCCAGTTCTTCTCAAGTTTTTCAAGGAAATTGAAGAAACAGAAACTCTCCCAAACAGTTTCTACGAGCATCATATCTCCCTAATACCAAAAGCAAACAAAGACACCACAAAAAAAAGAAAGAAAACTATAGGCCAATATCCCTGATTAACACAGATGCAAAAATTCTTAACAAAATATTAGCAAATAGAATTCAACAACTCATCAAAAAGATCATACACCACGACCAAGTGGGATTCATCCTGGGGATCAAGGGTAGTTTAACATTCAGAAATCAATCAAGATAATCCATCATATCACCAAAAGAAAAGACAAAAACCATTTAATCATATGAATAGATGCAGAGGAAGCATTTGACAAGATCCAGTACCCATTTAGGATGAAAACTCTTGCCAAAATGGGTATCAAAGGAAGTTTCCTCAACATAGTCAAAGCCATCTACCACAAGCCTATGGCAAGCATCATCTTCAATGGGGAAAAACTAAGAGCATTTTCTCTAACATCAGGGATGAGACAAGGATACCCACTCTCACCACTTCTGTTCAACATAGTACTGAAAGTACTTGCAATAGCTATTAGGCAAGAAAAAGATATTAAGGACATTCAGGTAGGATAGGAAGAAAACAAGCTCTCACTCTTTGCAGATTATGTGATATTTTATTTAGAGAACCGTAAAGCATTTACCAATAAACTCCTATAAACAATAGACTTGTATTATAAAGCTGCAGGCTATAAAATCAATACCCAAAAGTCCCTAGCTTTCCTATACACAAATAATGAGAGAAAAGAAAGTGATATGAAAAGAGCAATCTCGTTCACAATCATCTTCAGAAAATCAAGTACCTTGGATCAACTTAACTAAGGAGGAAAAGGACCTGTACAAAGAAAACTACAAAATGCTACTTTTTATGAAATAAAGAGGACATAAGGAAATGGAAAGATATCACCTGCTCATGGATTGTGTGAATTAACATTGTTAAAATGGCAATACTCCCCAAAGCATTTTACAGATTCAATGTAATCCCTATAAGGTTTCCATAACATTCTTCAAAGAAGTGGATCAAACACGCCTGAAATTCATATGGAACAACAAATCCCCACGAATAGCTAAAGAAATTCTGGGAAAAAGAAGATGGGAGGCATCACCTTCCCCAATATCAAACTTTACTACAAAGTGGTAATAACTAAAACAGAATGGTACTGGAACAACAGCAGAGCCACAGACCAATGGAAAATGGTTGAATATCTTTATACACACCCTCAAATATATGATCACCTAGTCTAGTCTTTGATAAGGGAGCAAGAAACATGAACTGGAGCAAGCTTCTTTAACAAATGGTGCTGGCAAAACTGGACAGCTACATGAAAAACAATGGGCACAGATCTCTACCTAACACCATGTACGAAAATCAGATTAAAATGTATTAGACCTCAACATCAGACCAGAATTCATAAAATACATTGAAGACAAGGTTGGCAAAACCCTCCATGACATTGAAGCTAAAGGTATCTTCAAAGATGACATGCCACTGGCCAAGCAAGTGAAAACAGAGATTAACAAATGGGACTATATTAAAGTAAGAATCTTCTGCACCTCAAAAGAAACAGTGACCAAAATACAAAGTCAACAGAATGGGAAAGGATATTTACCCAATTCTCATCAGATAAGGGGTTGATATCAAGGATATACAAGGTATTCGTTGAACTCTACAAAAAAGAAGACATCCAACCCCTTCTGAAAATGGGGCAATGAAATGAATAGAAACTTTCTGAAAGAAGATATCTGAATGGCCAAAAGGCATATGAAAATATGCTCTTCACCACTAATCATCAGGGAGATGTATATCAAAACAACAATGAGATATCATGTCATATCAGAGAGACTGGCCCACATCCAAAAAACAAAAGCAACTGGTGTTGGCATGGATGTGGGGAGAAAGGGATTCTCCTTCACTATTGGTGGGAATGCTGATCGACTCAGCCCTTTTTGAAAACAATATGGAGGCTTCTCAAAAAATTAGAAATTGAACTGCCATTTGACCCCGCTATACCACTTTTGGGAATATATCCTGGAGAGGCAAAAGAGTATAGTTTAAATGACACCTGCACTTGTATGTTCATTGCCACACTGTTTACAAATAGCCAAAATCTGAAAAAAAAATAAACCGTGTGCCAAAGACCAGATGACTGGGTAAAGAAACTCTAGTACACCCACATTATGGAATACTAAGCAGCTGTTAGAAAAGATGAAGTCATGAAATTTGCATATATGTGGATCAATGTGGAAAGTATCAAGTTAAGTGAAATGAGCCAGAAAGAGAGGGAAAGACATAGAAAGACTGCACTCATCTGTGCAATATAAAGTAGCAGAATGGGAGAATAACACCCAAGAATAGTAGAGATAAGGACCGGGTGGTTTACTCCATGGCTTGGAAGCCGGCCTCAAATGCTGGGGGAAAAGGCAGCTCAGATAGAGAAGGGAACACCAAGTAAAGGGTATTTGGAGGACAAGCTCAGGTTGGGAGATGCGAACCAAGTGTAGACTATAGATAAAACACAATGGACACTAAATTCCTCTAGTACAAACTACAACACCCAAAAGGAAAGAAAGAACAAAAGGGAATGCACTGCCACAGAGGTGGGGGGGGGAGAGGGGGAGGTCATGGGAGGGAAACTGGGATCATTGGTGGTGGAGAATGGGCACTGGTAGTGGGATAGGCACTCGTTCATTGTATGACTGAAACACAAGCACAAAAGTTTGTAAATCTGTAACTGTACCCCACGGTGATTCACTAAAAAAATTTTTTTAAAGTAAATAAATATTTTAATGTAACAGTACAGAAAAATTTAAATGTATTTTAGTTTAACTAACATAAGTAAACTCTCACAAAACTTAATAGTTGCTCTTGTGTGTTTTAGTTTTCAAAAAAGAGTTTATCATGTCCCTGTTATAGACCCAATTTTAAAAATTATACGGCTGATATATCATATACAAGAAAAATTTCCTATGTATTTTAATGCCCTATGTACTTTCTTTATTCAGTATTTCCTAGATCAATTTGGGAATATCCCAGACGGGGAAACCATAAGTAATGAACAATGTTTACTTCCTGTTTTGCTTGTTAGTTTTTAGTGTAATGGTGAATACAGCATGAAGTTTGAGTTCACCAACATAACATAATCTTGTTTCTAAGGAGTTTTATTGTTGTTTGGTTTTACTACTGAATAGTACTGAATCTACACAGAAACTCATGCATAAAATATGCATACCTGGTAGTGAATCAGTGTTCTTTAAGATCATGCAATGACACATGTAACTAAGAATAACAAACAGAAGATTTAAATAAATACCAGGATACATTCATTCATCCAGTTTTCTCAGATTTTTGTTTATTTGTATGCGTATTTTTTTAGAGGAGATGGGGGTCATACCCAGTGATATCAGGGCTTACTCCTGACTTTGCATGAAGAAATCATTCCCAACAGCACCAGGGGAACCAGATAGGATTGGCCACATATAAGATAATTACTCTACCCGGTCCAATCTCAATTTCCTCATCTTAAGTGGAAAATGTTTTTCAGTCTAATTTTTCTATATGTTACAAAGCAACTCAAATGCTCAACAATAGTGACAAAAGCAATGACAACACAAAATCCATGATACAAAATTTAAAATACATACACAATACTAATTTTACCTTTCAAAATAAAATTACCTTTAAATGTTAATACCTCTAAAGCATGGTGGTTTATATATGTTCATATAATGTCTTATGAACCATAACAGATGCTAAGCTTCTAGAAATCAACTGGGAGTTGAAAAGGACCTTATTACTGTTTATTCTTTGACATATGTATTTATGTCCAGGTACTTTTTGTAAGAAAATAAATTCAAATTTGCACTGAGAATATTCATAACTGGTCATTTGGAAAGCATGCAAACCAGAAACAATCTCAATGTCTAACAATCACTGTAAATTAGAACACATTTATATGTTGAAATTCTATTTGGTTAAAATAGGATTGATAAAAAATTGATGAAAAAAATGACCAAAAAATTGCTTTAGATATGCTCCATTCTGGGAGACACCCACATTCAAGCTTGGAGTGCATATGCCTTTGAGGTGTAATATCTCCTTCTTTACTTTATGGAACTCTCACTTCTCTCATACTTCCTAAATAAAACTTTGGGTGTGGATGGGGGGGCATACCCAGCAGTGTTCAGGGGTTACTCCTGGCTCTACACTCAGGAATCACTCCTGGTGGTGCTCTGGGAACCATATGGGATGCTGAGGATGGAACCCTGCTTGGCCACATGCAAGGCAAACATCATACCCACTGTACTATCATTTCTGCCCCAATAAAAGTATTTTTAAGGTAAAATAATTAAAGGAATATATCTACTTACGGAACACTGGAGCAGTTACTTACTTCTGTTTTATAGTTTAGTTATCTATAATGGAACAGCAATATTCTTGTACTATAGGATGAGTGTGAAGATTACTGTTGTGAAATCACACAGAGTGGTTAGATAATGGCCGGTGGAAATGAGTCAGTAAGCCATTACTACATTTTATTACCCTCCACATCATCTTCAAAACTCATTACAGAAGTTTTCTGATAGAATCCTTAGGTGTATAGTTTTAAATGTCTATGAAATTAAATACACAAGAGACCTAAGTAATGTAAATATATATTAATAGGTAATTAAAGGTTTCTTTTCATGAGATGTATAGCATGGTATTTTTAGTTATAATCCACTTCTTATGCAAAGATTTCTGAAATTATATTATGTTCCATTTTGTTTTGCTCTGGTGCAGTGATGGGGGACATACATGGATGTGCTCAGGGTTTTTGTTTTGTTTTGGTTTTGGTTCTTGGGCCACAGATAGTGGTGCTCAGGGGTTACTCCTGGCTCTGCACTCAAGAATTGCTCCTCCTAGTGCTCAGGGGATCATATGCGATGCCAGGGACGGAACCCAGTTCAGCTGTGTGTAAAGCAATTGTCTTACTGGCTATACATTGTTCTAGCTCCTGTGCTCTTATTTACTCCTAGTTCTGTGCTCAGTGGTCACTCTTGGTGGCTTTAGGAGACAGAATCCAGTACCCACATTCTAAAACATGCAAATATTGAGGACAATCTTACAAGCATTTACTTGAAAGGCCTTCTGTTTAGAACTTAAAACCAGTGTGAATTTTGTCAGCCTCAGAAAAAACAGAGAATGTCATTCCTGGCTAATGTCTCCCATGCTTCTCAATCTTCAGTGTATATATACAAATCACCTGGAGGCTAGGTTAATATGCAAATTGATTCAGTAGATTCGAGGGCTCATGATTCTTCAGTTTCATTTCACAGAATTCACTTGGAGTAACAGGTCACTTCAAGAGACTTGTCCTCATCTCCCTTCTTCTCATATCTTTTCTCTCTAACCCTACCCTTCCTTCTACTGTTGAATCACCCAGGGCAAGCACCTCTTTCAGGAAGAACATCATCTTGTCCTGCCTAGAGTTGATTCACTCAGGGTGGGAACCTGACTCAGAATGAGAGTAACAGAGTTCATCTACAGTACTTTTTGAGCCAGAACTAGGGAAGATAATATCTCTATGAAGACAAAGTTGTGTGTAATGGAGCTCAGGAATATTTTCTAACCAACTATTACCTTCTGAAAGAAGAAATTTTTAATGGGATCATGAGTTTAAAATAAAGGGGGAGATGACTCTATGTTCATATCCCTAGCTTCCCTGAAAGTTCAGAGCCTGAACTCTAAGGCTGATCTTGCCATGGCAGTGCTATGTGAGATTTTTTTTCCAGACACAAATATATATGTGTTAACTATTTTCACTTGCTTTTCTGTCACATGCCACCAAAGAATACTAGCCCTCCCAACCCCAAATACTCAAAATTGTTTTAGAAATTTATTTAATTGAACATGAACAAGAACATAGTTCATTTTTCATGAACATAAAACTGTTTGGCCAGGGCTTCTATGATCACTTCAGTCTCAACAGAATCAAAGGCCTTTTTTAAATCTATGAATGTTAGACAAAGCAACATCTTGAACTTTTGCAAAACTTCAATGAGCTTGGTCACCGTGTGGATATGGTCAATCATGCTGAATCCTTTTTGGAACCCAGCTTGCTTGCATGGTTGTCCTTCATCTAGTATTCTGCCTATTCTATAAAGGATGACTTGAGTGAACAACTTGCAGACAACACACAGCAGGCAGATTGGGCGATCGTTGCCGATGTCGTGGATGTCTCCCTTCTTGTACAACAGAACAGTCTTGCTGGTTTTCCACTGGGACAGAACCTTGCATACAGACAGGTAGCATGTGAAGAGGAGAGCCAGTGCATTGACAAGTGCTGGCGGCAGATTATTCAGGTGTTCAGGTCTGATCTTGTCTGGGCTGGACCGGGTGCTGTACGTGTCTTTACTGACAAAATAGTTTGTTGGATTTTGGAAAGGATGACGTTGGGAATGACATATCCATCCTGCGGAATTTGGTATGTGGGCAGGTGGACGTGGCTGTCAAAGAGATCCGAGTAAAAGTCGTGAATAATCCTCTCCATTGCCCTTCTGGAAGATGTGATAGATCCATCAGGACGTCGGAAGGCAGTTATCTTGCTCTTATAGTTGGCGAAGGACAGGCGAGTATTGCGAATACTTTTCCTGGCTTCTGCCGCATCGGCCAACACTGCTGCTCTTCTCTCTTTGAGCTCTTCCTTTATGGTTTTGCTGCACAGCTTTGCAAGCTCAAACATTAGCTTGTGGTTGCCTGAAGCTCATACCAAACCATATTGGGGAATGAGCTTGAGTGTTTCTGAAGATAGGCGTCTGTTTGTGGCTTTCCCACTCCTGGCATTGTTCACACAGTCATGGAGGTGCTGATCATATTTCTTGTCGATGTTGTCAATGACGGCACCTTCACACGTGGCCACAATAGTGCCAAAGAGTTTCTAGTTTGTAGTCATTCTGGGAGTTCTCTTCTTAAACTTAAACATTGCAGACCTTTCTCCCCATTCTGTGAAGTAGAATTTTGCACAAAGGAGACAGTCGTACGAACCTGTTTGGAATTTTGGGACAACAGCGACATTGGTCAGGCAAAACCTTCAATTGTATATGATGTGGTCAATTTCATTGTGGAACTGTCCACTGGGAGACTTCCATGTCCATTGTTTAGATTCGGCCTTCTGGAACTGTGAATTACCATGGATGACCTTGGTCGACATGATGAACTCAGACAATCTCTCACCCTGTTTATTCCATTCTAGGCCATGGGTCCCAATGTGGAGTTCTTCGGGCGACCTTCTCTGTCCTATCTTGGCATTAAAATCACGAACAATGATCTTGTAGGTGTGGTCTTCTTTATAGAACTTCTCCAGCTCCATGTAGAACTTCTCAATTTCTTCTTCATTATAGTTGATGCTGGTGCGTAGACGACGAAGATAGAATCTACCAGCAGTGAGCCACATCTATTTAAGCGTAATTGTCCGATTCAGGTTGTTAGGCATTTGAATGAATCAATACTTATAGTCAAGTTCATGTTGACAAGGACACCGATGCCACTCACGCTTCTGTTGTCACATGTTCCAAGGAACAGTTCTTCTCCAGTGTCAAAAATGGCATGATGTGATTGATGCCTTCTCATTTCAGTCAGACCAATGATGTCGTACTTGATCTTCTGTGCTTGCACCATCAGGTCCTCGATAGATGCTTTTGATGCCAACATACGTACATTAAAAGTACAGTCATTTTAGTCTTCATTTTGGCAGTCTAGTTCATCCCTGAGATTATATCAGCTTCTCCCTGCTCATCCTTCTTAATGCTGCCATATTTCATTATGTTCATGAAAAACAAACTGACATGCCATTTCCTCTCAATGGAACGAATATCTCCGATTGCAGCAGCTTTGTGTACCTAGGTCAAGAACTCAACATGAGGAATGACTTGGCTCCAGAACTGTGTGGGAGAAAGAGAGCAGCGTGGAACGCCTTCAAGAGGGTCGAAGAAGTGGTTAAGAGGACAAAGAACCTCCAGCTCTGGGCACATCTTTTCGACTCCACCATTCTTCCTGCACTAACATATGCCTCAGAGACCTGGGCCCTACGAAAACAGGATGAGAACGCTATTCAGGTATCCCAAAGAGGAATCCAAAGAGCTGTACTTGGAGTATCACGTTTCATTCAAGTGAGAGAAGGAATCCAGAGTTCTGATGTCCGTCAATGGTCAAGAATCAGATGTCTCGTTTGCCAAGGCATCAAAAATCAGATGGGCCGGGCATGTAAGCAATTTAGAGACGACCACTGGACCAGAGCTGTCACTGGTTGGATTCCATGGGACATCAAAAGACTGCGTGGCCACCCACCCATGAGATGGTCAGACATCTTCGTCAAAACCCCGAATGAACAGTTTGAGGCTCTTCGTGTCCTGGAGCAAGCAGATACCATTGGGCTACACAGGCATGCCACAGGGACAAATGGAGATGTTACTGGCACCCACTCGAGCAAATCGAAGATCAACAGGATGACAAGTGATACAAGTGATTTATTTACTTAAAATCTGGATTTAAGGAATATCAAAATTATGTCCAGTTGATTAATCCAGTCACTGCTAATTTTGTACAATAAATATATTTTCAACTATATGTTGTTCTAAATATCGCACCATCTACCATTTGAAACAGTCGCCTTTATTGACTTGGGTTGGTTTAATTTTTGAGTACTACAAATTTGTACTCTGCTGGAGCCTGGGGCCACCTAGCATCTATTTTACAATAGGCTACAGTTTAAATAGGAAGACAAGTAATCATTAAGCATAATGTGAAAAGGTAAAGAGAAATAGATAGGGGAAAAGTAAATTCCAGTAAGGAAGAGTCAAGTGCCAAATGGAGGGGTTGAGATCAAGAGGCTAAGCAGTACAGAAGCAATTAAGAAATAGGGAGGGTGGGAGTGAAACCAACGCCTGGCTCAGAGAAGCCGCCTGGGGTGAGGTTTTTTTCTGACCAGTGTTGCTCCCACCAATCAACAAGTATGGGGAATATCTTTGCCAACCTCTTCAAAGGCCTTTTTGGCAAGAAAGAAATTCTCATGGTGGGCCTGGATGCTGCAGGGAAGACTACCATCCTGTATAAGCTGAAGCTGGGTGAAATTGTGACCACCATTCCTACTATAGGCTTCAGTGTGGAAAATGTGGAATACAAGAACATCAGCTTCACAGTGTGGGATGTGGGTGGCCAGGACAAGGTCCGGCCTCTGTGGCGCCACTACTTCCAGAACACACAAGGTCTGATCTTTGTGGTTGACAGTAATGACAGACAGCGTGTGCATGAGGCCCATGAAGAGCTCATGAGAATGTTGGCTGAAGATGAGCTCAGGGATGCAGTCCTGCTTGTGTTTGCTAACAAGCGGGACCTCCCCAATGCCATAAATGCGGCTGAGATCACGGACAAGCTGGGCCTGCATCCCCTTGGCCACAGGAACCGGTACATTCAGGCCACCTGTGCCACCAGTGGGGATGGGCTCTATGAGGGACTGGACCGGCTGTCCAATCAGCTCCGGAACCAGAAGTGAGCCAGTACTCCTCTCTTTCCCTTCAACCCCCTCCACCCTTGCTTTTCTCTCATGTGGCAAACGTGCGCCCTGTGGTGTGAGTGCCAGGAGCTGTCTTTATGGTTGGTCAAAGTGTGCTTCACCATGCTGTAAATGTGCAGACGCAGCCTGCAATCAGGTTTTTATTTCGTGTAACTAGTTTTTGTTTCCAATGAGGCAGTTTCTGGTACTCCTATGCAATATTACTCAGTTTTTTTTTTAATTGTAAAAAGAGAATCAATACACTGTTAGTACTGAGAAGGGATTTTAGGCACATGCAGCCTTCAGGAGTTGCTGTGTCAGACAGGCTTGGCGCACCTCCTCTGGGCTTCATATCTGTGTTAAGATCTATTTTGAGGTTGGTTTTTAACCCAAATTCAGTGCATTTAAGAAAAAATTAAAATACAAGATAAGGAGAACACTTGAACACAGAAAGGAGAAATGTGCCTAGTGTAGATTCCGCAGTAAAGGCCTGACTGAGTGTGGTCCTGTTTCCTGTCGGGAACTTGAGATGATCCATTCTGCATGGTCACAATAGGGTCCCTGTGATTTGCTGTCTGGTCATCCCGTGTCCATAGCATTAGTGCTTGTATTCGTGCTTAAATGGCCATCCAGGAGATGGGCTGGGGGGCTGCAGCCAGCTGCTCTTGGACCTCTCGCAGGGACCCGGGCCTTCCTTTGGGTCAGCATGGCTGGAAATCCCTGTTATTCCCATGCTCACTCTGGGCTGGCTGGGTCTCACCAGCAGGAGTGTGGTCAGGCAGGCAAGGGTGGTCACCCTAGAGCCACACCCCTTGGAGCACCGGCTACACATGCTTTCCCTCCCTCAGCCTGCAAGGGTCAGATTTGCCATCAAAAACAACGACCTCTACTTTTTTCTTTTGTATTTTGATAAACACTGAAGAAGCTGGAGCTGTTAAACTTTATTTTGGGGAGAACCTCAGAAATGGTTCATTTGGTGTCGTGGAACCTCTTACTGCTTTCAATACATGATTAGCAATCAACTGTTTTATATACTTGTTTTCAGTCTTCATTTAGACAAACAATCACTGTAATTATAGCTATTAGAATAAAATCTCTTAACTATATATAATAAAAGAAATAGCGAGGATTATATGAATGAAGGCCGTGAGTAAAATATCAAAGATATTGAATTTTGTCCTAAATTGATTGTGACTGAATCACAATCAATTTGTGATTGAAAGACAGTAAATGTATGTGTGTGTGTGTACCAGGACAAGATCCTGCTCTTTTTAAAATGCTCATACTGCATAATATATTGGGAGTAACTGGGACAGAGACAAGGATTTAGAACAAAGAAGGTGATATTTGAGCTAGTAAGCTACTGTGAGTTATAACAGTATAAGTTATAACAAAGCAAAATGGGGTCAGTGTGATAGAACAGCAGATAGGGTGATTGGCTTGCACATGGAAGACCTGGGTTCAATCCCCGGCAACCTGTATGGTTCCTAGAGCACTTCCAGGAGTAATTCCTGAGAGCAGAGCCAGAGGTAATCCCTGAGTCTTGACAGGGGTCTTGACACACACACAAAAAAAATAGGCAAAATGAAGTCTTTTCGGGTAACAGGTTCTTTTTCAATTTTTTTCAATATCTCTTCACTCTATCACTGTCATCATGTTGCTCATCGATTTGCTTGAGCAGGTATCAGTAACATCTCCATTATGAGACTTGCTGTTACTGTTTTTGGCATATCGAATATGCCACGGGCAGCTTGCCAGGCTCTGCAGTGCAAGCTGAATACTCTCGGTAGCTTGCCAGGCTCTCCGAGAGGGAAGGAGGAATCGGACCTGGGTCTGCTGTGTGCAAGGCAAACGCCCTACCCACTGTGCTACCGCGCCCAAACAGCAAAATATTGAATTGCCTCAAAATCTGAGACTTTGTATTACTAAAAGTGTAGTGAATTCACAAATTAACATAAGAATTTATTTCTCCTACCTTTCTTCATATTTTCCATTTCACACACATTTTTGTTTCTTATGCACCTGGTGAGCTGGAGCGATAGCACAGCGGGTAGGGCGTTTGCCTTGAGCGGCTAATGTGGGTTCGATTCCTCCTTCCCTCTCGGAGAGCCCGGCAAGCTATGGAGAGTATCTCAACCACATGGAGGAACCTGCAAGCTACCTGTGGCATATTCAATATGCCAAAAACAGTACAGTAACAACAAGTCTCACAATGGAGACGTTACTGGTGCCTGATCGAGCAAACCGATGAACAATGGGATGACAGTGACAGTGACAGTGATGCTCCTGGTACCTTCCATACTTCCATCAAATAAATTTGAGTAAACTCTGCTGATTTAAAAGTCAGACATGGTTTGAGTTTTCTCAACTTACTAAGTCTACTCATGTATTCTTTTTATATTTCCTATAGTAGTCCTCAGTAACTTCAGTTTCAGCAGAAATATGTCAACAGATTATTTTCTCTCTAGACTCCAATATCAGCTTCCTTCTTTTGGTATTTTCTATAGTCTGAAATATAAATGAATAGTTTGCAATTGTTAATCATTGCCTGCTTAATAACAGTGTTTACTATATTATTTACTATATTTAGTTCCAACAACTGATTGATTTTCCTTTGTGTTGCTTTTTTCAGGATAACTTCCTAGAAGAATGTTTATGGAGTATATTTCTTAAGTGATCTGAGAAGTAACATTTTGGGTATTATTTTTAATTTACTCCCTTCTAATATTTAAGTGACAATTAAAATATTAGGTTTAATTTTGCTTTTTTGATACTTTGAGGATAATACTCCATTTTTTCTTGAATCCTGGGGTGCTGTTGAAAAATCTGGGTTAGATGTGGATGTACTAGATATCTGAGTACAAGAGGATAACTGAAGCCATGTGTGAGATCACCAGTGGTAACACAGGGAGAAGAGAAGGGAGTCAAGAACTGGCTCTTAAGATGAGAGGTATATAAAAGAGTTATTATGAGCTACACTGGAAAGGAACAGCCAGAAATGTACAAATACAATCAAGAGTGTGGTTGTATAAATGAAGAAAGAAGGCAATTTCAAAAATTCGGCATTGTTCAGCAATACCAAACAGACAAGTTGAATAAGATGTAGTATGGAAATTGCTGTGTGAAACTATATTTAAATTAAATCATGCTTTTGCTACAATGTGGAGGGATTAGAATGGGAATGTGACTATACATACGGATTTAAATACTCATCTCAATTACCTGAGTTCCCTTGATAGTCTGAATTCACAAGCTAAGGAAAGTATTGCTCTTTATCTAGCAATAATTAATATTAATATCTCTGTGTTGTTTTCCCCATAATAGAAACATTAAAATATAAAACCTTAGTTTGGGGAGTAAAAATTTTACAATAGCTATAGATTGCTATAAATTCAAGCAATCACTGCTTGTGAGTGAACACTATAATTGTTGAATAAGTCTGTGCCATTTTAAAGACAACAGTGACAGTGACTCTGTTTAACCTATTGATCAAAGAAAGAAACAAGTACGGACCACTAGAGCAGTAGAGTGGAATGTAGGTCTTTGGATTGGGAGTAGAGGAATAGTTCATTTTCTATATATGACTTTCACCTTTATTTCCAGTACAATTCTTATATGCAGAAACAAAATGAAAGTAAAATTAAATCTAAAACAAAGCATTCAATTTAATGTATTCTCAGAAATTCAACTTCAGTGTCACTGACCCCAACTCCATCTCTAGCACTAACTTAGAACATTTTACTTCATATTCTTTTGCAATCAAATTTTTTATGACAGCATTGATCAGGTCAGTGACTCTAGGAGATGTTTGAATCCTCTGAGGTAGGCATATTTTTATCTTATGTGCCTACCACAAAATCAATAGTCCACAAATAGCCAAGTAGCTATTAAATGGACATTATTATCTGATATGTTATGTAAACTATGTTTTGGACAGATAAAACATTTTGCTGGCCAAGTGACAGAAATCTAGATCTTCTGAATTTGGAGTAAACATAAAATATGTGAGAATTGGGGATTTTTGTATTGTTTTTAATATTATTCCATATGTGGAGGGCTTGACTCTGAGTTGACCTTATCTAGGAAAATTATTCACCTTGGAGAAATACAGTATAGGGCTTATGACTATGTACTCATTTGTAAAATGAGAATGATGTACACCCATGGGGTTGTTATAAAAATTAAAATAGATAATAGATTTATAGAATTTTATGAGTGCTGGGCATATTAAATGCTAACTATATGCAAATATTAATATTATCATTTGATATATTAAAATAATACCCTACTTTATAATAGGATCACTGGAAACAAACATTGAGATTAAGTATGGTCAAGTGCATAATGGAAGTATGAAAATAATTTTTCACAAAATCTGAGCAAGCTTTTTATTAGAAAGAATTATTATTGGTAATATTAGAAGATAAAACTGAAATTCATAAATGTGCAGTTTTTATTTTTTTTATTTTATTTTTTAATTTGTTTTTTTAAATTAGTGAGATGAGTTACAAATTTACCCATCTTTGTGCTTGTGTTTCCCTCATACAATGTTCGAGAACCCATCCCTCCACCAGTGTCCATTCTCTACCACCAATGAACCCAGTATTCCTCCCACCCTCCAATCCTGTCCCCCCACCACCACCCCACCCCACCTCTGTGGCAGGGCATTCCATTTTGTTCTCTTTCTCTTTTTGGGTGTTGTGGTTTGCGATAGGGGTATTGAGTGGCCATCGGGTTCAGTCTCTAGTCTACTTTCAGCACGCATCTCTCTTCCCTCTCGGGATCTCCAACCACATTTTACTTGGTGTTCCCTTCTCTATCCGGGCTGCCTTTCCCCCAGCATGTGAGGCCAGTTTCCAAGCCATGGAGCCAACTTCCTTGTATTATATACTACTATTCTTGGGTGTTAGTCTCCTACTCTGTTATTTTATATTCCACAGATGAGTGCAATATTTCTATGTCTGTCTCTCTCTCGCTGACTCATTTTACTTAGCATGATACTTTCCATGCTGATCCACTTATATGCAAAGTTCATGACTTCAGAAACCTCAACAGGGGCTAGCCACATATACGACCTTTCAGAAAAAGAATTCAGAGAGGAAATCTTGAGGAGAGTTGATGTACTCCAAGCAACCATGGAACAGTAATCCAATAAATTAAGGGAGGATATAAATGAAGCATTGGATCAGTTCACCAAGAAAATGCAGGAAGAAATGAGAGCAGAAATTTCAAAGCTACGAACAGAAGTCACACAAATAAAGGAATCGGTAGATGAATTAAAAATCTCAGTAGGAGCCCTCAACAGTAGAATGGCTTCAGCCGAAGACAGAATCAGTGAGCTTGAAGATGAGCTGCAGAAAGCTTACAGACAACAACAAATAATGGCAAAAGACCTCAAAATGGCCTTAGTTCGAATCAGAGTCCTAGGAGATGACCTCAAGAGGAACAATATAAGAATCATTGGAGAACCAGAAGCACAGGGGAGTAACCCCAATGAAAAAAAAACACAGTGAAAGACATCATTGCTAAGAAATTCCCAGAGCTGGAAAAGGCAGGCATCCAGATCCAAGAAGCCTGAAGAGTACCAGCAAAAAGAGACCCGAATAAAAAGACTCCAAGGCACATCATAGTCAGAATGATGGATGCTGTGGATAGAGACACAATACTGCAAGCAGCAAGGTCAAAGAAGGAAATCACATACAAAGGAGCACCCCTTAGATTTACAGCAGACCTATCAGCGGAAACCCTCCAAACCTGAAGACAATGTACAATTTTTAATATATTCTTTTTTTTCTTTTTTTGGGTCACACCCAGCAATGCACAGGGGTTACTCCTGGCTCACTCGGGAATTACTCCCTGGCAGTGCTCAGGGGACCATATGGGATGCTGGGAATCAAACTTGGGTTGGCTGCATGCAAGGTAAACACCCTACCCGCTGTGCTATCGCTCCAGCCCCTAATTTTTAATATATTCTAACTAAAAAAAATAATACATGCCAAACTAAAAGCAACAATGAACAACTTGATGAATGAAAAGGGAAAAAGTGGTATCATAAGTATGATCACATGGTAGAGTACAAGATGATGGGAGCTAGAAAATACTGCTGACCAAACTTCTGCAAAACTGCCTGTTTGTGAGATGGACGATCCTTGAAAATTTAATTTTCTACTATTTGGCTTACACTGTCAAAGGATGAATTGGACAAAGCACAGTTCCTCTAACAGAGAAAGTGGAACCATCTTCTACTCTGCATTTCCACACAGAGAACCTAGGAGGCCAGGCTTCCTTTGTTTCTGAAGGCTGTACTGCTTTTACTAACCATGACTAGCTCTCCTTGCTTATTCCGGATGTGAAAGTTTGAAATCAGGAGCAGGGGCAGGAAAGAACAGACATGCTACTTCTCAGAACAGAATGTTTTGGAAGTGCTGGTGATTTTACAGTCCCAGAGAGCAGCCAGAAACAGAATGGGGGAAAGAAAGTCACAGATCGTGTGGCAAAAGGACCAGTAAGACACTTTTGGTGGTCTAATGTCCTAAGAACTACAAATATATGTGATGTAACACTGCCTTCTCTTTCATGTAGTAGGCTATAAAGAGATGTCTGGATCTCCAGAGCACCATTTGGAATTGTCCCCGCAAATAAATATTGTAGCACTGTAGGACTGTCATCCCGTTGTTCATCAATTTACTCAAGTGGCACCAGTAACGTCTCCATTGTGAGACTCTTTGTTACTGTTTTTGGCATATGGAACACGCCGCAGGTAGTTTGTCACGCTTTACTGTGTGGGCAGGATACTCTACGTAGCTTGCCGGGCTCTCTAAGGAATGGAACACGGGTCAGCCGCATGCAAGGCAAACACCCTACCCGCTTCGCTATTGATCCAGCCCAAATAAATAAAGATTAAACATTAAAAATACAAAAGGAAAAGCAATTCCCTTGAAATTGCTGAACTGAATTAATCACTCATAGTATTATGAAGACAACACTAAATTTCTATTTATATACTAATTATAAATATATAAATTATAAATTACAGATAAATTATAATTTTAGATAAATTATAAATTTGTTATATAATTAATTTTATTGATTATTCACTATCAACATATGGTGTAAATAGATTAAAACTTATCTCATAAGACTTTTTCTTTATTCTTCTCTTTTGGATTTCCCTGTCCACTGAGTGTGTGCTCTGGTTCAATTCCTGGGTTAAGCACATAATACATTAAGCAAATTAAACCAGGATCCTGTCGTTCTATTCAAAGGAAGATTTGGAGGCCACTCTTTCTTTCCTTCCACAAGGATGCAACATATTTAAGAGAAGATGACTCTCAGAAGAAGCAGTAGAAACCCAAATTTGTCTTCATATCAAGGTGTATTAAATAGTCCAACTTCACCAATGACACATTGTATTGATCTGCCTGACTTCTTTGTCTATTTTCAAACCAGTTCTATACTTAGAAAGATGGCATTTTTCTTTTGGGGTTATTGTGCTAAGGCTGGCATCAAACTCTATGCTCAGGAATGATTCCTGGTAGTACCCAGGGGACCATCTGCAGCATTGGGGATTGCTATATGCAAGACAAGTGCCTTAAGTATTGTACTATCTCCAGGACATAGGTTGACTGTTTAATGCAAGGGCCAGAGGATTGACATTGCTCAGGTGTTGCGATAATAGGAATTATCCAAGCAAAGCTGGTGGTGGCCTCCAAAGCTGTGTCCTGCTATGATCAATCGCCATGCGGTGCCAGCAGTTGAACTCAGTTAACTGTCCACTAAGAGAGCACACTGACAGCTGTAGTATCTGGCCCTTTTCTTTTTAAAATTCTTTATGCTTTAGTTTTGGGTCCATATCCAGTAATACTTGGCTCTGTGCTCAGAGATCACTCCAGGAGGGGATCAGGGACCATATGTGATGCCCAATGAAGCCTAGGTGGGCTGTGTGCAAGGAAAGCATCTTGCCCACCATACTATTTCCTCTCCCGTTTTCTTTTTAAAAAGAAAGTAGTTATCATTTCTTCCAGAAAACCAAGGGGAAAGTCATCGTCTGTTTCTCTGTGTCATCATCATAATACAAATATTTGTCTCATAAGGAGGCAAACTGGCTATTACTCTTAGCATTTGATTCACTTATGACTAAAAGTCCAATGTCAAGAGACACTTCTGCCAACATAGTAATCAAAAGACTGACTCTATCTCTGAAGAATTCAGTGTCAGTCTGTTAAATTCCCAGAGAAGATAAGGTATCTGAAACGGAATGTTGGCAAGAAAATATTACATAAAATTTATATTCAATTCCTCTTCACTTTGATATATACACCTCCCTGTAACATAAAGAACTTTACCTCTAGTAATAAATTTGACATAGAAATTTCAAATCTTTTTGTTATAATTTTTGTAAAACTGCTATTGATTCAAATGTAAACAAAGCAAAATATTGGAGACAAAAGGAAAGTAAGGTAAAGAATTTAAATAACCTAGAGTATATGTGAGCTGGAGCGATAGCACAGGGGTTGGGCGTTCGCCTTTCACGCGGCCTGATGAGAGTTCGATTCCTCCGCCCCTCTCGAAGAGCCCGGCAAGCTACCGAGATTATCGAGCCCTCGGGGCAGAGCCTGGCAAGCTCCCCATGCGTACTGGATATGCCAGAAACAGTAACAATAAGTCTCTCAATGAGAGACGTTACTGGTGCCCGCTCAAACAAATCGATGAGCAACAAGATGACAGTGATAACAGACTATATGTAGGTTCTTCCAGGAGACAATCCGTACATAGTATAGATTAGGGCCCAATACCTAATGGAATCAGTTATTAATCAAAATTTTCTTCCTATTTGAGCTATGTATGATCTTCAAGGAAAACTTTAAAAACCTGTTTTAAAATTTAATAATCATTTACATATAAAGCCATTTTATATAGAAATAACATACAGTAATCATATTTGCAAAGAACCATATTTACAAATTTATAATGAAGAATATGTAGTCTAGAGATCTTATTAAAGTGTGAGATAAAAATTAATAAAACCAGGATCCGAGACAGCAGGTAGAACAGCAGCTAAGAAGATTGCTCTGCATGAAGACAACCTAGGTTCAATCCTGAAACCCCACATGGTCCCTTAAAACCACCAGGAGTCATTCCTAAGCACAGAATCAGGAGTAAGTACTGGGTGTGGCCCCCAAATTAGTACAATCATTTTGTACTATTTAATGACACATTAATGACACTATTTAATGACACATGGGTTGAGGAAAATAGCCTAAGTGTTGTTAAATATCCAAAATCTCCCCAATCTCTTAAATTCTTGCATAATTAGAGAGGAATTAAGATTAAATTTACATGCTAAGTAGGAATAAATGCCAAATTCACCAGTGAAACAAAAAAAAATATGGTGGATATTAGAACACAATATAATAAATTTGTTGAATGGCCAAATTATTCTAAGAAACTGTTTCTTATAACTTATTATTATTTAAGAATTTTAATTTATTTTAGGATGTATTGCTAAACTAGAAGATAACTAAAAAATAAAGTAGCAATTTGAGAAACTAGAAAAATAAGTACATTATAAAACTAAGGACAATTAAAACATTAATTTAATAAAATAGTGAAATAATGAGTACCACTAACAACAAAAATAACCAAAATTAGACAAAAATTATTTTTAAATGCATTAATATCTGAGGTGGTTAAGATTTATAAGAAAACTTTCACTCACTTTATATAATCCCTAAATTGGAAACCAATCAAAATACTTATGCACGTTCATTAATGAGGCATTTGTGAGCTAAACTTAATATTTCCTGTGAAATTGTACTCCTGCTTCATGCATGCTCACACCAACTTTAGTATCATTGCCCTGTCCCTATTCTACAATGTTCTTAACATATTCAAAATCAGCTAATTTGAACGTGGTATGTATTTTCTTCATTTGAAATAAAAGATTTTCTTTACACACACACACACACACACACACACACACACACAAATACCTTTATAGATAGAGATGGCTCCAAGACACAGAAGGAACTCTGACTTCAGTATCTCAGAGGCTTAGAAATTCAGCAATGGAGAGAGAGAGAGAGAGAGAGAGAGAGAGAGAGAGAAATTAAGTCAGACTTATACATTTGTCTCTGGAATTGTCTCTGGGAATTCAGTCCACTTTCTCCAGTTCCATACAGCATCTCTTCTCTATAACCAAAGAGGACTGTCGTAGATGTTCCCTGAAGTAAACATGCCCAGGCCCTTCAGGGAAGCTTCCCTCACTGGCAAACCTCTCTCCCAATGTTATAACTAAGAGACTCTCAGATTCACTGAGGAAGAAAAAAGTACCTATTCAAAATAAATAAGATACTCTACAAATGCCATAGAGACTTGCATCTCTCTGGTTTTTCCAATCCTTTAAAGGCCTTGGATATTAACCTCCTCAGACTATTATTTAAGGATAAAAAAAAATTATTCGGCAACTCAGATTTTCAGACAAAATCAAGTTTCTGAGGCAACCCTGTGGAATAGGAACACGTTGGGTTTCCCATAAGTCTTTGAGCTAGGGTTCAGGCTGAGAAGGGGTGTGAGAAGAGGTGAGGGGTACCAGGGGGAAACTGCCTGATGGTCTCCTTTCACCCCCAGGTAGGTAGGTCACAATTGAATGGGCTTTGTCAGTGTAACAATTCCATTCTGCCTCTTGCACAAGGTATTAATTCTATGGATGTACTATTGTCCTGTAATATTCCTGAGGGGATGGAAAGAAGGTGTAGAATGCTGCCTAAGAGGGCAGAGTCGGGAACAGATATCTTCTACTATTCCATTTCAATCCTTTTCTGGACTTCTCTTGAATCATCACTCCTTTTAGGAATAGAAATTCTTGATTCATCCTCATAACTCCTAACCTAGTTCTCATTCTCACTTTTGAAAAAACTGTCATCATATTATGTCTTATGAAGTTATAACCAGATTACGGATTTATTAATTCCATGGGATCTGGGATAAAAATCCTAGGTTCAACTCATAACTCTGACATTTACTAGCACTGTGATCTTAGTTACTGGAATTCTGTGTGCCTCAGTTCCCCCATACTTAAAATGAAGGTCATTCATACATTTGATATGTGTATTGAAGATTAAGTGAAAGATTGTAGTAAACACTGAGTAAATGTGAACAATTAATATTATTTACTGTGTCTCTACAGCAACCAGCACACTATAAGACATTGTTCATAGTGGTAAAAGTATATATTAGTAAATTACATAAAAGCAAATTATACTCATTTTTTACTACAGAGACTTTTTTAAAAAGTTGACTCGTGAAACCTGACAAAATCTTCCTTCATTAATCAATGTTTTAAAATTTTTTGATTTGCAATGCTGAAGAGTGATTGTAGAGCAGGTAGTATGTTTTGTATGTGACCAACCTGGGTTCCATCTGTGGTCCCTTGAGCCCTGACAGGAGTGCAGGAGTGATCCCTGAGCACAGAGCCATAAGAAATCCCTGAACACTGCTATGTATGGCCAAATAAAATGTTTTAATTTATATTTCAAAACTATCATGACTAATTTGATGTTACTTAAATTTAATAATCTCCAATGCACTGCCAATACATATTGATAATTTAAATGATGTTAAATGACATTGTAAAACTGAGGACATTAACATTACTGTTTCTATTCATTCCATTATGAAATATTACTTTTCACATTGCCTTGACAGAATTTACAAAGCAGATACCTTTATTAAAGAAATCAACCCAAATTAGAAAGTTGAAAAAAATCTTCCTAAATAAGAAATGTAATAATTTTATTTCCTACTTCTGGTGACTTTATACATTGATATTCAGACATACAATAAAACAGGTATCTAAAGTACAATATTTCCTCATATCTGTCATGTTGAACTTTGTATGATCCACACCCATTATCACCTGGTAATACTTAGCAATAAGTATATATAAATGAGGGAAAGAAGGTGAAAGAGAAGGTGACTCTTCTCTCAAGAGAGGAGAGAGGAGACAGGAAGGATGGGAATAATACTCAGAAGATTTGTCATCCTCTCTGTCCTATACCTGCTTGGGGGCTGCAAATCTTCCCTGATTGAACTGAAAGACAATGGCTATGAAGGTATTATCATTGCTATAAACCCTGAGGTGCCAGAAAATGAAGCACTAATTACAAAAATACAGGTAAGACTTCTGCTTAAATTAAGAACAAGAAAACATGTCAGTGATTATTATTATAAAGACTTTTGAACTCTCCAAGAAACTTAAAAGCAGCATGATGCAGTGAAAATGATGCTACAATGGGCCATGAGAATTAGAGGAGCAAGAAAGGGTTCTGATTTCTGTCACTAAAGACCAAACAAATACGAGATATGCCTCTTCCTGAGCCTCAGTTTGTCATCTGTAACCTCGGCAGTTGGAATTGCTCTGCTTCTAAACAAATACTTATGGAATTAATTTTTCTGGATAGTCGGGGGGCACTAGAGGGTTTTTTTAAGTGCTGGCTCTTGGGCAATGCATGTTATTCTCAGGTTACAGATAATAATAGATAACAAAAAGCAGGGCAGATGATAGAAAATTGCTATGAAGAAAAATAAATCAGCAAAGGGAAGGGAAAATGTTGGCATTGCTGGTGAAGGGAGAGAATATGGTTACCTTTCATATTTGGTAGCAAGGGAAAGCTTCCCTTTGGAGATAGTATCTGAGGCTGATAGCTGAGAGGCATGGAAGAAGAGCCCACTGAAAACCAGGGAGAGGGAATGGCAGGTGCAGAGCTGGTTTGCTATGACCTGGGAAACAACTGAGAATGAGCAGGTGAAAGGGTGGGGAGAACAGAGAGATTGCGGTTGCGACTCCCAGGTCTCTAGAATGACTCTGAGTCTCACAGGAAACCATGAAAGGGGTGTGAGCAGAGAGGGGTGTGCTCTCTCCTGCACATACAGCAGCTGTTGTTGTAACATGGAGAAAACTCTGAGCGTGAAAGTGTTTCTACAGTCGCACATCCTGTGACCAAAGGACTGGACTGCATAGGAGGCTGTTACAATTGAGAAGTGATAGTGAGATAATGATAATACAAGATAGTGACCTTTAGTCACTATATTGTAGGAGAGATAACTCAAGTGATGTGATCTGAACATATTCTGAGGATATCATGGACAACTTTTCAGATGATTTTAATGTATATGTGCTAGGGGAGAATATGAAAAATGATAGGAGTTAGGACATTAAGGATTTTGGCCTGATCACTGGGAGAAGATGGAATTATCATCAATTAAATTATCAACTAGAAGTATCATTGAATTATAATTTTATGCTAGATTAATTCTTAATTATGTCTTGAGATGCCAAATGTTCACTGTTCTCATTCTTTTTATTCATGTGTCTTTGGGTTTGAGGGTGCTTGTTTTCAGAATTGTCAATGTCTTCATCTTGACCCAGTTCAACATTATAGGAATTTTGAGAGGAAACTTAATAGGAAGAAAATAGACCTGCTGCAAGGCAGGCTTGACTAAGTAACTGAGCACCAAATTCTGTGGATTCGCACAAAATAAAACCTAAACACTGACAGTAAGGAAAATCAGAATCACCAGAAAGCACTGCAGTTTTCTGAGATGTTAACAGTTTCACTTTGCCAAAATTTATTTATTTGGTTGACCTTATAATAATTTCTATACTGAAGAGTTTAAACTTTTATACTGAGGAAAAAGTGATTTGCATTCTGTCTTGAGGAAAGTGGTATTTTAGCACTACTTTTCAGTTTTGACATATAAAATCTATCCCAAGAAAGGTATAGGAGTCATAGCCTCATCTGGAAATGAATGTTATCAGGAACTTTTATTTATACCCAGTACAATTTATACCTGGTAATATTTATACCCAGTACTATGAGTGTATATAGGTGTTTGTACACATACATGCATAGGCAAATCTATACTACACATATAGATTGATACTTGAGATTCCATTAAGGGTTGGCCTAATGAGAGAATAGGTGGGTCTTTCATGACTACCTGTCCTTTCATCTACGAGCAGTTGGCTTTTCTGTGTGAATATAGACAAGAGTTTGATATGCAAGGTGTTTGATAAACTGAAATTATTGCTACTCAAATGTAGACTGGGAAAACAACTCAATTTTTTTTATTAAGAATGTCAAGATTGATTAAATTTAAATTATATATCCAGTGAGTGCTTAGCAAAACCTTTCAAACTCCTGGCTTGGGAGGTGAGACAGATTTGGGAGGTGGGGATATATATATATAGTTTATTGCTAAATCTGATCAAATTTATCCTGATTAGCTCTTCTAAATTTTATATGTCCAAGGAAAGAGCACTGAACTTTGTAAATCAATTTTCAAATGCTTAGTAGTTGCATTTTCTATTACCAAATTTGATTTTTTAATTCCATTTTAAGGAACTGAAAATATAGTACAGTGGGTCTGTCACTTACTTTGCATGAAGCCAACTTGAATATGATCCCTGGAATCATATCTCGTCCCCAAGCACCACCAGTAGTAAACCTGAGTGCAGAGCCAAGAGTAACCCCTGAACATTGATGGGTGTGGCCTGAAAACCCCAAATATAAAGCACTGTAGCACTGTCATTCCATTGTTCCTCAATTTGCTTGAGCGGGCACCAGTAATGTCTCCATTGTGAGACTTGTTGTTACTGTTTTTGGTATATCGAATACGCCAGGCTCTGCAGTGCGGGTGGGATACTCTCAGTAGCTTGCCAGACTCTCCAAGAGGTAGAGAGGAATCAAATCCAGGTCGCCCCGTGCAAGGCAAATTCCCTGCCTGTATACTATCGCTCCAACCCAAATATAAAATAAAATAAAATTCCACTTTGCATATCTTGAAATTCAAAACTGAGAAAATGCAATTGTTCTATGCTTGTAAATGTATAAAATCAAAGTTGTAAATAAAATGAACTAAATCTATAGAGAAAGGAGGGAGAAAGAAGAAAGAGCTGAAAAAGAGAAAAAATCTCTAGAAATTCAGCCTGAAAAGTTTCTGAGAACCATTTTTGGCCACCATTTTTTACCTCAAGGGATCACAGTAGTTCTTTGACAGAGAATAGTGAAATTCTTCCATTGCCTAAATTGCACAGAGCCATAAAAACTACAAAGAAAAAAGAAAGTAAGAATTGTATATTGTACTTCCCATGCAACTGCGTTGTACCAAGTCTCTCCTAGAGGGTGAGATTATAATGAACATAATCTCTCTGATGACTCATCCCCATAGACTACTTACATTTACAGTAGCTAAGTCTGTTCCCTTTAAAGTCTTTTTAATTCCCAAAAATGTAAGAATAGTGATATCACCCAGTCTTATGATTGCATATAATTAGAGAACTTTATCATTTATTCCAAATTTATGTTTTTATTTATTTTTATTGTTTTGGTTAAATGGTTACAATAGAATTAGCTTGAGAGATTTTGATGCATCTCCACCATCACCACGTTGCCCAATACCCTCCACCAATGTCTCTGAGTCACCCCTGTACTTGCTCATTCCTCTCTCCACTATTCCACCCTCTTGAAAACCTCAGTTTTACATTCAGAGATAAAAAGTGGAGGCACGTCATTCCATCCTTACATTATCTTTAAATGTAAGTAATAAGGGTTGAAATATAGCTCAGTGGTAGAGCACTTCCTTTGTGCTACTTTGGGTTCAATCCCTGGAACTATAAAATAGTGTTAAGATAGGAAAAAATTGAGATTCAGCATGACATAAATTGGCAACATCTATCACCCAAAAAGTACTAATTCCAGTATGAGAACCAAGGAGATGATTCTAAATGCTATGTCTTTACCATATCATAAAATTTCTCTGAACTTGAAACAGAAGCATTTTATTAAGCTTTATGAGACATTGAAAGCTCTAGGTGGCAAGGGGAATGGATTTGGGGCCACAGCCAACAGTACTCACAGGTTGCTGGAAGTGGCCAGGATATCATATATGGTGGTGGGAATTAAAGCAGGGTTGGCCATGCATAAAGCAAACACCTAAAGTCATGTACTATCTCTCCATACCTACAGTGAAAAGTGTTAAATATGCAAGATCAAAAAATACTTTTGTGTAGCAAATATGGATGGCAGAGTGGCAATGCTGACATTGAGAATTTGATTTTCTAACTGCTTTGAAATTGGGAAATGTCTGTCACGAATCTCTGTTCCTTTAAGTCATGTCATTTGACCATGTTATATTTTCCTCCTAATTATAGGACATGGTGACTGAAGCTTCTACTTACCTGTTTAAAGCCACAGAAAACAGAACATATTTTAAAAATGTAAATATATTAATTCCAGACACCTGGAAAACAAAACCTGAATATATGAGGCCAAGAACTGAAAGCTACAAACATGTAAGGCTCAATAAAACTTCTCTTAGAAATTATATTTTCCAAAAAATACATATTTTATGCTGCTTCTCACTTTTACTGAAAATTAATTATTTCAGAGTCTTTCAGACTAAACATTATCATTTCTATTTCTAATCTTTAAAAAATTATTTTACACATTCTCAGGCTACTGTCATAATTGCACCCCCTGCATTGCCGGGTAGAGATGAACCCTACACAAAACACTTATCACAGTGTGGAGAAAAAGGAGAATTCATTCATTTGACCCCAGAATTTCTACTTGGAGACAAGCAAAATGAATATGGATCATCAGGTAGGAGTTCTAGTCAATAAAATTGAGTGAAAAAAGCAGCTTTGTACAATGTCTAAATCCTAACTCCTGTTAAACCAACTGTGTGTTCTTGGATAAGTGATCTAGCTTTTCTGATTATTTCCTAAAATATCATGAATGGAGAAATTCTGAATTTCAAAGTTATTATGAGTATCAGGTCACTCATGCAATTATAATCAATATAGTGTTTATGGAAATTTGAACATAGGGCAGCAAATTATAAATGCATTTCTCAAAGCATTTTTGGACTTAAATAATCAGTATTCCACAACCAGACAATAATCAATCATCTTCTGCCTCCATGAAAGGCAGCACATAATAAGCTGAAAAGTGCCAAGGTACATATTTTCAGACAGGATGATATGTTCAGGTATTATTAGTGGCTGATAATATTATTCAACTTATTTGTTGGAATCATATGAACTTTCCAATGATCCTTTCTAGCTATAAAAATGGCAACTTCATGCACTTCAACTTAGAAGTTAAGATCATTAGTTCAAAACAAATTTAGATATTATTTTTATTATGAAAATGCAACTTGTTGTTGAAGAAGATTTTAATCACTTGTCACTACTATTTAAGAAAACTTTCCTGAGTCCACGTACCCCAGGTGTACCTCTCCCTCTGCCACTACTCCTTCAGTGAGCTTTGATTAAATCCCTTGTCTCTTTTGACAATTCAGCTTGCCCTGGACCTCAACTTTACTGGGCACTGTATTCAACACAGTCTTAAAATCTCCTTCCTCAAATCCTAAACTTCTCCCTGCTATACATTAAGCATCACCTTGTTTGTTCTCCTGTCACCTGTGTCCCTTTACACCTTTCTAGCTATACATCTTTCCTACTTGGCATGTCAGGAAAAGTCAGTCATTTCAACTCTAAGTGTAAAAAAATCCAACTTCCTCACTACTGTTATCTTTCTTTGATTCAACTTGTCAATCCTTAGTACCACATTCCAGCCAGTTTTCTTCGGCTCATTTAATATGCTTCCAAGATTTTTTTTAAAAATCACAAAATCATAACAACAAACTAATATCAAACACACATTTCAAAGCTCAAGGAAACTTCAACACTTCTCAATGATACTTTGCAGATTTGGTTTCATATACCAATAAAATGAATATAGTGATAGAGGAAAACATGGGAATTATTTGGTTTCTCAGTGCATATGAAAGCTATATTATACCTTAGTGCTATACCAAGGTTATTAAGTGTTTAATAACATTATGTATAAAATATATTTAAAGCTACTGAGAGTATCCCACTTGTACAGCAGAGCTTGACAAGCTACCCATAGATTATTCGATATGCCAAAAACAGTAACAACAAATCTCACAATGGTGATGTTACTCATGTCTGCTCGAGCAAATCGATGAGCAACAGGATGACAGTGATACAATGATACTTTGACTTATTTCTTTTCAACTCTCTTTATCAATCCACATTTCAGGTTTTAGATGTTCTCTACTTATTTTTTTCATTCACATTCATTAAAACATACCTTGACTGAAAAAAATCTCTACTTTTAAATATATGTCCACTTTCAACTCCCAACTTCCATAGGAGTTAAGAGCTGAACTTCTGTGCTGATTTCAGACCTATTCCATAACTAACAGCGTTCTATAGCTGCTCCAGCTATGGCTGCAACTGCCATAATGTGATTCATATGTGAGTGAAAAAAAATCAGATCATGCAAAACTGTGCCCTAAAAACAACATGGCTTTTGTAAAAATAACATTAATAAGCATTTCTTCAGAATTTATGTAATTTGTGTTAAAAATGATAACATTATGTGCCCAAAAGAAAATTGGATCATTCAGGCAGCATTTCACTGTGACTAGAGGCTGCCACCAAAGCAGATATTAGAATAACATACAGGGTAAAATGCTTTAACAACTGAGAACGGGCAAATGGAAAGTGAGAAGATGATATACATTGGAATGGAATTCTAAGAGAACTGGCATTTTTAAATGAAAATTCTAAAGCTACCCGTGGTGTATTCCATATGCCAAAAACAGTAACAAGTCTAACAATGGAGACGTTACTGGTGCCCGCTCGCGCAAATCTATAAACAATGAGAGGACAGTGCTAACAGTGCTAATGAATAAAACTTTACATATAATGTAGTATAATATTTTTAATTTAAAACCTATTTAGATTATTTAAAACCATGACATCAATATTTTCTTGAAAATTAAAAAATATTGGATGGACTACTTTTGTCACTTGAATTCTGATATATATTTGAAATATTTTCTCACAGGCCGACTGCTTGTCCATGAATGGGCTCACCTGCGCTGGGGAGTGTTTGATGAGTATAATGAGGATGAGCCTTTCTACGCTGCTTCAAACAAGAAAATTGAAGCAACAAGGTATGACCATTTACATTTTCTTAAATTAGGTTTTTTCTTCTTTGTTAAAATTTCTTTTAAATGTTAATTATTTTCATTTAACAGTAGATTATATAGGCTGTACCACAAAACTAGCTTTATTTTACTTTAGCAAATATATCTCAAAGTAGCTGGTGGTCCATTTAAATTATACATAAATACAAGAACATGTGATAGGCTGGACAACATACGTTTGTAGCTTGCCACTATAGCTGACAGAACTCATTTGTGCTGAAAATGTGTTCTGTGGAATATGCTATACTAGATGCCTGGAGACCAAAATTGAATTACAAAAGAATTAATAAGAAGGACTAGCAAGTAATGGTGACTGTGGGCTTAATAAAACATCAACAGTTTTAGAAGTCAAATGGAAATTTCTTTGTATTTATCAAGTTAATTTTTTAAGAACAAATCTACACATTGCAAATTTAGGGAGTAGGAGAGTACAGTGGTTAGATAGACCTGGGTTCAATTCTCAGCTGCATGTATTCCCAAGCATCTCTATATACAGTCCCAGAACCAGCCTGTTGGCTCAGGTACCCCTAGTACCACAGGACCCAAACACACTGCAGCCTTAGGCCCAGGCCACTGAACTGTGGCCGAGGGGCCAGGTGCTCCTGAGCAATACCTGGGACACCCAGGCTCCCAAAATAACAGAAACAGAAAATTTTACAAATCATTATGAAATAACACCATTTAAGTTGCTAGCTGTCCTACAAAACATTTTAGACAGTAAACATTTCATGTTTAGTACATTAGTACTGTCAGATACAAGTAATTTTTTAAAAAGCATCTGACATATTAAAAAAATATTAAAAATACTTATCTAACATCACAGGTAATAAAGTACAGTCCTGGTTCTAAGAGCAAGAGAGGCAAATTAGGGAAACATCCCAAATACAGGAGCCATCAATTTAATCAATTTTAAATGCACTGCTAGGATTTGGATTTTGGAAAAAAATGGACTAACGGAAGAGAGGACTATAATGAAGACTTCACTGACCTGAATGCACTTGTTTTAGGACACATCAAAGTAATTTTATATGGTCATACCATGTTTTCTCAAAATGTCTACTGTCTGCTAAAGAAAATCTATCTTGACTATTAAATATGTAAAATATCATTATGCCTCAGTGGAGGCAATGGAAGTACATATGACTCGAGGAAACTAACTCCCTAAATGACTAAATAAAATCAAGTTATTTCTTCTTCTGGGGGAAGGAGAGGGGAGGGCCTTACAAGTGCTGCTCGGACCACCTAGTGGTACTAAGACGACATTGTGGTACTCAGTGGCCACATCTCTGATTCTCAGCCCCCTAATCTCTTGGTTAAGTGCAATGTTCTCTGCCTGAAGTGATTGAGGAATCATGTGGCATCAAGAATAGGATCCAAGAAGCCAATCGACAAATAACTTGAAGCTATAATTCGTCCAAGAGAAAATGTTTTCATAAGTTAGTTTAGATGCCCGCAATGCATTTCCCACCACAAAGCTATTATAAAAGATGTTGGAAAAAGAAACGTGCAGCCATGAATGACTCTAAGGCCACATGCCAGGCCTTCCTGGTCAGCAGCAGCTTTTTTTTTTTCAATTTACACACTAAAAGATGATATCTTTATTTTTTTTTATTAGTTTATTTTTAATTAGAGAGTCATCGTGAGGGTACAGTTACAGATCCATACATCTTCGTGCTCATGTTTCCCTCATACAAAGTTCGATAACCCATCCTTTCACCAGTGCCCATTCTCCATCACCAGTAAACCCAACATCCCTCCCCTCCTCCCCAGTCCCGTCTCCCCCCACCCCACCCTGCCACTATGGCAGGGAATTCCCTTTTGTTCTCTCTCTCTGATTAGGTGTTGTGGTTTGCAATAAAGGTGTCGAGTGGCCATTGTGTTCAGTAGCAGCAGCTTTCATGCCAGCAGCAAACTGAAAGTGTGCATGTACTGACTGGGGAAACCATTTAAAGGTTCCCTCTAGTGGACTCTGAGGGACAGTACACAGGGAACTGGCTTGATTGCCAGCACCATGTTTCCCTTGAGCAGCACCAGGGGTAATCCCTGAGCACAGGGTCAGGAGGACCCCCTGAGCACTACTGAGTGTGACCTAATGCACTCCCAAATAAATAAATTAAAATTTCAGCCTCAGTTTCCTGAAGAAAGTAACTTCTCTTATACAGACACTGAAACTTTACTGTCAAACAGCATGAGTTGATATACAAATCTGAATTAAACCTGGTGGAGGATCTTGGCACTCTGGTGGGGGTGGAGGGGCAATAACTTTGTATATCATAAGCATGAAGAAAGCACTATTATAACAGTGTTACTCAACAACAATAAAAATATTATAAAAAATAAAACCTTAATATAAGAATCAATGTAAATATAAACACAAGAGTTTTTTTTTTTAAGTGCCAACGGTTAATTGGGTTGATTAAAAGGCTAATGTCAATATTTTTCAGGTGCTCCAAAAGTATTACTGGTCAAAATAGAGTTTATAAGGATCAAGGAGGCAGCAGTGTACTTAGAGCATGCAGACTTAATTCTACCACAAAACTATATGAAAAAGATTGTCAGTTCTTCCCTGATAAAAAGCAAACTGCAAAAACATCAATAATGTTTATGCAAGCTATAGACTCTGTAAGTATACCAACTGCCACTTCAAGGATTTTTTGCACACTTATAATCAAATTATATGTTATGTCTTTATAAAAGATCCATGAAGGTAACCTGAAGGACTACCTGGATTAAGACAGACTTCTTTGAACAGTGACTAACACATAACATCAGTATTTAAATAATATTTTCTACTGTTATGAAAATTTGTCTTAATATTGTAACTCTACATTTCATTAGACAGCATACTTACAACTGGTTTTTTAGAGGTTTCAAAACTTGTGAACAAATAAAATAATAAAGTAAATAATAAAGTTCATATTAGTTATATTTTAATGCTTTGTATGCAATTTTTTAATTTTGTTGAACTTTTAGGTTGTTGAATTCTGTAATGAAAAGAACCATAATAAAGAAGCTCCAAACCTACAAAATAAAAAGTGTAATCGCAGAAGCACATGGGAAGTGATCAGCACTTCTGAGGATATTAAAAACACAGTGCCTATGAAGGCTCCACCCTCTCTGCCTGTGTTCTCATTGCTGAGGGTTGGTGAAAGAATTGTGTGCTTAGTTCTTGATCAGTCTGGAAGCATGGGGGTAAGTGTGTGGGCCTTCTTTTGCTGGACATAGAGACAGAGGCATCAAAGCCTAAAAGCTCAGCCCTGTAACGTGTATCTGCTTTGTCCAAAGCATAATGGTAGCAATTAACTTCTATAATCATGACCTCAAGAGAATCAGTGAATATTTTAATTTAAAAAGTTGGCGGTAGAGTTGATAAGACATAACCCATGAGAGTCTGTTCTTTCTAGAAAATGGAGTTGATTGAGAGAAAATTGAAACCCTTCTGTAATATTTTGTTAGCTCAGAACTACATATTGAAATATGGAAATATTCCCTAACTTTTCCCACTTTATCTACTGGAAATACTTGATAGGCATAGAAGAGAGTGGATTTGTATTTTGCTTCAAAGTCAAGAGATAAGATCAACCATAGAATTTTAAATAGGGCTTTATTTTATTGGAATTCGTTATCAGATGACTTCTTTGTTTTCAAAGAAATAGACAAACACCAATACCAGGTCTGGAGAGATAGCTCAATGAGCTGAGCACATGGTTTTCATACACAAGGTCTGCGTTTGATTCCTGGAACCACAGGGAGTGACTAAGCAAGAGCCAGGAGTAACCCCTGAGCACATAGGCTGTGGTCCGAAAACAAAGGAAAACACTATAAAGAAGAGATAGGTCTATTTTTCCTTCTATCCACATTTAGTAAAAATTACACATTGCGCTAGACTCTAGAAATAGAAACACTTATTCTAGAAGAGTTCACAGTTAGAGAAAACTTTTTCTCCTTCTACCCTCACCTGATTGTCTTCTATACATCCTTCAGTTTAGTGTGGGCATCCAATTCATCCAGGATATGAGTTTGTCTTCCAAACTGGAGTAAGGAAAGTTCTTTTTCTGGTATCTCAAAACTATCTGTGCAAATCTCCATTAAATATGTTGTACTAAACTCATACATTTATCTCCTGTAAAAGAAACCAGGGCTCTTTTAGGACTCAGAATCGAACTTGAAAAGTTATCTTATTCTTCTTTGTATCTTTTCCATCTAGAACAGAGCTTATGATATACAAGGACTCGAAAAAGAATTGTTGAAATGAGCATGCATAATGTCATAAGGCACCCTGAAGGAGAACACATTTAAGACATAACATAACATTCTTAAGATCAGGAATAGTATCTTTAATAAGAGAGAGTTACTAAAAAAAGAAGAGAATGATACCGCTGAAGAAAACCTTCCATAACAATATAGAGCTCCAAAAAGAACTAGATACCAACAGAAAAGAGTTCTTGGTAGTACCACTGAGGAAAGATGAGGTTTCTTATTGGAAGAAGATAAGCATAAGCATGCTTCCCTAGGTAGGGTGCAGGCAGAGCCAAGTTGAACAACAAAATTATGTTGTATATGATATAGAAGAAATTTCTTGTTGTGATTTGGTTCTAGAGAGTGCAGAATAACAAATGGGCATGTGTTGGGAAGACGTACCAAAGTTAGTTGGTGTTAATAGACTGGAGGGGGAAAAAGAAATCAATAAGAGATCTAGAACAAGGGCAATCACCTAGGGAAGAAAGATGTCCGTTTTAATGGGATACCCAGCCTCACCCCAAATTTTTCAATTAATCCATTGTCTGAAACTTGATTGGAGATGGTTAGAAAATGGTAAAGATAGCAACTGAGTCTCTCAGAATATCTGCTACTGGGATGTTTCATTTTAGGGGTAGCCTATTGCCCAATGGATAGAGAAATGTTACTCTTTAGTGAGTACCATCCCATTATCCTCTAGCTTCAAACTATGGAACTTAGTGATTGGTTTGATCTTGACACAACTGAAATATAATATCCCAATGATAATTAGGCATTATGACTACCCTCAATTTCTAATTCTAGAACCAAGAATCAGTTCTAGTTTTTAATATGTGTATTCAATAAAACACTTATTTTAACTTTATTTAAAAATGCTATAACATCAAGTACTCATGAGAGAAAATCTAAACAAATGCTGTTTACTCATTTTATGTAGTCTGTCATTGTTTTCCAGTTGAAAGTCATTTGATGATTTTTCTTGTTCTTTATAATTCAGGGTTATAATCGTTTGACTCGAATGAACCAAGCAGCAAAACATTTCCTGCTACAGACTGTTGAAAACAGATCCTGGGTGGGAATAATTGTTTTTGATAGTAATGCTTTTGTCCAAAGCCCCCTAATCCAAATAACAAGTCAAAATGATAGAGAGACACTCTTGACAAAGTTACCTCCGAAACCTCTGGGAGGCACTTCCATTTGCTCAGGAATTCGAATGGCTTTACAGGTAAATATCACTGGCAAATTAGTTTTCCTTTTTATATTTTATTAAAACATTTTAATGTTAACGGCTGTTTCACATACCTGAACCGTAACTTTAATGTGTTTTTTAAACCTAAAAAGCATAGGACTAAGCACAAAGGGGGGAAAGTCACTAGAAATATTTGTTTTGAAAAATTTCCATTATTACTTTGATTAGTTTACAACATCATTTCTAACCTTCTCAAACTGTGGACTGCGCCTGTCTTTCATCCTGGTCTATAGGCCATTTGTCATAACCAAAGAAAGTAAACCAGTAGTTTTCAAGGTTTCTATACCTGTGGATCAACGCTGGTCCATGGATGGGTAGTTGCTGGTTTACAATACTAGAGAATTTGATTTGATATCAAGTATACATAAAAACAATAAACATGTATTGTGTACAATGTTTTGTTAAGAAACCAGACTGGGCGATGTGATAGGGAAAGGGGAGGTCTAACACACTTCACAGAAGCATACTTCACTTCACTGAAGGCCACTGAAGGTACCATTATAGCTAAGATTTGAAGGATGACAAGTCAGTGGTTCAAGTAACAAGCACATGCAATATTCTTTGGTAAAGAGCTGTAAAAAGACTAGATTATTCCAAGAAATTATAGATAGTAGTGGTCTGTGAGCTTTTACAAGTATCACTGTATCACTGCCATCCCGTTGTTCATCGATTTGCTCCAGCTGGTGACAGTAACATCTCCATTCGTCCTAGCCCTGAGATTTTAGCAGCTTCTCTTTACTCATCCTTCCCAATGGTGCTGCATGAGATCTTTCAGGGTTAGGGGAAATAAGACCCATCATTGTTACTGTTTTTGGCATACTGAATATGCCACGGGGAGTTTGCCAAGCTCTGCCATGCGGGTTTACAAATATATGAAATGTATTTTGCAGATAAATGATTAGATATACAAAGCTTTAAAAACATAAGGTTTATAATTTAAGAACAACAGAAAGATGCTCAGGGCTTTAAGTATCAGACATATATACTTATGCTCTAAGAATACAACTTCCGGAGCCATAGCACAGGGGGTAGGATGTGTGCCTTCCACGCAGCTGACCCGAGTTTGATTCCCAGCATCCTATATGGTCCCCTGAGCACCACGAGGAGTGATTCCTGAGTGCAAAGCCAGAATTAACTCCTGTGCATCACCGGGTGTTACCCGAAAAGCAAAATAAATAAATAAATAAAAAGAATACAACTCCCCAAATGAAATAAAGGCTAGGAAGTATGATAACAAGGTAGTAATCTTGGAATAGGTTGGGAGGTCATTCTTGGATAAAATTCCATGAAGTATGAAATACCTGGAAATTTCTTTAGTAAAGAGCAACTTTATAAGACTGTTCCTCTTGAACTAAGGAATAAATTATCTTTGCTATTAATCTATCCATATAAGTTTTCACTGAGTTCTTGATACAATTTTAAATTTTAATTCAGTTCTTTACATGAATGAAGAAATCATACTGACTACACAGCAGTCAAATCAGAATAAATCACTGGCTGTGATCTGAACAAATCAGTTAAAGAAAAGAAATGAAGAGACTGAAGAGATAGTACTGTGGGCAGGGTGCTTATCTTGATGTGGTTGACCCGGGTTCAATCCCCAGCACTCATGGTCCCCCAAGCACTGCCAGGAATGACCCTTGAGAGTAGAGTCAGGATAAGCTCTAAGAATCATTGAATGTGGCCCAAACACACAAAGAAGGAAAGAGAAAGAAAGAAAGAAAGAAAGAAAGAAAGAAAGAAAGAAAGAAAGAAAGAAAGAAAGAAAGAAAGAAAGAAAGAAAGAAAGAAAGAAAGAAAGAAAGAAAGAAAGAAAGAAAGAAAGAAAGAAAGAAAGAAAGAAAGAAAGAAAGAAAGAAAGAAAGAAAGAAAGGAAGGCATGAAGGAAGGCAGGCAGGCAGGCAGGCAGGCAGGAAGGAAGGCAGGCAGGCAGGCAGGCAGGCAGGCAGGCAGGAAGGAAGGAAGGAAGGAAGGAAGGAAGGAAGGAAGGAAGGAAGGAAGGAAGGAAGGAAGGAAGGAAGGAAGGAAGAAGAAAGAAAGAAAGAAAGAAAGAAAGAAAGAAAGAAAGAAAGAAAGAAAGAAAGAAAGAAAGAAAGAAAGAAAGAAAGAAAGAAAGAAAGAAAGAAAGAAAGAAAGAAAGAAAGAAAGAGAAAGAGAGAAAGACAAGGGAAGGAAAGGTAAAGAAATCTACTTTATCTATTTTCTTTTTATCTGTATTTGAGCTCATGTGTAGAAAATGATGGGGCAAGGGAGGATGTTATATAAATGCTACAAATGTATAAAAGTAAGTTCTGTTTTTCAGTTTCATTTTACTATACATCAGCAACTATTTCACACATTTTTAAGTTTTCATAATATTCATTATTTACCTAAAATTTTAAATTAATTTAGTCAATTTGTTTCCTAGGAATTTCATTAGGAATTTTGACATTCTAAATCATCTGCATTGCTAATCTGCAAATACACCACTTCAAAGCCATAAAAACCACTAATATTTGTAATGTTTTTTCTCTTAACTTTAACTAAATTGTTCACATTGCTGAAGCAAAAAGCCAATGCCAATTATAGTTGTTAGAGAAGATGAAATAAGATTACTGTTCTGAGATAAATTTTCTTCATACTTTCTTACAGACACCTAGATATCTTTTTCCTTTTAGCATACTTTTACTTTTCTCTGTTTATTTTCCCCTAAATTCCCCAATATCTAGTTGATCTAGGAACAGTAAGGAATTACCTTCTGGTTATGTTTCCAGGAAATTAAAAAAGTACATCCCCAAATAAATGGATCTGAAATACTACTGCTGACTGATGGGGAGAATAACACTCCAATAGACTGTACTGAGGAAATGGTCAAAAGTGGGGCCATTCTTCATTTAATTGCTTTGGGACCAAACGCTGACACAACCGTCATTGAAATGAGCACTCTAACAGGTAATACATTACCTCTATATTTTATTCCCTGAATAGTATTGTGTTAAGTCTAGAAGCAGAAAACTCAATTGTTTCTTTAAAGCTACTCTCTGTAGATACTGCCAGAGCTGAGGATCAGAGATAAAGCAGAACCATTCTCTGTTCTCAAGGTGCTCACAACAGCTGACTGGAGAGACAAATAAAACTTCTTATCAGATCACATAATAGCATAATCACCTAACCTTCCCATGCTACATAAGGTTATATAGGAATTAAGCACTATGTACACTGAGGAAGGCCATTCTTCCAGGCTGTACAGTCAGGAAAGAAGACGTCAAACACGAGGTGACTTCTGAGTTGAGTCATAAACAAGGTGTTGTTTTTTTTGGATAAAAATGCCATAAAAGAAGATAAGTCAGGGCATAAGGAAAAGATGGTGGGATAACAATGAAGCATTATGAGAAATCACCAGATCAAGGCTTGTGCTGCAGGGAAGGGTAGGGGAACGGGATTAGTAGAAGAACTGAGTAAACAGATCTAAGTAGCAGTTCTAGTTTAATTGTATGAAAATTGTTATCTTAGCTTTGTGGTGAAATGACATGGCTTATAATCCTGTTTTCTATCAGTTCCTCAAACATAGTAGAAAATACTGATCATGAATGTCAATTAATGCATGAGGTTTATTTCCAACCTATTAATATATATGTGATTTTCAATACTTAATTGTGCATACTCCCATCATTTCAAGGTGATTTGATGGTCTCTAATTTATTTTTCCCCAAGATCCTGCCTCATCCCACCCCTTAGCAATTCATTGAATTTGGAAGGTGGTTGGGGGGATTTGGGGGACACACCCTGTAATGCTCAGGGATTACTCCTAATTCTACACTCAATGATCACTCCCAGCAAGGCTCAGGGACCATATGGGATGTCAGGGGTTGAACCCATGACAAGGCAAGCTGCCTACCCACTATACTATCACTCTGGCTCCAATAATTAATAGGATTTTTTAAAATGTCTCTATTCTTACCATTTTTCTCTCTTCATTACCAGTATCTTACTTAATTTAGCATCTCCTTAACCTTTCTAATTTTCTGATATTGATCTGCACTGCCTAAAAAACCTGAAAGCCAACCTTTTCAGACCTGTATCTTAAATAAAAGTAAATAATTCCCACAAAGGGCTGTGTGGAATCTATGACCTTTAATACATTTAATTACAGCAATTCTCTTGTATTTTATGATAATTTGGTGTATTTCAACCAGCTACAATTTTTATAAATGAAGGACAAAAGTAACTCATACTTCCTAGCTAGAAAATTTTGAGTTAATGCCTCTGATCAATTTTTTCTCTTACTTATTGGGGTCTAATAACACATTGAAACAAACAAACCTATAGTGTGTGTGCTCTACTATGTTATTAATCACTAAGATGTCATTCATAGTTACACATCTTATAGGAATCACTCTAATTTGTATTTATATTTTAGGAGGAAAGCATTTTTTTTCTACTGATGCTTCTGAGAACAATGGCCTTGTGGAAGCTTTCTCAGCCCTTACATCAGAAAACACTCCTCTCTCTGAAAAATCTCTTCAGGTCAGAGTTCTTATTTCTTGACAATTTGTTTGGTCATAGTCTTAATCAAAAAAAAAATTTGAAAAAAATTTGGTTTTGGTTTTGAGCTATATATTTTTGACAAAGTAAATTTTTACTTTAAATCTTCAGCCTAAAATTATGTATATATTCTGTACTTATGTCCCCTAAAAGTACAGAATTAAGTGATGAACAAACAGGCATAGAGTTTCTTTTTCCTTTCCCACAGGGTTTGGTAAAGGAATAGTAGCATGTCAAATTTCCCATCAAAAAGTAGATATTGCCCAAAAATATAATCCTGTCTTCTATCAATGTGTAAAAAAATGACATACTTTTAAGATTTGCTCGAGTTTCACTACTATGGAATATATTCAATTAAGTGAATAAACACAAGCACAGGATGTGAAAATGGAAGCAAAAGAATAATTATATATAGATATATCACTATATATGGATCTATAGAGATGTGTGCCTATGTTCCCCTTTTAATTTTAGTGATAATTTTCACTGATCTTCATTTCATTCTTCTCTCCTCTTTACTCAACTTTTTCACCTATGTTTTAATAACAACATTTAATAACTGCATTTTCTAGATTTGGGTTAAAAAACTGCATAAACCCATATTCTTCTTTATTCATGACAAAAATAAAATGTCCATAATCTATTTTCTTCAGAGTATTTTATAAACTTCCCAATTTATTTTTTATCTATTTACACCATCTCTATCGTGGGTTTTTTTTGTTTTGTTTTGTTTTGTTTGCTTTTTGAGTCACACCTAGCAATGCTCAGGGATTACTCCTGGATCTGCACTCATGAATTACGAATTACTCCTGGTGGAGCTTGGGGACCATATGGGATGCCAGTGATTGAAACCTGGTGGGCCGTGTGCTAGGCAAATGCCCTACCCACTGAACTATTGCTCCAGCCCCTGTCATGTAACTTTGTGTCAAGAATCCTGACTTCTAACTCTACCTACAAGTCACCACCTACATTAAAACAGATATGATCACCTAAACAAATTTGCTTTCTGCCACTTTCCAACCCACAGGAGCACAGAACTTGTAGGATGCAGGGATAAACTAATAGTGTAGATTTGTTTGGAGATCTGATATATCCTACAAAACAGATAAAAATTGGTTCTGAGATCTAGCTTTGAAGTTGGTGAAGAAGAAAGTGAAAGAGAACAAATTTTTTGAGGGTTTCAATATGGTTGACAAAGATGATACCACTCACTGAATAAAAATAATATAAAGCTGGGGCTGGAGTGATAGCACAGCGGGTAGGGCGTTTGCCTAGCATGCAGCCAACCGGGTTCGATTCCCAGCATCCCATATGGTCCCCTGAGCACTGCCAGGAGTAATTCCTGAGTGCAGAGCCAGGAGTCACCCCTGTGCATCGCCAGGTGTAAGCCAATAATAATAATAATAATAATAATATAGAACTTAACAATTTATGGAGATTCTTTTATGCTCCTTAATAATTGGTAGCTGGTAGCTAAAATTGGTAGTCGATAGCTGGTAGTAAAAAATTCTCATTATATTTTAAATATTTTTGAATTCCTATTGCAGTGATTTTCTAACTTATTTTCTAATGATAGGTTTTTGGTTTTTCGGTTTTTCTTTTTGGATCACACCTGGCATTGTACAGGGGTTACTCCTGGATCTGCACCCAGGAATTACTCCTGGTGGTGCTGGGAACTGAACCCGGGTCAGCGCATGCAAGGCAAACGCCTTACCCGCTGTGCTATCATGCCAGCCCTTAATGATAGGTTATCAATGCAATATTTAAAATACATTTTGTAGTTTGTATTTTGAATATTTATTTATAATATTTTTGCACTTTGACCAGAGTTGAGGTGTGAATGATATTCCTTGGTATCAATAAATAAACAAGTAAAAATTGACAATAGAGAAGTGATTTGGGGAGCCACACCAAGCAGTGCTCAGGGATTTCTCCTGGCTCTGTCATCAGGGATCATCACTCCTGGCAGGCTCTGGGGTCAGTATGAGATGCTGGGGTTCAAATCTGAGTGAGCTGTATGCAAGGCAAGTGCCCAACTGACTGTACTATCACTTCAGCCCCTGGAGTCATGATTTTAAGAAGTATTTTGTGTTCTGTTTAACTTTTTAACTTTGAGTAGATGGTAGAATACTAAAATTGACTATTTGAAAGAAATTTTAAAACATAAGACCAGAATTAATAAGTCAGCTAGAAAGGATACATTTGTCTGTAGGATATTCCTAATGTTTTAAGAATGAATTTTTTGAAACATATGAAAGGCACAGGAAGACAGCTTTTGCTCCTCATGTGAAATAACAATAGAGATTTTTTTTAATTTTATTGAATCACCGTGAGATAGTTACAAGCTTTCGTGTTTGGGTTACAATCTCACAATGATCAAACACCCATCCCTCCACCAGTGCATATTCCCCACCACCGATATCCTGGGTATACTAACCTTTCCCACCCTCCCCCTGCCTCCAGGGCAGACAACATTCCTCTCTCTCTACTTTTGGGCATTGTGGCTTGCAACACAGACACTGAGAGGTCATCAAGTTCGTTCCATTATCTACATTGGGCATGCATCTCCCATCACAACTGGTTTCTCCGGCTGAATCATTTTCTTAATGATCCTTTTTCTATTCCATCTTCCCTCTCCCCTTCACTCGTGAAAACCAATAGATTTTTTAATAAATAATAGGAGAACGTTTTGGAAAGAAAAATATGGATTCAGGTAAATGTTGGGTAGCTCTTGGAAGAAGACTGTAACTACGTAGAAGTATGTTACAATAATCTGAAATTTTGGGAACTCAAAAGAGAAGGAAACTGCTTTTCATTCAGTGATTTTTTATAGTATTATCGTGCAGTCAAAACCTTCTAACTTTCTTACGGTTTTCTGATAGGGAATCTAAAACGTGTCATTTATACTTCTATTTAATGGAATAGCAATGCTGTATCCACAGGACTAGGATCTTAGTCAGCAAAGATGATATTAGAACACATTCTTCATGTTATCTCTTAGGTAAAAGTATATGTGGTTTGGGATTGAGTTTCAGAGAAATGGGACTTCCCATCACTAAAATGACATGGGTGGAGTTTATGTTCTTACGGAATGGCTGAACTGGCTCTCCTTGACTAAGAGCTACCCACAGACTTAAAGAAAACCTCCCTACAAAGAGCCCCTCAAGAAAAGCTTTTATATCTAATATTCTCAAAATTCCAGACTCCATGGATATGTTTACTTTCCAGAGTTGTTTACTCGACCATGTGAGAAAATTCATTCCAAGATTTCAAATCAATAAAATATCCCTACGTGCTTGTCGCACTATTTGATAGTGTTGATGGCCCTCTTGAGCTTCTCCCACCCTTTACCTTATTTGATTTCAATTTAAATACTCTGCCACAAACAAGAAGTATTAAGTGATCATAAAAATAAATAAATCAATGATAGCATACACAGGCACACACATGCATACACACATACCAGCTAATTCATACTTGAAGTGGGTAATTGCCATGACAACTGAGAAAAGAAAAACCTGGTGAAACCCTTAATTGTAGAGACAATGGCCCTGCTCAGGTGCATTTTATCATAACCCGTTCCCTCCTCAGATTATATATATCTGCACTTTCTGACTAACAACTCTCATATAATAATCAGCTGTGAGAGAAATCAAAAGCCTAAGGTTGTATGCCATATGTAATTTTGTTGTGAGGCCAAAAATTAATAATTACATTTTTTTAAAAATGAAAATAAATAGAAGTAATCCCTTCTCTAGTTGCTAATTCAAAATTTTATTTAAACAGCTTGAAAGTAGGGGTCAAAAGCTCAACCAAAGTCAGTGGGTAAATGACACTATAATCATTGATAGCACCGTGGGAAAGGATACATTCTTTCTCATCACATGGGAGAAAGCATTACCCCTCATTTCTCTACGGGATCCTGATGGAACAAAGATGGAAAATTTCACAGAAGATAAAGATTCCAAAATGGTCTACCTCAGTATTCCAGAAATGGCAAAGGTAATCAGTCTTTACACTTTCTTAAAAATTTGTTTCAAAACTGGAAAATCTTGTATATAAACATAGATGTCAATACTTATAGCATATTCAAAAAAGTAAGATGAAATAGAACAAATCTGCTATACACACATGATCCTGAAAATTATGATAGGGATGGAAGAAAGAACTAATGCATTCTAAGTAAGAAACAAACAATATTTTAAGCAACTTAGAATAACTGAGACTATAGTAAGTGAATGCACTACATAGTTATTTAATGTATAGTTTTGAGAAGTAGAAAGCATTGGACCAATTTGTTGGGAATCACAGCTGCTCCTGGCTCTGGGGTCAGCAATTTCATCTGGGTTGGCCAAATTCAAGGAAAATACCTTAATCCCTGTACTATCTCTCCAGCTCCTAGAATTATTTCATAAACACCATTATATCATAGACTGTGGAAGTTGAGGCCAAACACATGATAAATTTTCAAAAATTTATTCTTCCTAAGGTTTCAGAAAGTTGAATATGCATTACAACAGATAGTTTGTCCAAGTTGTTTCATCTCTCATTCTATTTTGTCCTCCAATCTTTGAAACTCTCAAGCCCTGTTTATTATGCAACACACTTGTAAGGTATATTTTGGAATAAGAAAATAGGATACAAAAAAAGAGCTTGATCTTGGATACCTATCATATTTCCATTGAATTTTTAGGCTGGCATTTGGACTTACAGTCTTCAAGCCAAGGCAAACGAGGAAATACTAACTATTACAGTAAATTCTCGGGCAGCAAATTCTTCTGTGCTTCCAATCACAGTGAATGCTAAAATGAATCAAGACACAAATAAATTCCCCAACCCTATGGTTGTGTATGCAGAAGTTCTACAGGGGTTTGCACCCATTCTTGGAGCCTCTGTTATAGCGATCATTGAATCAGATCATGGAACCACAACTTTGGAACTTCTGGATAATGGTGCAGGTAATTCACAGGTTTTCAATAATGAAACTATATTTTCAGTTAAGGAACAATAGGACAAACACCAGAAGAATTGATGAATATTATTGATGAACATCAGGATCCAAAATAAATCTATCTAGGTAAAACCTATAAGTGACTATCATATAGCTTACACATGGTAAAAACTCAGTAAATGTTATTTGCATTGATATCTATAACAAGTGTGGCTGGAGCGATAGCATAGTGGGTTTGGCGTTTGCCTTGCATGCAGCCGACCCAGGTTTGATTCCTTCATCCCTCTCGGAGAGCCTGACAAGCTACCAAGAGTATCCCGCCCGCACCACAGAGCCTGGCAAGCTCCCCGTGGTGTATTCAATATTCCAAAAACAGTAACAACAAGCTTCACAATGGAGACATTACTGGTGCCTGCTTAAGCAAATCGATGAACAACAGGAGGACAGTGCTACAGTGCTATCTATAAAAGAACTGTCATTATTGTTTGTCATATACACAACCAATATTTCTTTGTAAGTTAAGGATGTCACATTCAAGCTATTGAGCACAGAACACTAAGATTCTTAACAAGTGTTCCATCATGTTTTAAATGCTTGAAATATCATTATGAAAGATTAGACAGAAGGATAAAACACAAGTGGTCATATGAGGTTAAGGGTAAATCTTGAGTCCTTGGTAGGGAGTGACAGGCAAAGTGATTCCCAGGAGCTGAAACAAAATACAACCTACAAAATACAAATAATCCTGGGAGCTGAGGCTCAAGAGCAGCAGAACTGCTACAAGAGAGTTAGAAAGTCCTGGGGTATCGGACACCAAGTCTGACTGGCAGAAAATAAGATGAGGTGTTGACCATCGTCTTCTGTCTCCTCGTTTGTATGGGTAAATGATGCTTAAATCTTTTTTTTTTTAACAAGCCTCTAAATTGTTTTCAGAAATTCACTTTCTTTTAAGAGTTCAGTAGGCAAAAAAAATTGTAATATAAGCATTTGACTTATCAAAACTTTCAATTAGTGTCTTTGCAATGCAATGGATTCAATCCATTTATAACCATCATTGACTCAGCTTTTTGAAAACTTTAAAAAGTACAATAGTTCCTTTTTCCAAATTCCTCTGTAACACATTATAAATTACTTGCCCAAATATCAGTGATCCTATCCTGCTAGCCATCTCCACCTGGACTCTGTGGGACTACCCAGGTCCAGAGAAACGCTGACGGACAGCGCCAAGCAGCCTGCCACAGTGCACCCTCTAACTCTTAATACACACTGAATAGGGTCCTTTACTGAGAAGTTTGAGAAATTTGTGTTCCATTTGTGATCCAGGGTGGGACACAGATTCAAAATCCTTATCATAAGAGCCTTTGACTTCCATAATAAGCCTTCTGTAAAATGTGTTTACCACTTAAGAAGTGCAGTTCTTGTATTATCAAGAAATATACTTTTGAGAGGGTATTTCTGACCTTCCCCCTAAAGTTTTTTCTAATAAAAGATAAAAGTTTTGCAATGTCAGACTAGGAAGTTAATGGATCACAGTGATCAGGAAATAAAGTTTTTTTTAAGTCAAAGTAATCTGTTCATGACTAAAGTGGAATTAAATTCTATGCAACAATACTTTTTTAATTTAATATTGTTAAATGGGAATTCATTAAATTTGTAAAGACACCTCAATATGTTTAAGTAAAGTAAGATGGCAAGTCATTTAAAAAAACTTGGTTGAGAAATGGTAAAAAGTTCCATGATAGTCTGCTCATAATTTTGTAAGATAAAGAAATTTCAGGTAAAAATATCAGCATATGTAATATTATACAAATATATTTCAAGCATATATTTATATAAAAATATACCACTAAACATAATAGTAGGCATATTATATATGTATATAAATTACATATGTGTATATCTCAGACAGAGCTCAATCAAGAGGTTGTAATATAAACAAATGTTTAACTTCAAAATGCATACTTTTCTTTACAAAAGCAGTTCACTCTTTCTTCTCTAAAACTAGGTGCTGATTCTATAAAGAACGATGGCGTCTACTCCAGATATTATATAGATTATAAAGGAAATGGTCGACATAATTTAAAAATACGGGTTCATGGAGGAGCAAATGCCATGAGAAGCTTAAGACATCCCCCAAATACAGCAGCATTTGTACCAGGTTGGGTGGTTAACGGTGAGTACTTCATAATGACTTAAATCTTGTGCTGGCTTAAATAGTTATGAGTTGATATTACTAAAGCTCCATACATTTTGAGTATTTTGAGGATTTTTAGCAAATTATTCATAACAAACAATATACCAATGATATCCTAAAATGTTTAGAACAATATTACAATACAAAACAAATAATTTAGGGCCTGCTATTCGAGCAGGCTTCGGTGGTGTATGGGAAAATTCAAAATAATGGTAGTGGGAAAGTGTAATGGTGGTAGGATTTTTATTGGAATATTGAGTGTAATCAATTATTGTGAAAAACTTTATAAAAATAAAATAAAATTTAAGGAATAAATAAATGAATAAAGCTTCATACAGTTTATAATTCTAAGTGCAGTTTTTTCATTTCCTATAATGAAGTTCACAGTCATAAAGGTATTTGCCTCCAAGTTAACATAATTTTTGGTACAATGTATGACATCTTATAATCAATGAATAAATCTAATCCATTATTACATTTTTTGAAGGATATTACTATATTATCAACAATATCCTTAATTTTCAGTTTAAGATTAAGAAATCAGGTGAATATATTATGTGCTTAAATATAAACCAATGCAAAATTTATCCCTCAGTTATATACAGTATAAATATATAGAAATATAAACATAGATTGAATGATTTAAGTTATAAGACAAAAAAGGTTTAAGTAAGGTTATGATAAAGATTAAGAATACTGTTGGATAGCATTGGGTTGTCCTTGCTCCTCCCCCCAGAGAGCTTAAGGGTTATTGAGCCACTCCCACAATAGTGCTCCTGAGGCAGACCCAATTCCATCACTGTATCACTGTATCACTCTCATTCCATTGATTATCCATTTGCTTGAGTGGGCACCAGTAACATCTCCATTCATCCTAGTTCTGAGATTTTAGCAGCCTCTCTTCACTCATCCTTCCCAATGGTGCCACATTGGAGGCTCTTTCAGGGTCAGCGGAATGACTCCCATTGTTGTTACTGTTTTTGGCATATCGAATACACCACGAGGAGTTTGCCAGGCTCTTCCCTTCTCGGTAGCTTGCCAGGTTCTCCGAGAGGGAGAACAAGACTATAAGAACTAGACTATAAGCTTCTGGGAGCTTTTTTTTTAGTCTCCGGATCTTGGCCATTGATGGGATAACATGGAGCCCGGGGCAGATTCTGGGTGTGACTGCCTAGCTACTGGAAAATGGGGGATCTGGGTAGAAGAGGCCCAGTCCCAATCTGAGCAGGCTTGAAGATCTCAGCCCTGGGTCCTGCACACTTGAGTTCCTCTGGCGGTTCCTTCATGCATGAGGCTCGACCAAGCGTTTGGAGAGTAACCTTGAGCATGGCTGTGGCTGGGTTCCAGAGGTTGATTGGGCTCTGCTTGGGTCACGGAGGCAAACTCAACCCGCCCCCATTCCAGGGGCCCTGGTGAAGACAGCAAGGTGTGGGGCAGAAGACTCTACGTTGCTCTCTTCAGGGAGCTTTGTTTTATAGCCTCTGGATCTGGGCTGATGATGGGATTGCATGGCGGGAGGCAGGGAGGAGGGGCGGGGGAGGCAGACTTAAGCCTCAGTTGCCCTTAGTTTCTTGTACTGCAAAAGCAGGGTCCGCTGGAAAGACTTAATATACCCAGGGCAAGCTGTGAGCTACGCTGGCATCGAAATGTGCCAGGTTAAGCACATAATACTTAACTATAAGTTAAGGGCATGGTCATGGACAAACTCAGTCATGACCCAAAAAGAAGTAACTGAATAAGGACCCTACTGGTTAGTCTTTCTAACCTGGCCTGAGGACTGTGGTCTGGAATACACAGTGAGATGTCCCAAGGAAGAGCCAAGCTGTAAGCTTAATATATCTCTTACTCTGTTCATATAAGTCTCAGAATGGAGACATTACTGGTGCCTGCTTGAGCAAATCAATGAACAATGGGACGACAATGTTACAGTGCTACAGTGCTACTGTGTTCACACAAAATAATTAGAAATACTATAAGAAGTAAATTTACTATGATTGTTGAAATAGATTACTTGCTGAAGAAAGGAGAAAGCAATACATTCTGGATGGAATCCCACCCTTGAACAGATCTCCTAGTGATCTGGGGGTAATCTCCTCAAATGAGATTTTGTCCTTGAGTTAATCTCCTGAAGGAGTGGCTTTACCTCTGCTTGTTTTTATGACAATGTTCAATTGTACCTCTGTGTATTCCCACCCTTCAAGGGGTAAGAGGGGCCTAGAAAGTCGGGACTAGACGTTGAAGACTAGAAAGTCAACGACTAGAAGGAGGATGAGAACTGAGACTTTGGAAACTGTGGGACTTTGGAACTAGAAGGAGGACTAGGTGATGACGATGACTGGAAGGACTTGGAGGTCTACAAGGAGACGAGGATGCTACAACTATGATGACTGGGAATATGGCCAAAGCTACGACTATGATGGTGAAGTAAGGGGAGAGATCAAACCACGCCAGAGAGGAGAGAGAAATAAACTGACTACTGACTGGTCTGGGGCCCACGTCCCTGCTTCTCCATTTCTCCACCTATCATCCATCCACCACAGTGGGCTGGCCTGGAGAGGAGGTTCTCAGGCAGGAATGCTCAAGTTCCTGAGCAAGTCTCACAATGGAGACGTTACTGGTGCTCCCTCGAGCAAATCGATGAACAATGGGACTGCAGTGCAGTGCTGCAGTGCAGTGCATATTTGGGATGACAGTAAAGTGGTACTAATAGGGAATTCATTTCATTAAGTTCTGAAAAGTACTTGTACATTTTGCCCATTAAATAACAGGAATTTTTTATTCCAGGAGAAATTCAAGCAAATCCACCAAGACCTGAGACTGATAAGGACATTCAAACAAACGTGGAGAATTTCAGCAGAATGGCAGCTGGAGGTGCATTTGTACTTGAAGGTGTTCCACCTAATTTCGATCCCTCCTTTCTTGACTATTTCCCACCAAATCAAATCACAGATCTTGAGGCCACACGTGAGGGGAATCTGATCACTTTAACATGGACAGCACCAGGAGATGATTTTGATATTGGAAAAGGTAAGAATGAAATTTTATGTGGAGTGAAAGATGCTTATTTCAAAAGCAAGAGTAAAAGTGGGTGAAATAAAACTGTCTTTAATTGATAGCTTTTTAATGTATTTGCTATATAAACTCATGTTTAAGTCATTAAAACAGAGCACACTTTAAATGCTGCAATTTTTCATACAGAGAAGTAGCATCGGGCAAAAATCAAAAATCAAAATTCATCTTTTACTTAAAAATACTAGTTTTTGGAGAGTAAATATTGCTTAAGTGATTTTTATTTCTTTTTGGGTCACACCCGGCATTGCACAGGGGTTACTCTTGGCTCATGCACTATGCACTTAGGAATTACTCCTAATGGTGCTCGGGGAACTGTACGGGATGCTGGGAATCAATCCCAGACCAGCCGTGTGCAAGGCAAATGCCCTATCTCTGTGCTATCACTTCAGCCCAAGTGATCATTTTTCAAGCGAGAAAATAAAAGGGAATTTAGTATTATATGCTCTGTTTATTAATTATATGTAATTTTTTTTAGTTCGGAGGTATATCATAAGAAAAAGTGGAAATATTCTTGATCTGAAAGACAATTTTGATAATGCCCTGCAAGTAAGCACTAAGAATATGATACCAAAGGAAGCTAACTCTAAGGAAACATTTGCATTTGAACAAGACAATGCAACCAGAGAAAATGAAACCCACGTATTTTTTGCCATTCAAAGTGTGGATGATAGTGATCAAAAATCTGAAATATCCAACATTGCACAAGTAGCATTGTTTATTCCTCAAGCAGATGATGACCAAGAGGAAAATCATCCTAGTTCTGGAATTAGTACTTCTACTGTGGTGTTGGCGGTGGTTGGAACTGTGGCAGCTGTTTGTATTATTGTCACTACTACTGTTTGTATCGTTAAGAAGAGAAGAAGTTCAAATACACTTACTACACCGTTTTAAAAAACAATAACAATGATTGAAAAAAAAGGACATTTATGAATTTTCGAATTCACCCTTGTGAATTTGAACTCATAAAATAATTTTATGAGTACTAAACGAATACTTTTATTAAATTCAAACACACAAGGGTATTTGAGAATTATAAACTAATGCTAAAGTTTCAAAATTTTATCTACTCACCATAAAATGTGATGAATATGATGACAAGCGTGGTAATATAGAGAAAAATGGAAGCTAAACCACTTAAACTCTATAATATTCCAAAATGATGATAAATCCATTTAAAATAATAAATTTTAAATGATGAGTAAAGGTTGTCTTTAATACAATACCTCATTTTATATAATGTACAAAAGTGTCTTATAATGCTTGTACTAATGCTAACATAATGCTAAAATGTCATCAAGAAGTAAAAATTGTTTACCTGAATAGTCAAAAACAATAGCAAGTATTTGAGAAATAATGGGTTTGGTTTTGGTACATTGAAATGTAAACTGATGTTACTATTATCATGGGCTGGAGTGGTAGCACATCAGGAAGGGCGTTTGCCTTGCACACGGCTGACCCAGGTTCGATTCCTCGGCCCCTCTCGAAGAGCCCGGCAAGCTACTGAGAGTATCTGGCCCATATGGCAGAGCCTGGCAAGCTACCCATGGCGTATTCAATATGCCAAAACAGAAACAAGTCTCACAATGGAGACGTTACTGGTACCCACTTGAGCAAATCGATGAGCAATGGGATGACAGTGACAGTGACTATTATCACCAAAATTTTCTCATATGCAACTATGTACAACACAAGGTCATGCTTACCACAATGTATTAATATGGAAGTTGTTCACAGAAATATCAGTTAACAGATGTCAAACATAGTTTTGCTTATTTCAGTTCAATAAATCATAGAGAAAAGAGTATATATCGATGTTTGCGTTTTCATTAAAAAGTCCTCCTAGGATGGGGATGTGGCTCAAGTGGTAGAGAAATGCCTACATGAGACCCTCAGTTCCATAGGCAGCACCACATGGCTCCTGAGCCCACCAGACCTAAGCACTGTTCAGCCTACCTGTGGCCCTCATCTTGCGTGTCATGGGCGTGTACACTCGCACACATGCACACACACATCATATCTATCTGTGGATTTTTTCTTTCATTATTGCACAAAATTACTGAAATCCATTGTAGCATAACATAGCCTCAGGTAGTTTAGGTTTATTAGGTTGCTCCCATCACAGTGCTCCCTTGCCTCTGCTTATTTGTAACTTCTATCTTTGTGTCCTGTTGACTTGTAAATATTGTTTTTCTCTTCTCCTTGAATCCTTTGCATAGTTTTGTCAGAGCCATGTCCTTTTGTATGGGCATAGGAAGACAGTAGCAAATGCTATGCTTTTGTAACCTGGGAGTCATTTGATTCTACATGATATTTTCCTCCTGGGCATCTGTTCTCTCAATCTAAGCCTCAGCTGCCCTTACTTCCTAGCATCCCAAAAGGCAGGGCCCCTAAGTGGGACAGGATGGACCCTAGGCAAGCGGTGAGCTATGTGCTACCCTGGCATCAAGACTGGCCTGGCCAAAAGTGCCTAAGGCTTAACTATAAGTTAAGATCTTGGTTGTGGACAAATGCTGTCATGATCCAAAATGTAATAACTAGATTTGGGCCCTGTTAGGGTTATGAATGATTAATCTGGCCTGAGTGCTGTAATCTGTGGCAAAGACATTCCCTGGAGAGCTGCCCTACAAGCCTCAATGTATCTCTTACTGTGCCCATACATAAATAAATAATATTGAGGTGTTAATTAAGATGCTAGGAAGAGGGGAATACCTCTAGGTGGTGTTTCCTTTGAATCTTTTTTTTTCATACTATTCTTTATTTTTTTTATTATTAGTTTATTTTTAATTAGAGAGTCATCATGAGGGTACAGTTACAGATCCATACATCTTTGTGCTCATGTTTCCCCCATACAAAGTTCGATAACCCATCCCTTCACCAGTGCCCATTCTCCACCACCAGTAAACCCAACATCCCTCCCCCTCTCCCCAGTCCCGTCTCCCCCCACCCCACCCTGCCACTATGGCAGGGTATTCCCTTTTGTTCTCTCTCTCTGATTAGGTGTTGTGGTTTGCAATAAAGGTGTTGAGTGGCCATTGTGTTCAGTCTCTAGTCTGTATTCGGCCCGCATCACCCTTCCCCCACATGACCTCCGACCATATTTTACTTGGTGGTCCCTTCCCTGAGTTACCCAGAATGAGAGACCAGCCTCCAAGCCATGGAGACAACCTCCTGGTACTTATTTCTACTATTCTTGGGCGTTAGTCTTATAGTCTATTATTCTATATTCCACAGATGAGTGCAATCTTCCTATGTCTGTCTCTCTCTTTCTGACTCATTTCACTTAGCATAATACTTTCCATGTTGATCCACTTATATGCAAACGTCATGACCTCATTTTTTCTAACAGCTGCATAGTATTTCATTGTATAGATGTACCAAAGTTTCTTCAACCAGTCATCTGTTCTAGGACACTCGGGTTTTTTCCAGATTCTGGCTATTGTAAACAGTGCTGCGGTGAACATATAAGTGCAGATGTCACTTCGACTATACTTTTTGGCTTTTCTGGATATATTCCCAGCAGTGGAATTGCTGGGTCAAATGGGAGCTCAACCTCTAGTTTTTTGAGAATCGTCCATATTGTTTTCTAAAAGGGCTGAACTAGCCGGCATTCCCACCAGCAGTGTAGAAGGGTCCCTTTCTCCCCACATCCTCTCCAACAGCGGTTGCTTTTGTTCTTTTGGATGTGTGCTAGTCTCTGTGGTGTGAGGTGGTATCTCAAGGTTGTTTTGATCTGCATCTCTCTGACGATTAGTGATGTAGAGCACTTTTTCATGTGCCTTTTGGCCATTCGTATCTCTTCCTTGGTAAAGTTTCTGTTCATTTCTTCACCCCATTTTTTGATGGGGTTGGATGTTTTCTTCTTGTAGAGTTCAACCAGTGCTTTATATACCATTGATATCAACCCCTTATCTGATGGGTATTGTGTAAATATCCTTTCCCATTCTGTAGATAGTCTTTGTATTCTGGTCACTGTATCTTTTGCGGTGCAGAAGCTTTTTTGTTTAATGTAGTCCCATTTGTTGATCTCTTTTTTTACTAGGGCTTTCTTATGTTGATTTTGCTACCAGACTGGGTGCAGCATGAGCCCAGAGGGCAAGTAAGGGGAGACAAGTAAAGGGAAAGAGACTAGTGAAGAGAGATAATTCCTGAGAGCGAGAGCGGGGATGAAGGAATGAGGGACTAGGAGAAACAGAAGGGATCCAGGAATGAGGGGCAGTGTGAGACTAGAATGGGGAGCTCAGGGAGACTAGAACAGGTGCCTGGAGAGAATGGAATGAATGGCAACTGATCAACCAACCGGCTTGACCCTCTTTTCCTCTTTTGTCTGCCCCATGTCCTGGGCTGCCCCGGCTGGGCAAGCTGCCCGGGGCGATCCCCCCACCTCCCAGGACCCATGCGTGGCCAACGGGAGAGCCACTTGGGCTCTCCCCCGGCCACCCCTGGCAGATGCTTTCTACAATCCATGTTTTCAGGTAAGGAAAACTAAAAATAGTTTAAACAATCCTTGTTTAGCATTAAAAGTCATAGCAAAAAGTAAGAGCTCTGGAAATAAATAAGATGACTTAAACTATGTTGCTTGGGAAGAATAGGTTCACATTTTAGGTCAGACTGATTGCCAGGAGTCCTAAATTTGCTAACAAAATGGACCACAGAGTATGGAATCATGATCTGTCATGTGCCAAAGAATTTCCATTTATGAGTGTAAATGAGATTCCCAGTTTACAAGCACATGGCCACTTTGTTCCTCCAACCCTAAGTTTTCTTACTTAGCCAAGATAGGAAATAAATCCAACTGCCCAACAATAAATAAGTGGATAAGGAAAGTGTGTTTTATATACACAATGCAATACTACTCAATAGGGGAGAGAAAAGTGAAATCTTTCCATTTGCAACATCAAGACTAAAACAGGAGGGAGTCATGGTACACAAAATAATTCAGAAGAAAGAGAAGTATCAGGGGATATTATATTCATATATGTTACATATAGTCTTTATTCAAAAATCAGGAGCAAGGAGAAGATTCAAAGGGCTGGAAAACATGTTTTGGATGCCAGAGGCCCAGATTGGATGGATCTCTGGCAACCAGCTGGTCCTGGAAGCACTTTCAGAGAGTGACCCTGAGCACCAAGCCAAGAAAGACTCTCAAAAACTGATGTGGCTCAAAAATGTAAAAAAATATATACAATGAATAAAATAAAAGAATCTCACAAAATCAAATCATTAGAAAACCCTGGCTTATGACAACAGTAGAAAGGTTACCGGAGCCCTTGGAACCAGCACACCACTTGTCCTGAAGGTGGGTCAGAGAAGCAGCGTGAGGTCCCCAGCACCTTCCAGCCCTCGTGACTGTTTCCAGTTCCCCTAGTCCCTTGGAACCAGCACACTGCTTGCCTGCAGGTGGGTCCGAAGAGCCCTGGAACAAGGGCACATTTCACAGCAGTCCCCAGCACCTTCCAGCCCCCTAGTGACCTCTGAGTCAGGGGGTGTGGCCTCCATGTTATGGGCGTGGCCTCTCAGCAAGGGGGCGTGGCCTCCTGTGGGGTAGGTGGCAGCTCACCTGGCCACAGTTATTTTCTTCTTTCTCAACACTCTGGACTCATATCTTGACCTCCATCATCAGGAAATAAGAGAGGACACAAGGAAATGGAAACATTTCCCCTGCTCATGGACTAGGAGAATTAACATTGTCAAAATGGCAATACTCCTCAAAGCATTATACAGACTCAATACAATCCCTATAAGGATAACCATGACATTCTTCAAAGAAATGGACCAAATACTCCTGAAATGCATATGGAACAACAAACCACTGCGACTATCTAAAGCAATTCTTGGGAAAAAGAAGATGAGAGGCATCACCTTCCCCAACCTTAAACTCTACTACAAAGTGATTATAATTAAAACAGCATGGTACTGGAACAAAAACAGAGCTTCAGATCAATGGAACAGGGTGGAATATCCTTACACACACTCTCAAACATATGATCACCTAATCTTTAATAAGGGAGCAAGAAATGTGAAGTGGGCCAAGGAAAGCCTCTTTAACAAATGGTGCTGGAAAAACTGGAGAGCTACATGCAAAAAATATGGGCTCAGACCTCTACCTAACACCATGCACAAAGGTCAGATCAAAATGAATTAAAGACCTCAACATCAGACCAGAGTCCATCAGATACATTAAAAACATGGTCGGCAAAACCCTCTGTGACACTGAGTCTAAAAGCATCTTTAAAGAGGACACTTCACTGGCCAACCAAGTGGAAACAAAGATAATCAAGTGGGACTATATTAAACTGAGAAGTTTCTGCACTGCAAAAGACACAGCGAACAGAATTCAGAGGCAATCAACAGAATGGGAAAGGATATTCACCCAATACCCATCCTATGGGGGGTTGATATCAAGGATTTACAAGGCACTGGTTGAACTCTACAAAAATATAACATCGAACCCCATCAGAAAATGGGGTAATGAAATGAACAGAAACTTTCTCAAAGAAGAAATCCAAATGGCCAAAAAGTACATGAAAAAAATGCTCTTCATCACTAATCATCAGGGAGATGCAGATCAAAACAATGAGATATCACCTCACACCACAGAGACTGGTCCATATCCAAAAGAACAAAAGCAACCGGTGTTGGTGTGGATGTGGGGAGAAAGGGACTCTCCTTCACTGCTGGTGGGAATGCCGACTGATTCAGCCATTTTGGAAAACAGTATGGACGATTCTCAAAAGACTAGAAACTGAGCTCCCATTTGACCCAGCAATACCACTCCTGGGAATATATCCCGGAGATGAAAAACAGTATATTATAAATGACATCTGCACTTGTATGTTCATTGCAACACTATTTACAATAGCCAGAATCTGGAAATAACCCGAGTGACCTAGAAGGGATGATTGGCTAAAGAAACTTTGGTACAACCCAGGTTGGCCACATGCAAAAGAAGCAACTTATTCCTGTCCTATCTCTCCATCCTCATAATAAATAGTTCTTTATTTGTTTGTTATAAAGTCAGCAAGAATGAAGGAAAAAAAAGGCAAAAATTTTTTTCATCAGAGAGATTGTGTATGTGGGTATTCCCTATTGAGGCTTCTGGGCTCTCTTCTTCATCCATCCTTGTGTGGGATCTGTGCTGTTTCTTCATGTTGCTGTGGTAGTATGGAGGTGGATCCCTCCAGTTCACTCTCAGTGTCCCCCTCTCACTGCAGGGGAGTATTCTGGACGAGCTCTGTCAATGGTGGTCTCCTTTATCTCCTTCAAGAATACTAACTTCCTCTTTGGTGCTCCTGTGTGATTTATGTGGGGCCTCTAGTGCAGCTTCGGGGATGTGTTCCTTTACATTAGGCTCATTTAGATTCTTGTGTTCACTTTCATGTTGGTGAGTTTAGGGAGTATTTTGGTTGGAGTAGGCTAGTGGACTATTGGCCTAATGTGTATGCTATAGCCAAGCTGTCTTCGTAAGAATTAGATAATGGAGGTTGAAATATGAGTCCCAGGAGGCCATGACCACCCCCCCCACCACCACCTCTGTACCTGTGTAGTTGGTACCATTTGGGAAAAGGTCCTGAGTTAGAGTTCTAATTCCAGCGGACTTCTAAAACCACAGGAGTTCCTTCTGGCCTAAGTGCGAAGGTGGGCAACTTAGCCAAGAAGGGGTGTTCTAGACTGCTGTGATTGCTAGCTTGGAATGCTGCTTTGGAGCCAAAATAAATAAATAAATAAATGACATAGAAGATTACTCACATTGGAAGGTCTGAACATAAAACAGGAGCTCAGAGGAGGTAATTAAAAACAACACAGCATTATTAATTACCCTGGTAGTAGCAGCAATCGCAGTAAAGAAAGGAGTGTGAGAGAATAGAGAAAATTGGTACACACATTCTTTGAAAAATCTTGATTATTTGATTAAATAACGTGAAAAGAAGAATAGGCACTGAAAACAGCAATATTTGGTTATGGAGCTTATGATTTGTTAAAGAAGAAACCTTAAATGTCACTGCTTTATAGCACTGATTGATATTTTAAATGATGGATATAAAGTTGATCCATGTGGAGGAGACAATCAGTGCTCACAGGATCCTGGGACACTTCAGGCAATAAGCAGCAAACTGGACAAGATACTTCAATGTTTGGTCCCAAGTGATATGGTATTGTTGGGGCTCAGTGGTTCTGGGGCCACCAGAGTACTACACTGATACCCAAGGGCTTCTAGGGTGACTTGGTGGTACTTTCTGATACTTTCTATTCTTTTTTCTTTCTTTTTTTTAATAAACTTTTCCTTCCATTCTGTTCCTTCTTTAAGTATCAGAAGATAGACTTTGGTATAAATTGGATGACTCCTAGCCTTAGATTTTACCTCTGTATAAAACGGGATAGTAATATCTGGCTCTAAGTGTTATGTGAATTCCTTTACAGAGCAGCAGATGCTCAGGCACATTACGCACATGTTACTTAATTCATGGCTGCTCTCACATGAAGAAGTCCTCCACTCCCAGGCTGCAGAGATAATTCACCAGACTTAGCCTATATTTTGCATACAGAAGGCCCAGATTTGATCCCTGGCACCTCATGGGTCCCCAAGAATTATGTTTTAAATTTAGGTCCTATTGTTTTCCATCACTCTGTAGTAAAGTGTTGCAGAAAATTGTATACTGATAAAAATTTAATCACTTACAGGTTCTGACTCGACTTAGCAGGAACTACTGCAGAATCCTTTCCTTTTCTCCAGAATCAATCTCTTAAAGGTATTAAAATCTTGATCAAATTTCAGTCATAGAGACAATCAGAGCTCTCAGATTCTTTGACGTCTAATACCAGAAGCCAAAACAAGCAGAGAAAGCTGACTATTGGTTATTCATGACACCTCCACTCTCTGTTAGATCACCTGAATATTTCACTCACATCCACTCATTCATATAGACTCAGACACAGACAAACACATACACACACACACACACACACACACACACACACACAATTTGAACCAACACAGGAAATGTGACTGAGAGAGTAATACTTATAGGTGTTTCTGCCTCATAATAAAGATTTTTGCATTAAATTGTGGCAGACTAAATCAAAAAAACAGTTCAAATTATAGATGCATTCTATTTAAAACATTCAAGTGAGCAAATTATTATTCTTAGTAGCAATAATTAGAATAACAAGAGTCATAACTTAAATATTTTAATATACTGTAAAGCATACAAAATTAAAAATTTTTTAATTTAATTTTTAATAAAAAACTAAAAGTGTCCATATTGATTACCAATGATAATAATAGCCAATTTTTTTAAATTTTATGCCAAGTACTTCAAGGATTTCTCCTATATTTTTTCATGTTTTCTTTGTAGAAACTTGGTAATTGTTTTGGTTTTGGTTTTCTGTTTTATTTTGTTTGGAGGCCATATCTGGCCATGCTCAAAGTTTAACTCTGTCTCTGGGCTCAGGGGTCATTCCTGGCTGGCTCAGCCGGGGATCTAACCCAGGTGGGATACATGAAAGACAAGTGTGCTACCCACTGAACTATCTCTCCAATTCCAAGTGACAGCATTATCCATATCAGTGAAGTATAACAGAATATGATTGGAAAAAATGAATAAGGTCACAAAGCTAGTTAGTGGCAAAGTCAACATGAACAAAAGCACATACCCTATCTGCAGTCATTTCTGCAGTGTAGATTCATCCTTGTAAGACCTCCTTGCAGACAAATGGAACTAACCAACTGGCCCAGAAAAATAGATACATTTTCTTTTCTCTTTATTTTAGGGGTGGTGACAAACATATATCAGTGAATAAAGATAATTACTGAAATTCTACAAAGATAATAAATATTTTAATATAACAATATAGAAAAATTTAAATGTGTTTTAGTTTAACTGACATAAGTAATTAAAATCTCACAAAATTTAATAGTTTCTTTTGCATTTTAGTTTTCAAAAAAGAATATATCATATTCCTATTATAGACCTAACTTTTAAAATTATACAGCTGATAAATCATATACAAGAAATATTTCCTATTAATTCTAATGCCCTATGTACCTTCATTATCTAATGCCCTGTGTACTTTTCTAGATATCTTGGGAATATCCCAGACGGGGAAACCAGGGTTAATAAACAATGTTTACTTCCTGGTTTGCTTGTTTGTTTCTAGTATAATGTTGAATACAGCACAAAGTTAGAATTCACCAATATAACATAATCTTGTTTCTAAGGAGTTTAACTGTTTGGTTTTACTACAGAATAAGACTGAATCTACACAAAAACACATGCATAAAATATTCATACCTGGTAGTGAATCAGTGTTCTTTAAGATCAAGCAATGACACATGTAGCTAAGAATAACAAACAGAAGATTTAAATAAACACCAGGATACATTCATTAATACAGTTTCCTCATGTTTCTGTTTATTTATTTGAGTGCTTTTTATAGGTGATGGGTGTCATACCTAGTGATATCAGGGCTTACTCCTGGCTCTGTCAGGAATCACTCCGGACATTCTGGGGAAAACCATAGAGGATTGGCCACATACAAGACAATCACCATACCCAGTCCGACCCCAGTTTCTTCATCTTAAGTGGAGAATTTTTTGAGTCTTATTTTTCTACATGCTACAAAGCAACTCAATTGCTCAAGAACAGTGACAAAAGCAATGGAAGCACTATAATCTATGATACAAAATTTAAAATATATGCACAACACTAATTTTACCTTTCAAAATAAAATTATCTTTAAATAATCATTTAAAGTATTAATGTTAATACTTCTAAAGCACGGTGGGGTGTATATGTTCATATAATGTCTCATGAACCATAAACAGATGCTATGTTTCTAGAAACCAACTGGGAATTGATAAGGGCCTTATTAGTGTTTATCCTTTGACATGTGTATACATGTCCTTTTCATAAGAAAATAAGTTCAAACTTACACTAGAATATTTACAACATGGTCATTTGGAAAACATCCAAACTGAAAACAATCTCAACGTCTAACAATCATACTAAATTAGGGCACATTTATGTGATGAAATTCTATTCATTTAAAATAGAATTGATGAAAAATTTTATTGACAAAAAATGTTCTAGGTGTGCTCCATTCTGGAAGTCCCCACATTCAAACTTGGAGTGCATATATCAACCCTTTGAGGTGTAATATCTCCTCCTTTACTTTATGGAACTCTCTCTTCTCTCATATTTCCTAAATAAAATTTGGGTGGGGGTGGAGGGCAAACCCAGCAATGTTCAGGGGTTACTCCTGGCTCCTCATTCTGGAATCACTCCTGGTGGTGCTCTGGGGACCATATGGGATGCTGGGGATGGAACCCGTTGGCCACATGCAAGGAAAACACCCTACCTACTGTACTATCATTCCTGCCCCAATAAAACTATGTTTAAGGGAAAATTATTTAAGAAATATATCTACTTATGGAACATTGGAGCACTTAATTATATCTGTTCCATAGTTTTGTTATCTATAATAGTACAGCAATATTCTTGCATTATAGCATGGGTGTGACAATTACTGTAATGAATATACACAGAGTGGTAAGAACAGTGACTGGCAGAAATGAATCATTAAGTCATTATTAACATTTTATTGCCCTCTACATTGTCTTCAACCCTCATTCCAGAAGTGTTCTGATAGAATCCTTATGTGTACAGTTTTAAATGTCTATGAAATTAAATAAGCAAGAGATCTGGATAATGTAAATATATATTAATAGGTAATTAAAGGTTTCTTTTGGTGAGATGTAATGTATAGTATGGTATCTTTAATCATTCTTTTTAAAAGATTGCTGAGCGTAAATATTTTAAGTAACTTTTTGTTTTGCTTTGCGGGTAGGGGATGAGGGACACACTTGGATGTGCTCAAGGTTTTTGTTTTGGTTTGGTTTTTGGGCCACACCTGGTGCTTCTCAGGGGATTACTGCTGGCTCTGCACTCAAGAACTGCTCCTGGTGGTGCTCAGGGACCATATAAATTGCCAGGAATTGAACTCGATTCAGCTGCATGCAAGGCAATTGTCTTACCATCTATACTATTGCTCTAGCTCATGTGCTCAGGGATTACTCCTAGTTCTGTGCTCAGTGGTTGCTTTTAGTGGTTTGAGAAGACATAATCCACTACCCGCAGTCTAACCAAAATCAGTCACATGAAAACTCTACTATTTTACATGCCCAAGTTTTTATAACAAGAAAAGATTTATAACTATGTATGTCATAAGAAATTGATTAAATTTATGATTATGATTATTTCATTGTGTATACAAATATCATATCAGGATTTGCAGGAGGTCACATGGAACACCACCAACATCTATAGCAAAGAGCAAATTCATAAGAACATTGTACTGGTCTGCAAAGTATAACCCAGAAGTTACTGTACAGAATATACAGAATGATAATCCACAGTTTGTGACAGGTAGGTTGTATGGCTCAATGGTAGAGCAGATGCCTGACCTAGGTGAGGAACTTGATTCATTCCCTGAACCATACAGTCCCATAAGCAACCTAAAACATTAGTTCAAAATAAATTAAAAAGTGATGGGACACTAAAGGAAGTGGCAATGCCTCTTTTCATATGTTACAGATTATTCCAGGGGAAAATAGTGACTTATTTCTCTGTAAAATTTTCTCCAAAACCAAATACTAAAACTTTTCAGCATTTTTCATTTTATGTATCTAAAATATAGCATAGAGGCCAGGAGAAAGTACAAAGTTAGAGGATGTGGTTATCATGCATCCAATGTGGCTTCATCCCTGTCCTCTTGAGCATCACCAGGTACAGTACTGAAGGTCTCTGAACATCACCCCATTTGGCTCAGAGTACCCCAAGCACTGTCAGGGTGTCTCTGCTGGTCCCCTCAAGGCCGATTTTCTTAATATCACAAGGAGAAAGCCCTATCTCCTCAGCAATTCTTGGGAGACCCCAAAAACAAAAATTGAGGACAATCTTGCAAACATTTCCTTGAAACGCCTTCTGTTTAGAACTTAAAACCAGTGCTAATTTTGCCAGCCTCAGAAGAAACAGAGAATGTCATTCCTGGTTAATGTCTCCCGTATTTCTCAATCTTCAGGGTATACATACAAATCACCTGGAAACTTAGTTAATATGCAAATTTTGATTTGGTAGATTCAGCAACTCATGACTCTAGTTTTAATAGTTCCAGAAAAAGCCAGAAGAACTCACTTGGAGTAACAGGTCACTTCAAGAGACTTGCCTCCTCCTCCCTCCTTTTCATATCTCTTCTATTTAATCCTACCTTTTGTTCTACTGTTGATTCACCCAGGGCAAGCATCTCTCTCAGGAAGAACAGCATCTTGTCCTGCCTAGAGTTGATTCATTCAGGGTGGGAACCTGACTCTGATTGAGCTTAACAGAGTTCATCTCCAGCACCTTCTGAGCCAGAACTAGGGAAGGTAAGTAATATCTCTATGAAAACAAAGTTGTGTGTTCTGCAGCTCAGAAATATTCTCTAACCAATTATTTTCTTCTGAAAGGAGAAATTGGTAATGGGATGATGAGTTTAAGATAAAGGGGCATGTGAGTCTATGTTCATATCCCTAGCCTGAAACAGAGCCTGAACTCTAAGGCTAATCTCACCATGACAGTGCTATGTCAGATATGCCCATTGTTCTCCCAAACACAAATATATGTGTATTAATTATTTTCAGGTGGTTTTCTGTCACATGTCACCAAAGAATAGTAGCACCCACAACCCCAAAACACTCCTAAAATTCTTTTTTAGAAATTTATTTATTTACCTCAATTCATAAAACATAGAACCTTTTACACTGGTTTCTATTAATTGCTAATATAATTGTTTATAAGGTTGCTGCATATCTTTTTGTGTCTTGATAGCTCATTTCTTCTATTACTGAATAACATTGCACAGGATGAACTTGCCACTGTTTATTCATTCACTTATTGAAGAACAACTTGTTCACTTTTAAGTTTTGACAATTGTGAACAAAGCCATATAAATATCTGTGCTCAGGTTTTTGTGTAGATATGCACAATTCATTTGGGTAAATACTCAGAACAAATGTTGATTTTTTTTCTTTTTGGGTCACACCCGGGGTGATGCATAAGGGTTACTCCTGGCTTGTGCACTCAGGAATTACTCCTGGAAGTGCTTGGGGTACCATATGGGATGCTGAGAATCAAACCCAGGTCGGCCGCATGCAAGGCAAACACCCTACCCGCTGTGCTATTGCTCCAGCCCCACAAATGTTGATCTTACAGTATGAGTATGTTTAATTTTATAAGAAACTGCTGAACTGAATTCCAAAGTATGTGCTCCATTTTGACCTTTCCAAATGGATCACCGCTCCTTTCTTGACCGCTATTTTTTGTATACCAGTGTTCATCTTCCCCATTTTATATTATTCATATTTTAGAAGTTATGGTCTTGTTAAAGTTTATGTACTGATTTACACAAAATTAAGACAGCTCACCACTGCTTAGTTACTCTAATAAGGGTTTCATAGTGTATCATGGTTTTAAAATTTGCAATTCCATGATGAAATAGGATGTTTTCTATACTGGCTTTTCTGTCATATATATATACATACATATATATACATATACATATATATGCAAGCTACAGAGAGTATCCCACCCGCACAGCAAAGCCTGGCATACTACCATGGCGTATTCTATATGCCACAAACAGTAACAACAAGTCTCACAATGGAGACATTACTGGTGCCCACTTGAGCAAATAGATGAACAATGGGATGATAGTGCTACAGCGCTACCTTAAATCTCTATATCCAGCTAAATAATCTAGTCACTGTAAATTCTACACAATAAATATATTTCCAATTATCTGTTGATCTAATTCTTGCACCAACTAGCATCTAAAATAGTCTTTTTTGTTGACTTGGGTTGATTTAATTTTTGAAAACTATGAATTTCTACTCTGCTGGAGGCCAGGACCACCTAGCATCTGCTTTTCCAAAGGTCTACAGTTTCATTAGGAAGACAAAAAGTAATTAAGCATAGTGTAAAATGATGTGATTTAATTATGGAAGCATCCAAGAGAAAGAACTATGGAGAAATGGCACCTTACCTAAATCTTGAAAGACAAATAGATAGAGAAAAAAGGAAATTCCAGTAAGGAAGAGCAAATGCCAAATGAAGGGGGTGAGATCAGGAGGATGAGGAGCAGAGAAACAATTAAAAAATAGCGAGGCTTATATGAATGAAGGCCTTGAGTAGAACGCCAAAGGTCTTGAATTTTGTCCTAAAAGCAGTGACTGAAAGTAAAATAAAATATGTATCAGGACAAGATCCTGTTTTTTTTAACTCATATTACAAAATATATTGGGAGGAATTGGAGTAGAGACAAGGACTTAGAACAAAGTAGATTAAAACTACTGTGAGTTATAACAAGGCAAAATGGGGTCAGTGTGATAGTGTCCTGTTTTTTTTTTAACTCATATTACAAAATATATTGGGAGGAATTGGAATAGAGACAAGGACTTAGAACAAAGTAGATTTAAACTACTGTGAGCTATAACAAGGCAAAATGGGGTCAGTGTGATAGTACAGCAGGTAGAGTGTTTGACTTGCACATGGCAGACCTGGGTTCAATCCTCGGCAACCCATATGGTTCCTAGAGCACTGCCAGGAGTAGTTCCTGAAAGCAGAGCCATGGGTAATCCCTAAGCATTGATGGTAGAGACACAAAAGAGTAAATATAGGCAAAATGAAGTCTTTTACGGTCAATGTTATTCTTTAAAAAATATTTTTCAATGTCTCTTACATACAGCAAATTACTGAATCTTCTCAAAATCTGAGACTTTGTCTTACTACAAGTGTGGTGAATTCACAGAGTTTTATAAGAATTTATTTCTCCTACCTTTCTTCATTCGGATGAGCCTCACGCATGAAGGGACCGGCAGAGGAACCCAGGTGTGCAGGATCCAGGGCTGAGATCTCCAAGCCTGCTCAGATTGGGACTGAGCTTTCTCCACCCAGACCCCCCATTTTCCAGAAGCTTGGCAGCCACCCCCACAAACTGTCCCCAGCACAGTGTAATCCCACAAATGGACAACATCCAGAGACTATAACACCAAGCTCCCAGAAGCCTGAAATATCTAATACCCTTGTCTCCTTCTTGGAGAACCTGACAAGCTACGAAGATTCTATTGCCCACATGGGAGAGCCTTGTAAGCTCCCCATGGCATATTCATATCCCAAATACAGTAAAAGATAAATACATACCTCTTGGAGAGCCCAGCAAGCTACCGAGAGTATCCTGCCCGCACGGCAAGCTATCTGTGGCGTATTCGATATGCCAAAAACAGTAACAATAAGTCTCATTCCCTGACCCTGAAAGAGTCTCCAATTGTTGGGAAAGAGAGTAAGGAGAGTCTGCTAAAATCTCAGAGCTGAGTGTAATAGAGACATTACTGGTGCTCGCTCGAGTAAACCGACAAACAACAGGATACAATGATACCTTTCTTCATATTTTCCATTTCACACACATTTTTGTTTCTTATGCTCCTGTACTTTCCATACTTCCATCAAATACATTAGATTTTACTCTGGTGGTTTAAAAATTAGACATGCTTTTAGTTTTCTCAACTTACTAAGTCTACTCATGTATTTTATATTTCCTATAGCAGTCCTCAGTAACTTCAGTTTCAGCAGAAATGTGTCAGCAGATTGTTTTCTCTCTAGACCCCAATACCAGCTTCCTTCTTGTTGGTATTTTCTATAGTCTCAAATATGAATGAATAGATTGCAATTGTTAATCATCGCCTGTGTAAAAACTATTTTTACTACATAATTTACTGTATTTAGTTCCAACAACTTATTGATTCCTCTTTGTGTTTCTTTTTTCAGGATAACTTCCTCCAAGAATATTTACTGAGTATATGCTTGGGTGACCTGACAACTAGTGTTTTGGGCTTATTTTTACTTTACTCCATTCTAATATTTAAGTGACAGTTAAAATATTAGGTTTAATTTTGCTTTTGCTTTTTCAATACTTTGAGGATCTTACCCCATTCTTTCTTGAATCCTGGGATGCTGTTGAAATGTCTGGATTAGATGTGGAGTTGATATCTGAGTATAACTTCAGTATAACTGCAGCCATGTGTGGAAATGAGATCACCAATGGGATCACAGAGGGAAAAGAGAAAGGAATCAATAACTGGCTCTTAAGATGAGCCAGTTCTTAATGAGAAGTATATAAAAGAGTTATTATAAACTACACTGGAAAAGAACAGCCAAAGATGTGCAAGTACAAGCAAGAGTGTGGTTACATAAATGAAAAAAGAAGGCAATTTCAAAAATTAGGCATTGTTCAGCAATATCAACTGTTAGACAAGTTGGGTAAGATGCAGTATGTAAAATTGCTGTGTGAAACTATATTCAAATAAAATCTTGCTTTTGCTACAATATGGAGGGATTAGAATTGGAATGTGTCTGTACATATGGATTTGAATACTCATCTCAATAACCCAGTCCCCTTGATTGTCTGAATTCACAAGCTAAGGAAATTATCACTCTTTTTCTAGTATTGCATTAGTATCTCCATGTTGTTTTTCTCATAATAAAAACATAAAAATATAAAACCTTGGTTTGGGGAGTCAAAATTTTAATATAGCTAATAGCTGTAAATGCAAGAAATCACTGCTTGGGAGTGAACACTACAATTGTCAAATATATCCGTGCCATTTTAAAGAAACAGTGACAGTTACTCAGCTTCACCTATTCATCACAGAAAGAAACAAGTACGAACCACGAGAGCAAGTACATTGGAATGTAGGTCTTTGTATTGGGAGTGAAATAGTCCATTTTCTATATCTGATTTTAGCCTTTATTTCAAGTAGAATACTTATATGCAGAAACAAAATGAATAATATTAAATTTAAAACAAAACATTAAATTCTATGTATTCTCTAAAATTCAACTTAAATGTCACTTATCCCAACTCCATCTCTAGTATTAACTTAGAATGCTTTAATCCATCGTCTTTTGCAATCAAATTTTTATGGCAGCATTGATCAGGTCAGTGGCTCTACGAGATGTTTGATTCCTCTGTGGTAAGCATATTTTTATCTTATGTGCCTACCACATAACCAATAGCCCATAAATAGCCAAGTGGCTAATAAAATGGGCATTATTATCTGGTATGCTATATAAACTCTATTTTTTCCAGAAGAAATTTTTTTGCTGATCAAGAGACAGAAATCTAGATCTTTTGAATTAAGAGTTAAAACATAAAATATGGAAGAATTTTGCATTTTTTAATTTGTTCTTAATATTGTTTCATACGTGGAGGGCTTGACTCTGAGTTGACCTTATCTAGGAAAATTATTCACCTTGAAGAAATACAGTATGGGTTTATGAATATGTACTTATTTGTAAAATGATAATGGTGTATACCCATCAGGTGTTTATGAAGAGTAAATGGGTTAATAGATTTATAGAATGTTATTTGTGCTGGGCATATTACAATGCTTACTATATACTAATATTAATATTAGTAATTAGTAATATTATTTTACTAATTACATATTACAATCCTTACTATATACTAATATTAATATTAGTACTTAGTAGTATTATTTTACTAATTACTAATTACTAATTTAAATATTACTAATTAGTAATATTATAATATACTAATATTAATATTACTATTTGATATATTAACATAATGCCCTACCTTACAATAGGATCACTGGAAACAAACTTTGAGATAAAGATTTGCAAAAAGCAATTTTTCAGGAAGTTCTAGAGCATAAAAATTGTTGGGGGGAGGACATAAAGCAAGGTAAGACTAGAATTAAAGCAGGTTAACTATAGGCAAAGAGCCATGGAGTTGAATTGATTCCATAGGCAGTGCGAGTATGTGAGTTATACCTCAGAACTTGTACTAAACTAAGTTTATCTCTGCATACTCTTGGAAACCCACATGATGTAAAGTTACCTATGACTCTCTGTATAAAAAAATGTAAAAAAATGAATTGGCCATCCTCCATAAAAATAGTTTCTTGTATGGGTCACTGGAAGCAAAAGCACATTGGTTAAAGAAGAAAGAATATAAAGGAACAGTAAAAGGGATGTGAGGGCATCTGGAGAAGAATATCTAGAGTGTCCAGTATCATAACCCAAGGTATAAGCAGCTAAGTAATATTTAGCTTCACATGTACTATGCAGAGATTGACATGCATTCAAGATCCAAACTTAGTTTCACATGTACTATGTAAAGATAGACATGCATTCAAGTTCCATGCTCTCTTCACCCCTAGATATGTGAATTTAGATCATTTATTTAACTATATAGACTGTTCCACCATTTTTAATAAGGAGAATAACAGTACCACCTCAAATAAGTGATAAAAATATAAGTCTCTGTATAGAGTGAGTGGGCTGGAGCGATAGTACGTGGGTTAAGGCATTTGCCATGGACACGGCCGACCCAGGTTCGATTCCCCCACCCCTTTTGGAGAGCCTGGCAGGCTACCGAGAGTACCTTTCCTGCACAGCAGAGCCTGGCAAGCTAACCGTGGCATATTCGATATGCCAAAAAACAGTAACAACAAGTCTCACAATGGAGAAGTTACTGGTGCCTGCTCAAGCAAAACGATGAGCAACGGGATGACAGTGACAGTGATACAGTGATATAGAGTGAGTGCTGAGCAAATATTATGTCTTAATCTTTATAGAATTTCCTATATATAAAAAGATAAGCTGAGAGGCATCACTGTGAATAGCTGAATGTAAGTACTAGTTCCTTAAGTGACGTATTTTGGAACAACTTTCTGTCTAAAACAACCTTGGTCAAGAATTTTTCTGCTATCCTTTTGATCTCTTCTTATTTTAAGAGGAATCATTTCCATTTAGGAGCCATATATTAAGTTCCCTTAGCATCATCTAACCTTACAAAATCTAAAAACAAATAGTTGCCTTGACTGATGGTACAGTCATTGAATTAACTCCTACCAAACAGAAGCAGCATCCAGGAAAGCAAGGTGGTACCATTTCAGTGTTGGCAAGCAAGAAACCATGAGAAGATCATGTAGACCTTGAAGGCTGATGTGAAGTCTCTCTGGAAGGAGTTTTGCCACCAACTCACTTATCTTCCGAAGTCATTATTGCTCTTACCTATTGTGTCAGCAATGGAACCAGAAGCACTAATATTCAATTATGTGAATACTCAAAAACACAACTCTTAGGTCCTGAAATCTGGAGATTTCCTTGATTAGAAATTCTGTTATGGCCCAAAAAGTAAAAAGGTTGAGAGGCCAATGACCGGCTAAACTTCACAAAGTATTTAAGGTAACTATTGTATAATCATAAAACTGAATTTCAGACGAAGGAGATGGTGGTCTGGTCCTGTTTGGAATTTTGGGACAACAGTGACATCAGTCAGGCAAAACCTTTGATTGAATATGATGTGTTCAATTTCATTGTGGAACTGTTCACTGGGAGACTCCCATGTCCAACATTTAGATTCGACCTTCTGGAACTGCGAGTTACCATGGATGGTTTTGGTCGACATAATGAACTCAGACAGTATCTCACCCTGTTTGTTCCATTCTAGGCCATGGGTCCCAATGTGAAGTTCTTCGGCAACCTTCTCGGAGTTCCTAGCTTGGCATTAAAATCACTGACAATGACCTTACAGAAGGTGTGCTCTTCTTTATAGAACTTCTCCAGCTCCATGTAGAACTTCTCAATTTCTACTTCGTCATAGTTGGATGTTGGTGCATAGATAACAGAGATAGAAACTACCGGCAATGAGCCACATCTATTCAAATGTAAGCGTCCAATTTGGGTTGTTAGGTATTCAAACAAATCGATGTTCATGGCCAAGCTCATGTTGACGAGG